>NC_089209.1:13480800-13830800 GCF_963930695.1 Labrus bergylta | reverse complement strand
TATAAGCAGGAAGGAAAATAAAAAGAGACTCACATCAAATTGGTGTTATCTAGGTCAGTCCTATCAACATCAAACATTCAACTACTGAAGATCAGCAACATTGTAAATTAGCCAAACCGGGAAAAAAAAAAAAAGAGCACAGAAATATAAGCTGTGGACTTAAAACAACAGTCTTTATATTGATCTACCTATAAGCAGCAGAGTAAACATAACCATGTGCACCATCGCCATGCACTGTAATATAAGTCACAAATGTATATCTGAGTAGCTATAGTAAGCTCTCATCAATCATGGGGCAGCAAGAGCGATGCAATCTCTTCTAGTTTACCCTTAGCTGCAGCCTCTCCTTTAAAATGCCCTACCTCTTCCTCAGTTGCTATGGTAACCGGAGCTGTGGGTGTCGGGTGCAAGCCGGGTGGTGGGTGGGTAGGTGATTTAATGTAAGCCCCTTTCCACTGCACATTACCCTCCTTTTTAATCTGCTCTGGATGTTTATAGGGGAGAAAATAGGATTGTCTCTCTAATTCAGTGGACAAAAGGAAATGACAAAACCATTACAGGGATTACCGGGTAAAATCTTGCTCGCCATCAGTCGGAGGCACCATGAAATCCTGTAAAGTTACAGAGGCTAGCTTATACATTTGCATGTATGGTATTTACAAGGGATGTGGTGTATACATAGCCTCTCCAGAGAAGCTGAGGAAATGAAAGTGGATCCTGAGAAGGATGGGCAGCCACAGGAAATGACATGACACCTCGCTGCTCAAGGTGACTTTCCTTTTCGTGGACTTGATTATCTACCCTCCAACCCCCCTTATGGTAAAAAGTATGCCATCCTCTGTCTCTCATGCTCACTTGACACTGATAACGGGGCTGCGTTTGCCAAACCACAGAGCGAAGCCGGTGGGAGGTATCAGCCTGTAGCCTGTCTGCACATATTTCTACCACCACCTCACCCTATCTACAGAGCAGCCTTGTCATTATGGGGCATTCCCCGTATACACAGGACAACTCTCTCACCACCAAATCAGCCCAGGGGCATGGTCGGATCATCCTGTCATCCTCCCCTCCCCCCACCCGGTTACTACAGTAACACGGTTTTCCACACAGACACCTCCCAATTAGACCGACATGATATAGTCACCTTCGTTTCTATGTGAGGAATCCAGTCTGTATCGTGGGGAGTGATACACCAGCAGCTCCCCTCACACACACATAATGAGAGACACTGATAGCCCCTGATTATCTACCGGTCACATGCAGTCCACACACACACACACACATTCCAACCAGCAGATAGTCTGCTTCTGCACTCCCTTTTCCCTGTGTTCATTTGAACACAGGGAAAAACAGAAAAATTCATTGAGCTCGTCTTACCCTGTCCAAGAGTGAGATCGTCTCTGTGGTCCTCCAAGCATTCCCTTTATATCCTCAACTCACTGCAGTGTCCTGCTTTCTGCACTGTCAACAGAAAAAACGATGCTTGAGCACACGCAGCGGAGCATATCCTGTAAAAAAAAGGTATGTAATCCACGCAGGTTCACAGTTGTCTATAAGCACTTAGAATCCCAGAGGCTGTCAATGCCAGCCGAGAGGAAATTCCCTATGTTTTTTTCTCTTGTTGCACTGCTGCAAAAGAAGGATAAACTCGCCATACAGCACGAGCTGCCGTCTGAGATCTTGCAAACAGCCAGCTGGCAGGCGAGAACTTCCCCTCTGCATATCCACTCCCTCCCTAACCTCCTTCTCTCTGCCTTTCTCTGCAGAAGGCTGTGGGGGCAGAGGGGACATGCACAGATGTTACTGGCTCCAGGCCACACCCCTTTTCAACACTCCCCATCTTAATAGGATGCAGCCCAGCCATGGCCGCCGCCCAGCTCATCCCCCTCCCCCCTGCACAGGGTTTGGATAACTTGTTTGGGGTTTGTTTGGAAAGAGCTTGTTTGGAGAGCTGCAGGATGGAAACAAAGCTAAGGTGTAAAACATGGGTGGTGTAAAGGTTGGGTGGTGGAGAAAGTGTCACTGAGTACTGAAGAGTGAAGAAATAGTGAAGAAATTAGACTAGTTTAGCAACTGACTTTCCTCCTACTTTAGCTCTTTCAACCATATTCGGCACATGCAACGTTAAAGACTGCATTTATTCAATGCAGAAGCCTAGCACTCTGACAAATATTCACAGGATTTTAATCTAAACAATCCAAGACACTCCCACATGATTTACAGCAAAAGCATCACTCCTGCATGTCAGCTAATTACTGACTTGCAACATCCAGCAACAGTAAACATTCCTCCATTGCAACATACTGATGTGTTTTGACTGAATTATCACTAAAGTAAGGAAAATGTGAACAGAATCTGTTTTTTTGTCGGGGGGATGCTACGCAGGCTCACTGTTATAATTATGTAAACAATATATATATATTTCACTGGTGTCAGATCAGGTGAATTTACCAAATAACTGATTTGAATAAGTCTTGACTCTAATACAACTCTTGCTCTGTGGTTTATTTTTGCATCACTTTAGACTTTATATTTGGAAGATTTGACATGAAACTTAATTCCTAAATCTATGTGGTTTCATTGATCTCTACACAGTTTAGCAATCATTTCAAATAGGAAACATAGCCTTTACTAAT
Source organism: Labrus bergylta (assembly GCF_963930695.1). Classification (NCBI taxonomy): domain Eukaryota; kingdom Metazoa; phylum Chordata; class Actinopteri; order Labriformes; family Labridae; genus Labrus; species Labrus bergylta. The sequence continues at coordinate 13,828,164 of NC_089209.1, read as the reverse complement.
ATCGATCAATATTTTTCTTCAACATGGCAACTTTCTAACTGGTCAGATATCATGAACTCAAATCTCCTGTTGAGAGGACTACACTAATACCAAATGTTAAAATAGAAGGAGTAGACACAGTACAAGGTTGTACAATCAAAACCAATCTAAGCCATAACACACATTTCCAATCCACTCGTATCATTTACTGAGTCTCATACTTCCCGGTCAACTTTCTCCAAGTCATACTGATAATATCTAAGATGAATAACTTTTAAGTATGAACCAGTAGGGGCTTGAAACACTGACGTAATTCTAGGCTACAGCATCCAAACTAATTGCGTCTTTGTCAACCTTTGTGAGAAAATCAGACATGTTCTCATAGGAGAACAGAAGACATCTACCTGATTCAGGCCCTGCAGGTTTCCATGCAGGTGTTAACAAAACAAGTCATCTGCCTGTCATTAACTTCCTGGGCTGTCGAGGTGAGTCAAGCATCAGCTCTGACGCCAGTCACAGTAACACAACATGGTGCTTTTGTTGTAGTTATTCAACACAGTGTCCTCCAATCCAGCCGGTTACTAACACAATGGAGTATCACATGTGCTGTAATTGAGACTACAGATTTGCACTTCTCGCCTATACAGTAAAAGTCTGGAATCAGACACTCCCCAGCTAAAAAGGAAGTAACAAATCAAACCTATAAGGAAAACTCAACCATTGTTTCATGAACAGCTGTGAAAGGCAGCTGTACGACCTCACTTTATCCCTTTACCACGAAACAAAACCAAACCAACAAATCTTTTAACATGGGTATGTTATTGCAGGTAAAGGTCATTTAATGGGATTTTTTTTTTTTTTTTACAATTCAAAAAAGCTGCTGCTCTGCTCGCTGTCATTTCAATTTGTCAATGTGTAGTCGTCTGCAAATGTAAGATTGTAGACCACTTTCAGGTCTCGTGCTATGCAAGCTGATATAATAAAACCTTCTAAAGCTTTGAATCTTTGTGCTTGGATATGAAACATCCACATATGAGACTGCACAGCGGTTTGATCCAAGAAACTGTTTATCTCTACAGGACTGTTGTTCCAGACATCAGTGGCGAACCGCGCCGGTGCAGTCATTAGTGGATAACAGTGGAAGCCGTACAGTCCTGGGTAGCTGCCTCTAAAAAGAATGTTAAGCAGCTGGAAAAACAGACAGGTCCTGTTCTCACGGAGGCTTCTGTTCTGGTCAGATGGATGATCCGTGTGAAAAACAGCCAGTATGGGTGATTTGGTGACCTCGAGGGAACCAGGTACATTTGACAGGAAATGCATGGGACAATGTGGATGTAACTTTATTCACAGGCAGTGGCATAGCCGTTAGGTGATCTGTTGGGACAGTGATTAGGCCGATTGTCAGAACACAAAATACAGGACTTTAAGCATACACTAACCTGCCAGCCCTCAAACACAAAGTAAGTGAGCAGACATCACCAAAAGACAGGGTGATTACATCTCATGTTGCCTGTATATAGTTTGCCATGACTCTGTTTGTGCATCGTCTTTACCATGTACCGTATAAAACATGGACATTGACTCGGGAACGTCACCCATTGGCTTCAGAAGAAGCATTTAGAAGGCAGAAGATAAGGCTTGCCATATTGGAAAGGCTGTCCTCACCTAACCTTTGGTCTATCTAGAAACAGCTAAAGAGGTAGAGCTGAGGCAGGCCTTAAGCTTCCTGACAAACACTTAGAACGTGTCCACCTGTCAGGAAACTCAGCCATGCACCTAATTATGCAAATTCATGAATTCAGCTAAATAACATCCAAAACGGTATGTTATTAACCCCAGTACCCCAGTATAATGAAATTAACTTTTCATACCAAATTTGCTTTTTGAACAAGGTTGTTAACTTATTTTTCCCCGCTGTACATTTTTGATATGGAATCTAATGTGAATTCCTCGGCTTTTGCAGCCAGCCTTAAGTGGACACTTAAGGCACTGCATTTTTTTTTTGCATTTTCACATTGGAGTGATTTTTCACCACCGGAGGTTGCCGCTTGGTCTTTATACTTGCTGTGCCGTTAAACGCACAGTATGTCAAATCAAAACGATAACAAAATATGACGTAGAGGCTAGCGGGTAATCATGCGAGTTCTCTCTGCTACTCCCTCCCTCCAGGTGAAAACTCTGTGTTGCTCATAGTCAATACAAACGGGCAAAACCGTCACGAAAAAGACAATATGTTTACCGATGATGTTTCCAAGTACTGCAGTACTGCAGCTTTCAGCAGCAGCTCACGCTTCCTTATGCAGTGGTCTTTGACGTAACATCTGGTATTTACTTGGCAACGATTAACATTTCGTGTCTGTCATGGCGGCTCATCATGGCGGCTGCTGCGAAGACACGGTCCGTTAAAACTATAAAATTACGGTTTTCTCTGGCTATGATAACTGTTGGAAATATTTGAGGCAATGTGAGTACCAACCTAACTTTTTTTTTTTTTTAAGATTTATTTTTGGGCTTTTCGTGCCTTTAATGCAGAGATAGGACAGTGGATAGAGTCGGAAACCAGGGAGAGAGAGCGGGGAATGACATGCGAAAAGGGGCCACAGGTGGAAGCGAACCTGGGCCTACCGCTCGAGACGAGAGTCTCAACACATGGGACACGTGCCCTAACCATTGCGCCACCAGCGCGCCCCCAATACCAACCTAACTTGACACCAACAAACTCCCGCATCTGAAAAATGCCAGGTTATGTGCGGCAAATCTCTTTGTTGTCTACTGTTTAAAGATTTAACTAACAAATACAGCCTGCTAAACAAACTAAATAGAACATTTAAGAAATGAGGATGCAGGTGAATCATGACTAGTGTAAGCGCCGACGTATGGGATGAAATGGATCCTATCCAGCAAGACTCCATTTTTGAATATTTTCCTCTTTTAACAATCACATACAGTGCAAGCATTATGCAAATTTACAGCAGGTATGATCAAGCTTTGGCAACATCACATGGCCAGCTCTTTATTCCAGCACTAGGTTGAGCTTTTGCATATTAGTTTGAATGTAAGAGGAAGCTTTAAACAGCAAAACATAAGCAACTAATTCTGGCCTTTAAAATCAGTGTTTGTGTGAACCTTTTCCCTCTGTACTGTACTTTCTGTTAATTATTAAACATGTAAAAGCTGATAGGACACAACCTGACACTTTTCTGTCTGGTTTTCATTAGGCATTAATATACATTTATGTTGGTTTGGTGTTGTTTTTAAAGGCCTTTCCTTTACTTGAGGTGTTTTTATAATTGTGGATACATGTAGACATTAGATTACAAAAAAACTGAATGGCACCCCTTTTTTATAACAATTAAAATGCCCCTTTAGTCCCTTCTTTCCCTCAAACATTGCTTTTAATACACCATGTTTTACAGACAAGAATGAAGTTAAATGCCGAACCCTGCTGATGCTTGGAAATCAGTTTGCAGTACATTAACACAGTTACACCAGGATGAAATCCAATTGGCTGTGGAGTGCAGCTGAAGTGAAAAGGTCAACTGTGACGGTAAGCTTGTTGACCGAGTTCTCTGGTTAGATTGGAAATAAAAGGACTTTGGTGATTTGTTAATGGATGTGCATACAGTGTGGCAGGGACAGGAACTAATAGTGTGAAAGCCATCAAGGAATCCAGAAAACACTTTAGTGAAGCGTTTCAATGTAAGACGTTTGTAAAAATGAGCACAAAGTCCTGCTCCGTGCTAATGATAAACATTCTCAGCAGAACCATGACTGATAGCCCTTAAATAAAAAAAAACATTTCTTAGGCTGCTGTGAAGGAATGTGTGAGAGGGGAACGTTATATTATGGCTTGTATCATGTGGTGAAAGGAAACAGGGCTACACCGTACATATGTTTCATGCAGGGTGGGGCTGTATCCATAAATTCTACCCATGTATCCCTTCACCCTAACTATCACAAATTAAATACCATGCTAGGAATAAAAAGGGTCCTTCTGGTCTTTACCCACCCTCAGAAAGGCTTGTAATTACCACCCCCCCCCCCCCCCCCCCCCCATAATAGAGAGGTCCACCCCAGAAGGGACACTTTCTGTATCCAATTATCTCTAGAAAAAAAAAAAAGAGTTAGAAGTTATACAGAACATTGCAGGTTTTATTTTGAGAAATAGAAACAAGGTTTGTGAGAGAAAACAGCTAAATTAGAGATTTTCCATATTAACTTGTATAAAGGAGATAACAACAATTCCCAACAATGGAACAATGGTACGGAAGAGCTTTTTCCATTTGTATCACATCTTGATTGCATGGACAGCTAGCCCACATAAGCAGTGAGTTCACTTGTGGAATCCTATAAGAGCACTCAAAAAATGAAGAAGCGTTACATTTTTATACATTTTAACAATTCAGTAAAAGTTTGTTGACATATGATTATGATTCCAAAAGGGATGTTTTAGTTTGACTTTTTAAAAATGAAAGTTACATTTTTTGTCCTTTCAGAGCAATAGGAAAGGACATCCAATAGGTTTTTGGAAAGCACTCAACCCATCTGGATAGAGTTAGGTCAGATAACAATAGCAACCTGTCAAAGGCTGATGAACGAGATAAAGAGGAATAGATTTTACAAAATGATTTTATACTTGGATATGTGAGCTTCACTAAACCTTCAAAATCATACCTGTCATGTTAAAGTAGTTTGTTTTCTTAAAAACAAAGCTATTTCTCAAGTAGCAATCATCTCTTAATTAGCCATTAATATTTGGAAGATATATTCAAAAACAACCCCTTTTTACTAATTAAGAAATGTCTGTAACTGTCATTCAAAAATATTACTCAAGGTTTTAGATTACTTTCCAAACGGTACATTTTCAAAATCTTTAATTGTATCTGACTTCTTTATTCAGAGAAAAACCTGGAGATTTTAAGGCTGCCAAGATAAGATCCATCCCGGAAGAGACAGAGGGCACTAATACAGAAATATAATGTGATGAATGGCTGCAGCTGTAGTGAACGTGCTTGTAACGGATTGACACAATTTGAGAGTTGAAAGGGCTCTGGCTTAACTTGTTGATCCCTCCAGATGTAGGCCAACAGCCCTGCACTGGGAAATCACTAGTTATGGTGTCCAAAAGAGAGATGAGAGAGAGAGAGGAGGAGTCGCAATAGACTATTACATTAAGGGTAGCATAAAAACAAAACAAATAGAATTATTCTAATCCAACATAATCCAATCAGTATTCAGTATGCTCTCCGGGTGAAGACAGCTTCAAAGTGTAGTGTGGCTATTAGCTAATGTCACACACAGATGCTCTGATAATTAGTTCTCCCGACTAAATCCACGTTAAAAGGTCTGAGGTCTCGGCCTCGTCTTCCACCGCCAACACGAACGCCAGACTGGCTCATGGCCAGCCGGATGCACGACTGAGTGACTGACACAGAGGCAAAGTCTAAGGTGGAACAAAGCTGCCAGATATAGAGTGCATGGCCATCTTGCATGGCTGAGTTACAAGCTGCTTATCTCAGAGTCTGTCATAATCTCAGCAGAGGAAAAACAACCAGCGACCAGGCAGGACGAAACAAATCAGTAAAGCTGGAAAAAATGTGCTGGGAAGCCTCAACCAAGAGAGCTGGGGCAGTGTGGTGAAAAATGAAACCAAAACACAAACAGCAGAAAAGGGTTGTTTAGGGATGTTAACAAGGACACCTGCTGTTTAACAGGATCTACCTACAGTGACTGCCCTTTGGCGTCTCAGCTGTCGACTGCACAAGGCAAACTGCTGGGACACGAACAACACTGTGTTCAGGACACTTTAACTTCAAGCACTGACTGCTTGTTGAGTAAATATTCAGGTGTACACGGATTATTTTCCAAAAACAGACAACCCAAAATTACTCTTGGGTTTGCACGGATATAAAAAAAGTTGTTTTAATTGATCACCTCAAAACCATAGCACTAGTTAAGAGCAAAACAAGTTACTGTGAGGGAAGAAAGAAATATGGCAGCGGACAATAGTAGCCACTAAAAGCAGTAACACAATCGCTCCTGTGGAACAGTTAGCTGTTGATGCAGCTGGTTTTGTCTGACTGCACGGCTGTTTTGACGGCTTTTCTACAGTAATGTTATCACAGATATGTTATACTATGGGAACCTGTTCGTTTCAGCAGCTTAAAACTCTGCCTGAGGAAACATGTCCATCATCTGCTACTGTGCCATTTTCCACATTTTATTCAGATAAACAACACAATTTAAGATGCGATGACAAGTTGAGTGTATAACCAGACCGCTAGTCACGATGGGCTTTGCAAACAAACCCGACAAAGACACAAGCTGCTTTTTGAAACAATCACATATTCTACAAATTCGATAAGGATGTGCATGACTGACATTATCGACTCCAGAGAGCCCAATTCACTTAAGGCTAAATTATGTTACCGGAGTAAGAATACAAATGACATCTCATTTTCGGGTGTATACAAACAACACATAGAGAGAAACTATGAATGGCCATTTATCTCCACACATTATTCAGAAGATAAGAGATAGATAGCCCAAACATATTTTTTTTTGTCTACGCTTTTTGGCATGTCAACTTGTCAGAACTTGAGCGGCAGGGTGGGGCAGCATATAAATCACAAGATAAAGCATGCCACTCTCTGGCACAGCCTGCAGCTGAATCTGATATCTGCCGACTGTTTAAGGGCCTGTCCCACAAGCTTCAGTTTGAGTCTGAGGGAAGAACATGTTGGCATCTTACCTATTCCAGTCAACAAAATGAATGCATTACAGCCCGTAATTACGTAATTTCAGAAATTATGAAGAATTCTATACTCTTGTGAATTCCTGAATACTTCCACAGTCACCTATTCCATCTTAAAGATAAACCCTCTTTAATATATGTGAAATGATGAGGAATGACACAAGGGACATGCTCTTACAGTCACTCCAGTTCTTAATGTTTTAAAGCTGTATCACGGGCTACAAACCTATTTTGTTGACGTGATATGGTTCCCTTTGAGATGTTGAACATGTGTCAGCTTTTGATGATTGAACTGCAATTACCATAACTACAAGTAACAGCCTGAATTAATGACTGCAACCAATGTGATGTTAGAACAAATACTGGCACCCAACCAGCTGATGCCTCTCCCACAAATAATAATAAATAAATAAGATAGACAGCCCAGATCCAACAATCCTAATTTCCAGCATCTCTGCTTTGGGAATTAACATTAATAATTTGATCTAGACAGAGGGGATAGAGGCGAGTAGGGATTGAAACATGAATCCCACTTGGCCCATAAAACCCCCACCAGTCGTCCTAAACCAGCATCTCGTGATGAGACTCCCCCACCTCACACACACAAGACAGGAGCCACATGCTGCCTTTGTCTGAACTGCAGCGTGGCTACACACTTTCAGCATATTTGCTGCTGAGGGACACACATGATTCGTTTCGATGCTCATTGTTTTAATAACCTGAGGTTTTTATCCATCCTCTAAATGTGGAAAGAGAACAGTCACTTCCTAACTTTTTAAAAACAACTGAACACCACTGCTGAGTCAAAAAAAGCAAAGGAAGGCTTTCCAATTAAAATCTACATACGCTACAAAACGGAGTGATTACAAGAGTTCAATCAAAAACAAACCCAAGTGAATAAGCTCTCGTGTCTGTCTGTCACACTTACAGACTGAGATAATAGTTACTCCACAAATCCAGCACTCAACCTAGAAACACTGGTGTTGTCCACCTTTATGCCAGTGGCTGTCTATTTTGACACTTAACCACATATCACCTTGATATTGCTACCATGTGTGTGATTTTACACATTATGGCTTAGGGGGTGTAAACAAAAAGCGTTGGCGTCTCGCACCACATGATCCCCTTTACACAGACGTTGATTTGCCACTGTTACTACGACCTCTGCTGCTGGCTCAATATGTGCAAAGACACTGAGATACTACCAATTATACAATATGGTCTTATATTGATCCATAATCCACAGAACTAGTTCACTGCTGTACTAAATAAGATAAAAACAATAATATAGTATTACACAGTAATAAACAAGGTTCTAGTCATTGTATATGGTATTTCACATATGCAAGAAACTACTGTAAATTCAGTCAAAATGTTCAGGGTGAGCTGCATGGGTATGAAAAGGGCGAAATTTTTCACCGCTACTTTTTTAGTGCTAGACTTAAGTGACATTTCTGTGCAAACGCAGCAAGAAAGCTGCTTCATGCTCTTTTCTCCTCTCCAGTAAGTTTGATCCTCTGCATTCTTTGATACTGGGTATATGTCCAATTACACCTAGCATTGAAATAAAGGCAACAACGATCAGTACTGTGTTGGACTCAGTGGTTTTGTCTGCTATCTTATTTCAGGATTTTAGCCTACAATTCTGCTACAATGAGTTCAAATGTAAGTGGTTTTTCATAAGTCGCTGGATGGAAGGACAGACATTTATTGATTGACTGGTAGATGTACTTCATTGATATAAAACTAATTTATAACTTAGCACTTCATTGAACACAGTATAGAGTATTGATGACAAAGTCATTACTTGTTTTATCAGTCTAAAAAATGAGCAACTTTGGAAGTAGCTCAGCCTGCTCTGTGCTCTCGAGGGTATAACTGCAACAAGTTCAGATTGACCCAAAATGTAATTTCATAGGTCACCCAGTTCTACTTATAGAACCAAAAGACTGCAGATCAAGGCTTGTTTCTCTGGAGGAGCTCTGATGAGATGAAGCTCTGCTGCATAACCACTGGATAGTGGATTGGATTGCAAAAGCTCAACACACCTAATAATCACGTTTTTTTCAGTGGATAGAGGCTGCCTGATACAAATTGAGATTTAAATTTAACTCTAACAGTTACATCAGAATAATACGATTATAAAATCTTATTAACTATAATGTAAAAAAAACACAGCAACTTAACGGCAACAGTGCCCAACACCTGCAAGGTTAGTTATATCCCCACTTAATCTGGATGCTTTTGTGCTATTTTTATTGCTTATAAAACTGGGTGAGGAAGGAGTTGCGTGCCATGTAATATCTATTACTCACCAAAAGGTCTGAGAGCTGTCAGCCTTAAGCCTATTAATTAAAACTCTGCCATCACTGAGTGGTTGAGCTGGAAACCAAGTGCACTGCCCTTTCACCATCAAACAATCAGGGAGGTCAAGAGTCATGGTCTGGGGAGGGGACAAGCACTTCTAAGCCATTGGGAGGGTCTCTAAACTCTGCCATAAAAACACCAAAGTCTAACATTAACACAGAGAAGGGGTAAAGTGAAGAGAGTGACTTTTATTACTGTGGCCCACCTTTGCTTTTCAGTAGGTTTGTCATGATACATTATTTTTAATCTTCCATAAGATTCTAGAAAAAGTAAAAAAAAATATCAATACCAGTTTTGATACTAAGGCAACATAAATACAAGTCCTAGGCAACCAATAACTTGTTTTAAATGCTAAAAAACGAGGCAAACTCCTGCACACTGTCTAAATTGCACAAAGATATTGGCAACATTTTGGTACAGAAACATTCACATTTGTGCACTATAGACATTATTTTATTCTTTAGCTCATGGAAGTTTTTTCAAAGCTTGGGTACTTTTTCCATTAATCACAAAAATGACAAAGATTTTACTGTTTTAAAACACATGGTTCCAAAAGTATCATCATTGAACATTTTGACCTTACTTGACCTTACCTTACTTTGGAACCCTTAACTCCACTGTATTTGTGTTTCTCTCCATTGAATAAAGTACTGTAAAGCAGTGGAATTGCATACAGAACTTTCTTTTCAATACACAAGTGTATTAATAAAGCTGAGATTTATTCCAGCTCTTTTACCAGGCGACAATTCTCAAAATGTGGGGTTGGGTCTTGGGTGTGGCCAACAATGGATGCCTGGGCCCAGCTGTCTTAACAGCAAGGACAAGTGCAAAGCCGGGGCCAGACTGGGGGGCAGGGTATGGCATGGAAGCGGTGCTATGGTGACGGAGCAGACCTCGGCAGAGAAGGGATGCTAAATGAAGCCATTGTTTGGCCCAAGTGAAGCACACCGCTCAAAAGAATGCCACATTCAAACAATCATACTGGCCTATTGTGGTGGCGGGCCGACAGAGTGCTGCGGGTCCACAGTTTATCCCAGAGGATCTACGAGACAACATACAGAGAGAGTCTGAGGATCCAGCAGGAACATCATATAAAACGAGGACTTTAAAAGACTACTAGATCACACGACATGAATGACAACATGTGGCTGCTATGATACATTTGATTTAATCCATTGTGGCACACTGCAAGAACGGTGTAAAGCAAAGAACAAAAACACAACATAGATATTTTAGACACACTGCCCTGCACCTGAACTTCATCACGGTGAACTACAATTTCACATGATGCCAAGCAACTTCAATTAAGCAACTACTTTGAGCATCAATTTACTTAAGGTCACTTTTCAGGCAACAACTCCAAGCTGGTTTTAGCCTACAAAACAAAAGATATAAGGAAATTTGGGAATTTTACTTGTTTTCTGACTTATGAAAATAAAACAATAACTCAAAAGAAAAACGGATAAATAAACTGACCTATAAATAATTGTTTGATAGAGCCCTAATATTGAGTAGGCATGGTGATATAATCCTCGTTTAGGTCAATTAATGTTACAGATACTATGGAAAATTGGCAGGATAGAGTCAAAAATAATACAAAAATATTATCGTCTAATGTCACAAAATCTTTTTTAGATCATCAAGCCCCTTATGAGGCAGAGTAATGAAAGGGTATTTAAGTGATGCATGCTGCCAGAATCAATATTTAACCTACATCAAGAAGCCATGGTGTGTGCAACTGCATACTTAACCATACTAACCCAACTGTGCCACATAAAACATACATCCTTTAAAGTGTCTCTGAGGTTTCACAGGAATGACTAAAATATTGAAATTGTGAGAATTTAGAAATGACTAATTATTCTCAATGGGAAATCAGCTATCACAGGGCTTAGGTTCAAAACCTGCCTCTGTACATTAACGCCACCTCAGCATCCGGAAACCATGCTGACATATGGCAGTCTAAGGGGCTCAGCTGTGCTACAGCCACTCCTAAATGACTTCCACCATTGAAAAAAATAATGAGTCCATACCTCCTCCCCCCCCGTTGTTGGTGCTGTCATTTACTCTTTCACTCTGCAGTGCTTAATGTGAGCCATCACAGGAGGCTGATCCCCCGCTGCACTGGTAGTCCTGTGAAACTGAACACTCAGTTCATTAACCCAGTTCCCCCAGAGAGTTTCAGAAAGGTTTATGTGCTGACTGGCAAAAGAGCACCAAGCAGGTAAAATACACTACTAGAGTTTAGGCTTTGATGTAAATGCTTTGCTCTGTGGAGCAAGAACTATACAGCGGACTCTGCATGTTTTAATCAAAACTAAGGGATGACTTACCAGAGTTAGGATGTTATGTAGGGATGTTCCAATACAATTTTTCCTTCATGATACTGATTCAAATACTTAATAGTATCGAGAATTTTCTGATTACCGGCTGACCCTGAATAAATGTCCATGACCATAAAGAGTGTTTGAGAAATGCTCCTTTTTTATACATGAAACTGATTCGCAACGTGTTTGGCCATGTTCAAATTATTTTCAATTTAAATGTAAAACAGCCTTAAAATGTTATTGGACAACAATGATCGCAGACATTTCGCATCCAGCTTACTTCCCCTACGCGTAGCAGTGCACAGGCCACCATAAGCAAAGTTTTCCATAGTGGCAGCCATATTACTGCTGTATAGATACTGCTCTGTAGAAGAAGAAACAAGCAAGTCTTGTCAATTAAAAATCAATGATGTTATCTGATTATGCATTGACGTACTAACCCAAACTCTAAACTGCATCTTACAGCAACGGAGGCAATTACTGTCCTGACCTCAGTACACATATAGTAATCACTGACATATTGTGATGTAAGTAAGCTTGTATCCCATCAGATGCAATATTGATACTGATGTGTGCTTATTGTTTTCCAATTGAAACTAAATCCCAATAATTATGCAGTCACTTTCATCTAGCAGGTAGAGAGCAGTAGAGAGTGCCAACAGGGAGCTTTTGTAAAACAATAAAGGACTGGTGCCAACAAAACAAGACAGTAGCTGTAGCCCGAAGGCTGGGCATGTGTAGAGGAAGCAATGCCATAGAGCTGACTGGCACAGATGCTAACAGCAGCTAATAAGCTGAACTAACAAGCTTATCAAGGTACATGAAATGCCTGTTGTGTTTGCTCATCTGTCAGGCCAGAAGACGTACTGAGAACTACATGCTAACAGTCTGATATAACCCTAAGGTCGCCTGAGGTTCGTTTGTGTGAGGTTTCACCCTTTGTCAACAAATTTAAAGCACCTAAGGGAAACTACATGATTATGTATGAATCCAAGGTCCAAACAAGAATCAAATATAATTTTATTTTAGTCAGACTAACATACCACTTATTGCAAAAAAGCCATGCATGCAAAAACAAATACATCCGTTTGAAGTCTATTGTAGCCAATATTTTTGTTCATTGTTCAGGGTCTCAAAGAAACACATACAAACCTCTTTGGAAATAATCCAGTAACAAACTCATCATCAGAAATATGCACCTCTTCAGAAACACAAAACATGTAATGCAAATGTCATGGCCTGCCTGTGCTGATCTGTAACCAGCCAACTCCCTGTCTGAGCATTAACACTGTGAACAAAATAACAGCATGGCACATCATGTAAAGCTTCCACAGTGTTTACAGTGAAAACATGTCAGCAGCTCACACCACAGCAGTAAGCCTTCTCACAAGGCAGCGGCCCATTACAAGCACGTACAGGCCCCGCAATGATTTAGAGCATTTTAATTCTCGGGAATGCAAGCCCTTTCTGATAAGACTCTGCTGGATATAAGCCTACCACTAGAATGGCTATCCTGTAATAATCTCTGTGTTGTGCTCTCTGACTGACCTGTAACTTCTCAGTGAGTCATTCCACTTTTTACTATGACACAAGTGAAAATTAACTGAGGACAGATGAGCTATTAGATGTCTAAGAGCCTCAGAGGCCAGTCCATTTAATCTAGGGTAATGTTGCCCTTTTGGGCATATTAGAAAGCCAACCAAGTGTACATGACGTCAATTGAACAATCATGGATACAAATGTGATGATATATTACAGGAAGTGTGTTTTATCAATAAAACTGGTAAAACATTTTATTATTTATACAAAAACTATCAAGCAAATTTGGCCCATGTGCCCACAATGTTAAACTTCATTCATGTCTTGCAGATACATCAAGGGAATAACCTTAATGTAGTTGTGTGCGTGTAGGAATATTTTGCTTAAAAGCTTGAAATCAAATAATGGGAATGGCAAGGGTAGAAATTAAGGAAAAAGTATCCAGGGGGAAAACAAGTAATTACAACAGTGTCTTCCAAATACACATCACTGGCAAGTTTATTATTCAATAATGTCCAAAATCTTGGTCACAGTTCTTAAATTTCCAAAATGTTTATTCTTTTGTGTCTTCTTGTATTCAGACAGCCTATCATAATTGGCATGTGGGCCTCAGAAATTGAGTATTGATCGGTCCTGAAGCATATAGCCTTCTGTGACAAACACGTAACCTATATCTATATCACATAATCCTATATTATCACTGTGGGCCCATCTTCAAGCATTATGTAATCTGTCAGTGTTAATACCTAGAATCCTAGAAAGTAAATATAACCTTCTTAAATCTTGGGAGTTATACATGGTCAGAAGAGTACAGGCCTAATACACGACTCTCACATCATGGCTAGTGAGCGGAATGACTTTTCCACTGTTCCTCACTGTTATGGGAAACCCCAAGGCGCTTTAAAGGGACCTCGGAGGAGGACTACAGTATGGACAGTCGACTGTCGTTGCTTCACCTGAGCTTAAACACGGGGCTTAACGTTAGACTAAATGCTCGTCTAGGTGTGGTTTTCTGAGTTGTACAGGTCAGCTACACAGACAAAACAAAAGACTATTGGCAAAACAGATGCAAATGTCACCCGACGCCTCCACTGTTTTACTCATGTCGGCTTTAATGCCACGTTTAGGACACTGTGGGTCAATAAAGGAGCTGCAGATTTGAACAAAAGACACCAAAACAGCCTCCGAGAAAGCGATACAGCTGTCGTTAATAATGGCTGTTGTGTTAACTGGCCACACCGGTACGGAGGTCACCACCACCAACGCAACCGAATGGCCCCGGTGTGGCTATGCACGCGGGGTGTTGTGGTAAGAGTTTTGTTCTAACGCCATTGTTCTTACCTCGATGAGTTTGACATGTTTCTTGTTAGCTGGGTTCCGCAGGTTCACCGGGTAAGCAGAAAAGTAAAGCAACATATAAGAAGCACAACAGTCCGCCGGACGGCAAGGATTCAACCGACTGGTTGGTCCGCGCTGCTCGTGATGTCATCGCTTTACTCCAGGAGTCCGTGCGCATGCGCAATCTTTGTTAATGCTCTATGGATGTTGTAGTGTACTTCTTTTTTTTTTTTTCCATAGAAGCCTAAGCCTACAATTATTATATTGAAAAAAGTATACCTGCACAAAATACCTGCTCTGCTTAAACATAACTTCTCTCACAAATTATGTAAACATGTATTTATTACTCTCCTGACTTAATCTATTGAAAATATATTGTTGTCCATTGAAACATGATATTAAGTGTAACCATTACTTTAAAAAAAAAAAAAAGTATGATATATTTATGTAGTTTTTTAACAGGTAAAAACATTTGTATGATAACAGATAATAGCAATGGCATGACTCCAGTCTGATCTTAATTTTCAGCTGTTTTAACATTGTGGCTATTTGATCGAACATGCTTGCATTTTGTGGTGTTTACTTACTCTAGTTATTTATCAAAATCATGTCTGTGACTTTAAAATACTGGTCATCAGTCATAATCCAAATTTTAATAATGGGGTGGGAGACTGAACAAATAAGCATATCAACATTAGGGCCCCATTACAGCTAAGGAAGTCAGAAACAGGAAACAACTTAATTCACCAGCTTCTATAGGTTGGTATAGTTGGGGCAGTCAATATTGTGGGTAATTCAAGATGACCTCAATATCCACAATCAAGGGGAGCATTACACCTGGGGAGCTGGGTGGATGGAGAACACCTGCCTGGACTTCTTGGATGCTGACAAACAAAATAATATTAAACAACACTCAGCTGGACTGGGTGCACAAATCTTTAAGAAACTGGAACAATTGCAAACTATGCACGACAGGAAATTTCACGTAAAACGGGCTTGGATGTTTGTGTTTATGGGTAATACTTTGGTGCCCTCTGGTGGTACAAAGATTGTCTGCATAATGTGTTAGGCTACACAGTAGGCTACACAACATACATGTGCTTCGTACATTTTGAAACAATAATTTATGATTATATAAATTACTTTTATGATAATAAAAACTGCTTTTGAACCCTGTCACTTGATCCCACCATGATTTCTCTCCTTGCCAGTGAAACAGGTATAGGATGGAACAGCTGTCCTGAGGACCCATTTCTCATCTTACCCGCTGACAGGATAAATCAAAATGAGGAGATGGTGTGATTTTTTTTTATAATACAGCAGCAACTACATCAAAACAAGATTTTATTTATAAGTAACTTAAAGTGGGGGCTTTTGTGGGCTCCAGGTCCACAAAAATATATGTACACTGAGATACATTCACCAGGAAGGAAAACTAACAGGACCTTTTACAAATATTGAAGTGGAAGTACACAACATGAAATCAAATTAATCAGATACTTTACATTATTTATCATATGTAAAAGAGGGTTTAAGAGCTATGGATGGAATAATTGATGAAAATAAGACAAGCTATGTAATGTATGTTGCACGTTCTTTAGCTTATAAGAAAAACAAGGCACTAAAAGGATCTATCCAGAAGATCAATGGTACTTAATCGATTTACCTCAACAGGGAAGATGTTAAAATATTATGAAACTGTTATATTTGTAAGAGTAACAAATATTGTAATTCATTTTACTGCATATGCTATAAATGCATGATCATATTGTATGAAATATCTATCTGTAAGGTTGGTTTTGTATTAATAGTTTCCTCAACTCAACACTTTCTATTTTTGTTTATTAAAACAATAATAAATTTGCTTTACATAAAAAAAAATCACAAACAGAGTAAAACTACACTGGCTTTATTAAAAACGTTATTTTATCAATAGTTATTTAAAAGAAGACAGAGATTATGCACTCCAGATCTCCTCAGACAAATTATTCAAATGTCCATAAGCCCCTACTAAGAATCACCTTTGATAGTTTAGACCTTTGAACAACAAGGAGGCACCAGTCTGAGGAGTTCAGTGAACAACAAGGGACAAAGGGCAATAGCTAACTCTGATAAATACCTGGAATCTAGGCCTCTCAGGCTTTGTTAATAGGCTAAATAACAAGTTGAAATATATTATTAAATCAAATGGTAGCTAGAGTAGTCTAAAGGAGCGAGGATTAATGCTTTGTCATTTTATAGTTTGAGTCAAATAACTTGGAGCAAAGTTTAGATGAGTAAGAGTTGGAAAGAAGATTTTTTTTAATGATGCAAGGCTGCATGGGTTTTTATATTCCAGTTGACAAGTTATAAAGGCATACATTACAATTTACAGAAAAGCTAAAAGGAATAAATCATGGCCTGCAATCATTATTCTTGTTTAGAGTTTACACAGGCCATACCCGATAATAGATAGCCTACAAGTGTATCTGTAAGGTGGGTGGGCTATTCAGAAGACTAATGTCCATTACACTGTGACACCAGATTAATGCTATAAACAATATGTGGTTAGTTGCTTCATCACTTTTAATATTATATGTATTTCTAAGAAATCGTGCACGTTGAAGTAGGTTGAAATTAAATCGACCGCTTATACGCTAGTATAATATACACTAATAATATAATAATATAATAATATATATATAATAATAATATAATAATATATATATTATTATATTATTAGTGTATATTATAATGTACACTAATAATATAATAATATATATATAATAATAATATATATATTATATTATTAGTAGTAGTATAATATTATATATATTATATTATTATTAGTATAATATTATATATATATATATATACACACACACACACACTAGTATTGAAAAAGGGTGACGTTACATTCTTGATATTTTACGTCGACGTGAAGCTTCAGCTGCTGCGGTGTAGCCCCGCCCCTCCCACCGTCAACAACTGGATTCCAGCTATTTGTATTTTCGTCAACTAGCTCTGCTAGCCTGCTAACGATGATTCATTGCGATCGTAAATAAACGACTTAACCATTTTTAAATGGATATTTATTCGTGTTTGTTCGTTTAAAACACACTCCATCGATAGCTTGTGCCGATGTGCAGCAAATGCAAGCCAAAGGATCTTGGAGAGCGGAGAGTTCGCGCTGCACACCGTCCTTTAGCCGCCTCTGAAACCAGCTAACACAGCTAACTCCTTACGTTCGCTGGCTGGCTGACAGCTGGTCCGGTTAGCTACGTGCCGTAGACAGCAGCGTAGCAAAGATTTACTCCCTGGAACAATGTGTTGTCTCTGACATTGGTGAGTGTCACGAACATTTTTTTTGTTTTTGTAAAATGAAGTCATTGCCTCCAACTTGTTGTGACTCGCTTTAAACGTCGCTTTGCGAGCTAACTGACTTGCTAACCATTGGCTTGTTTGTAGCAGCAGCTGCACGGAGCCACGCCTGGGCCATTTAAATTTACGCATGTGGCTGATTACATGAGGTGTTATTTGGGGTGTCAACCATCGAACAATTTGCATGTTGATAGTAGGTAGTGATAGTGGCGTTATTTAAAGGAATTCCACGTTTATTGTGTTACAGAGAGGACTGAGGCCCAGTTGGTTGTCACATTGGAGTAACCAGAACCCTTAACCAGCAAGGTGGGTCTCTACTGCGGTGACATCGAAGTGAAGTGGGAGATCCGTGATCCAACTTGCTGATGCACCCCTAGTTTTGACCTGCAAGAGCTGCCAATATGATGCCGGTAAGTGCACACAACCCCTGTAATCCTAACATAAAAATGTTGCAGACTGTCCTGTTATGGTTGTGGAAGTCATCATGAGCCTGGTCTGTTTTTGCTCCCAAGTGAAAACTGTCATATGCCATTCTCCCTTCATGAGTATTATGTTGTTTGACAAAATTGTGCTTTTGGAATTTCATATTGTTGTGGCTTGTGGGGTTGTTCATTTACACATGATAGTCTTGAAGAGCTCAGTTGAAAGTCCAAGCAATATTGAGAGTTTTGTGTATGAGCTTATCTGTATCAGAGATCAGGTTCTAAGGAATAAAAAGCGAAATCTTCTACGGCTTTATCTGTTGTGAACTATATCTGTCCATAGCAGCAGGATTTACATTATCAATCTTCATGCTAATAATAACAGAACCATTTAAAAGAAAGAATCAGTATGACTTAAGAGGTCTTAAGATGTATTGAATGAACTTTTCTCAAAACGCTGTCCTAAATAATATCAAGAAGTGTTGTATTTAATTTACTTAAGGCTCAGAAGTTCTTTCGTATGAGTTTTTTTTTTTTTTGTCAGGAGACAATGTACTCCTGGAAACTAAAAGTACGATTATGTGAGAGTAGGTTACGCTGCAGAAAGGTGTCCAATCCTTTTTTGTCAAGGTAGGTTCAAGTAAATAAGTATTTATTTATCTTTATTTAACCAGGGGGATGTTCCTTTAAATTATAATCTCCTCTTGATAAGGATTAAGAAAGCACATCATGAAAGAAAGGAAACACATACAAAACATACATGAAACAACCGATCCATGAAACAAAACTAAGTTTTATCAGTTTTAATCTTCAGTTAAAACCGTTGTTTTACAAGAGTATTGAAGCCTCACATGGAGATGACAGTAAAGAAGTAGAATTACACCACTGTATTTTGAATAAGACCATAACGACCACTGCTATCTTGACAAAAACAACACACTTACGTTTGCAAAAAGGTGAAACAAAAGCTTTATTTATAGCAGCATGTCTAGTGGGCTTTGGCACACATCACATGAAGACCCATTGTGGTTCTGTTGTTACCCCTGATGTTCAAGTTGCACTTTGTTAGAATAGCATACCTGAACCCTTTGCAGTTGTGCTTTGTTGGGATCTCTTTTGTTATCTCTATCGCAGAGAATGCAGCTATGGGGAGTGGGAAAGGGATAGTAGCCCATTTGAACTTTCAGGGAGGGGAACATGAACTCAGAAGTGGGATAAGTTTACATTAGGTTCATTAAAGTGTCATCATAGATGGAGATTCTGTCTTTTCCCGCTATCTCTTCAAATAAGTGTGCGTTGGTTGAAAATAGAGCATCACACATACATACACACACACACACACACACACACACACACACACACAGTAGGTTTGTTTGTCGTCATTTGAAACAGCTTAACTCTACAACCTCAGAGCGGCTTTTGAGGACTCATGAATACACAGTTACAGGGAATTAGCTCCATATTCGCTGCAGCTTTGGCCGGGCTGACTGCGATGGGAGCCTCCGTGGACGTTTGTTCCCTGTGGCACCAAC
Organism: Labrus bergylta; assembly: GCF_963930695.1. Lineage (NCBI taxonomy): Eukaryota > Metazoa > Chordata > Actinopteri > Labriformes > Labridae > Labrus > Labrus bergylta. The sequence goes on along the minus strand of NC_089209.1, from coordinate 13,808,546 downwards.
AGGCTATCAGAGTCAAAGAGCCAGTCGAGCAGAGAGGCAGCAGCCCTGCACTCGGGTCTCGCGTGACTCCAGTGGCCAATGAGACCTTGGCAGATCTAGGTCTGTGTGGCTGCGTCGACTAATGCTCTGTTGTTAAGGGGGACTTTTGAGCTGAGTAGATTGTCAAGTGGAATTAATCTCACACAGTGGAGCTGGGCACAGTGTGACTTACAGGAAATGTAAACATTGATTCTCATTGTCACTTTGAAAATTTTTGGGAGATTTGAAAATGACATCAGTCAGGCCACCAGAGAAATGCCACAAAGCACACATTCTTAAAACAGTAACACATTTGAATGGATATGAGTTTTTCAGTTCAACATTAGCCAGAACAGATAGAAATAGTGATTTATTAAACAACTTCCATCGACGTAGGAGAGCTAGAACTCTTTTCTGAGTGGTTGAAAAAGGGTACATTTCTTGACTAGATTAATTTTAATGATCCTCTGATAAACATTAGTCAGCTGTCAGTCAAAGGGACACTTCATTTTTCTAAGCAGTCAGTGAAATGTTGCCGGGAACTGAATGGGAAGCACCTCATGAGTCGGTCATTTTAAGCATAAAGCAGGACATCTCAGGAGGATAGAAATGTGAATTATCAAAGATTTTTGTTCTTTAAAGGGTCTAGACATATAAGCTCTGCTAGATTAGACTGTAAGAGCAGAGCCAGTGTAGTTGTAAGTTGGGTTATATCCAGCTTAATAACAGGGAACATCTTTTTTAGAATTTCAATTCAAAGCGAAAAAAGATGTGTGCACCAGTGACTGGAAAGATTATCATATGCATGTTTGACAGAAAATGGCATTTTTGGACTTTTTTCTGGCTGGTTGGTTGTTTTGCTTACATCGTCACATTGACCTTATCTTTTCTCCAAAAGGTTCACTGTCATTTTAACTAGTAAACAGGCAGTGGTGGGCATTCTGTCGGCACAGAAATGTCTAAATAACAAATCAATACACAACATGACATACACAGAACATATATGACAGTTAAAAACTGTTTTGCTTTAGCTATTTCTTTGTGGTCCTGTGTTTGTTAAAATTATTTTATTGTTTAATGTATTTGAATGAGAGTAGTTTTCGTTTGGGAGTTGAATTGTTCTATTGCAGTGTCTTGCATTCTTGGCATTTGAAGATATTTGTGCAGTCAGAAAGCATGAACGTGCTCAGTATTTATTTTCTCAACCTTTCTTTTCTTCTTTTTTTGAGTCTATGTGAGGAAATGATTGACAGGAGTTTTGATAAGAAATGCCTGTTTGAATCTTTCTGCTGGAGAACAACGCAGCCAAGCAATCCTCCTTCCATCTCAGGAGTTAAAAGAAGAGGGTTACGGTACATTTAATGTCATGTACAGACAAAACAGCATAAGACAATCATCCTGTTATGATGCTGACCTTACAGCTGTTGCCAAACTGTTCTGTTATTACTATGAAGGATATTACTACTTATCATTAGTGTTGCAGACGCTGGCACGACCAAGGGACAGTTTTCAAAAAGAAGTTGTCTGCACCCTCTTTCACCCACCACTCTCCCTTGCTTGCTCTCTCTCTCTCTCTCTCTCTCTCTCTCTCTCTTTCTTACTGTTTCTTTCTAGATAGCTCTCTCTCCCTCCTCCCTACCAGAATCACACACACACACACACACTGAGTGTTTTTCCTCCCAAGTCTCCTCTGCAGCACTCTTTCCAATGCATGCAACGCTGTCGGTTACTGAGGTCTGCTCAGGATGGCATAACAATCAAGTCACACGTCTGCAAAAGCGGCAGTGCTAGGATGAAGAGGTTTGTGACTATAGTGTTACGCGGCCTCGTTAGCCTCTCCAAGGAGAACCCCATTTGGGCGAAGGAGCACCACCGGCCACCAAAGAAGGAGATCAGGAGGAAACGGAGGGCAGTCAAAAGAGCCAGGAACACTGGAAGACGCAACTTAGTGAGGGCGGTTGGTATTTCTCCAGTGGTCAGTTAGCCGGATCGCCGGCGTTTTCTGTTTTCTACATCTACATCTTTCTGGTAATGTGAAGATAAATTGTGGAATAATCGGCTGTGGCTTTTTGTTTGCAATTTAAATTAGGCCCAAGTTTGCACCTCAGTCCTGTTGCCTGATTGGTTATTTGTGTGTCTGGAATATTTGCCTGGCTCTTAATCATATTTAGTATGTTGTTCTTTGTATCTTGAGCAGGATGAATTGTTGTATCCTAATTTATAGCCACAATTGCCCTTTCCCCCTATTGTTTTTCCCACATTGAGAAGTTTGTAAGAAAAATGTAAATAAGAGAATATTCACATCAGTACAGATTAAATGAATGGCTCCATTCTTATCTGTATTCAAAGTGATGCGGTTGCTGGCTTCACTGGGCTATGATGTTCACTCTTTTGTATGTTATTATGCAGCTGGTGAGATGCTGGTATCCCCTGGAGATTTGTAAAGTATCGCTTGGGCCAAAGCGTCTGTTAAATGAAACTGTAACACTGTGACGTGAAATCATAGACAGACAGAATGAAGGAGAGCATCACCTAAAAATAACCTTTTCCTTCTGCTACCCTTTCATCAGTCGTGCATGGTGTCATAATTGACCAAAGTATGAGGCTCATAATTAACTGAGTAAAGTTGCAGACTGACTCGAGTGATCATGTTGTTGTCAGTCACACTGCTGCAGAAAATATCAGTGAATCACACAGTTATTACAAAAGATGAGTCACTTTGTCTCGGAGAAAATCCCGGAGTAATAACGTATAGGCTGCTCTGTGTCCAAACTTAGATATTAAATGACGGTGGAAAACATTGACAGTTATTACTGCACCACGAGTGAACCCTGAGGACACACAAACATTCAAGTACCTACTGAATTATGCATGTGTTAAACACCTGAATGGCAGTTTATACATTTAATTGTCTTACCCTTTAAGCAGAGTCATCTGTGTAATAGGCCTGACGTAGCCAGCCATTGATGTCGGCTTTGCACTTTTGTTCCAATTCTTTATACATTGGCTTTGATATCGGAAACCATATGTAAACAAAGTATTGCGATTGTTCTTCTTGCAAGTGAGCGATAACAAAACCTTTGGATTGTGCATTTCTTTTTATTTAGGTTGCACTCACACTAAGCAATCTGTACCGTTGCTCAAGCACATTTGACCCCCAGAGTCCAGTTCGTTTGACCAGTCAGTGCTCTGTACCGTGCTGAAGCACAGTACACTTCTTTGGCTCTGGCGCAGTTGGAAGAGGTGGGCTTCGGCGTGGTACAGTCGCTCATGCACGAGCACAAGCATGGGAACGCAACCTGACATTGATCCCCATCTTGCATACTCGAGAAATGTTGGATTGTAGAAGGGCCGTATCTGGACAAAATGATTCAATAGAGCCTCAAAGTCAACTAGGTTGCAGTCATGTTTTCTGTGTTGTTCTCCACTGTTACACTAGAGAAAATTCACTGTGCCTCTATTATACAGTCTATGGCTGCTATTTGACAAAAAGTGTTTTCTTTTCATGTTACTCAGTGCATCGGTTGATGCTGTGAATCAATCAAGCCACCTTAAATGTCAAAATGGTAACTGAGCATTATGATTGATGATCGATGATTTTTTTGGGATGTTTGCCTTTTTTGATAGGAAAATAGATGGAGTGGGGAATAACATGCAAGAAAGGAGCCACAGGCCAGACTTGATCCTGGGCTGCCTGCTTTGAGGACTATAGCCTCCGCACACGGGGCGCTACCTAACCACTAGGCCATCTGCGCCGCAATTATGTTTGTTTTTATCGTCTCTCTTGCAGTAGATACACTTTAGTGATGATTTTATCTTGAAGTGCTCAAAGTGTATATGAATTTCAAATGGATTATTGAAACTGAAAATATTCTATTTCCTCACTTGGAGGAAAACAGTCACTAAGCAATCAGCACCACACGTATGATGACGTATGGGCAGAGATAAGTGTGTCCCTAAAGCTTTAATCATTTGTTTTCTTTGTGTTAAGTTTAGTTTGTTCCTTGTCTTAATTCCACACTGTTGTGGCATATTCAGCCATTGAAGGATGTTCAAATACTGGAAGTCTAACAGGTTGAAAAGAAACACTGAAATACTGGGATCCAGTTTCCCCTTTTCTACTCTGTTTACTGACTCCCTGTACTTTTTACTTTATTTCCAACCTTTCTCCAAGCTCCTGGCATAGTCATTGATATATATTCTCTATTTCGGCTCTTTGCACTAACATTTCAAAGTCCCTCTCTTTCTGTGGTGAATGACACAAAAAATGAGCCCTGTCACATGAAACAGGAAGGCATACCCCGTCTCCTAAAGTGCTTTGTTCCACAGGAAACGATATAAATCTGCCTGCAACCATAGAGGGAAAAACATCATCATGTGGATGAAATGCACGACTGTAGATGAATATTCAGCATGCTGTCTTCTCCCAAAAGCTAAATACAATGGCTAAGAAACTAGATCCAAGTGTATTGTTTGCTCTCTATTAACCATCAGTTTGATTGGGTTTTTAACCATGACCTTTGTTGTCGAGCTAAGCTATGCAGGCAGGGTTGTATGGCTCCGTAAAAAGGTCTTATATATGTTGCAGCCATTTTTCCTCATCAACTTGCCATTTTGCTGAGGATGTTGGATTAGAAGTTGTATGAAAACAATTGTACTGTTAACTGGCAGCTACAAAAAGCACTTGCAGCCCTCTGAGCTCTCAGGTGATTGCTCCAAGATGCTGCATGCCAGTTCAATTCAGTCCATTTGCTATCCTGTTTTCTAAAACCGATGACATTTAGTCATTCTGTAGGTAGCATTTAGGATGAATCTTCTGTTTCCTCAGATGCCCAATAGACTCAACAAGTGTGAGCATTACTTTTTCATCTCTTGCTGTTATGCGAGTACAGACAGAAGCATGTGGAGGCTTGTATACTGCTATGCCTTACCTCCCTGCCTAAACTGTACCTCTTCAAGACTATGGCAGGCTGTAATTCATCAAAGTAAACAGAAATGTGGCAGGTACAGGCATGAGTCCACCTGCAGCCGAAAACTATCAGACTTAGCCTGTGGACTCAAAAATCGAGTGTCAGCACACTGGCAAGTTGTCATGTAACACCCTCTGTATTGCTGCCAGTGTGAATGGTTTTTCCCTAATTTGTATTTATGTGTTCAAATGGTGCGTCACATCCAAATTTCTTCTATTCTTTATCCCTGTCAGTAGGTCCATAAAATGTCCTCCTCTCTCTCCTGACTGTTTGTATTTGTCTCTCAGATGATACTGACGGTGTACCTCAGCGACGGGGAGCAGGCTTTGACTGAGGTGCCCATCACCCCTGAGACGACGTGCCGAGACGTTGTCGAGTTCTGCAAAGAGCCGGGCGAGAGTGGCTGCCACCTGGCCGAGGTGTGGAGAGGCAACGGTAAGCTGCTCTTTCAGAGTGATGGAACCTTACTGTCGTGTAAAAGAGGAAGAACAGTGAGTGTGACCAGATGTGTGCGTCAAGGCAAAGTAATCTGTAACTCCATTATTTCTGGGATTGACGTTTCATGTACTTTCATGTGTTGATGTAAAAACATGCATGTATAAGAGCGCGAGCTGCAAAGCCTCAAAAACAGAAAGGCAAACTTAAAAACAAACACACTTCAATTCCATTTATCTGTTTTCAGACTGGAATAATTCACTTAAAGTAAAGATTTGTGAGTCAGAAAAGGGGTTATGTGCTGCTACAGTCCACATCACTGTCACAGCAGATTCCTCTGGGTCCAGACGATTTGCTCCCGTCACCAGAGTCGTGCTGACATACCCGGTGTTATCAGCATTTTTTCGCTGAGGGGCCACTCCCCTGTTGGAAACAACATCCCAGCCCTGAGGCTTTATTAAACCACGTTATGTAATTGTGTGGGCTGCTGCCTGACAATGCAGCGGTCTACCCCTAAAACCTCCTTAAAACCTCGCCTTCAATGTCTCTGTCTCTTTGTTTATTGGTCTTTCTTTGATGGACAGCGTCTTCAAATGCAAAAACAACATTGTTTTGACAAACAGTTTTCCATCAGTCTTAGTGGTCCCTGTTTTTCCAGAGATATCATCACTTGAGTGCCAAGACATAATCTGATGACAGCATGATGTAGCTCAGCAAATAAGTTTTTCTGATGGTTTCTACTCTGCTTGATTGTTTTCAATCATTACATTTGTCTCAACATGAACACCACACATGAACACTTTTCCCTAAGCCAAGTTTGCATTAACCTGCTGTGTAACTTTTGTGTTGTAGGTTAATTAATTTAATACAGGTATCTGTTCAAATCACGCATTTACATATGTGTATATACGTATATCCAGCTAATGGCCTCTGTAGTTTAATACAGATTCTTTAGATTGAAGAAAGTGGTCTAAAAACACTCTCACTCACTATATTTTTTTATTGGATCTTAGTAATGTTTAGGATTGCATTTTTATTGCATTTAAAGCAGAAGGTCCTCATTTTAAAAATATGAAGCGTCAGCTTGCTTAGCACATGGACAGGAGATATGGGAACAGCTAGCCAGTCAAGAAAGTGTCCAGCATTTAATCCCTTCTGTTTTCACTGAGTACTAAACAAACCAGCTGCTAGCTTCATATTCAGCAGACACATTTGATCTTTCATTCAAATTAAAGGATGAGTACATGTGATCTTTTTCCAATCGTCAGCATTTTTTCTAATAAGTGCTACACATTTCTGTCTCTGTAGAGCGAGCAATCCCCTTCGAACACATGATGTACGAACATCTGCAGAAATGGGGGCCTCGGAAACAAGAAGTTAAGTTCTTCCTCCGGCATGAAGACTCGCCAACTGAGAGCAGCGATCAGGGTGCGTGTTGTCACATTCTGTCACAGAACAATCTCTTTGTGATGTAATCTGTTTCAGGTTTAATGTAGTAGGTTTTGTACCCCAATAGGAAAAAGATGTTTGCAGCAAAGTTGTCAACAAGCTATCTGGGGAATATTTAGAAGTATAGCAGAAGTGTACCATTTTCAATTGCTTCTTTTTTGAAGTTTTAAATAATTTGCATCCCTCTTCCTGTCTAGCCTTTCGTATGAAAAGTTTGAGTTAGGTGGCTGAGGTCAGCAATGCTTGTCCCAGTTCTTTAATCCTTCTGTCATGGGCAATCATGTCGCTGAATTTTCAAACTCTTCCTGACAATGGTTGTAGCCTCTGAATCTGCAGCTGAATGTGTGCATGCTTCTGTCTGTGCGTTGTGACGTTCACTGTTTCTTTTTGCAGGGAGTCAGCAGTCTCAGGATCAGACGAGTCGCAGAAGTGGGAACACTGGAGAGAAGCACAATGAGAACGGGGTGAGACTTAATTAGCACTATCTAAACGATGTTAAAATAGAAATTGGCCTTGCAATCACTCACTTTAATTTGGTGCCTTCTGTCATGCATAGATTAGGGCTGTAATGAGAGTTATATATTAAGTGTGTAACACATAGTGCCACAGCCCTGTATATCATTAATGAAATACATAAAGAGCAGAAGAAACCAAGTACAAAGGCCATAATGATGTCCTGCATTATCTGAAGAGGAAAGAGAGAGAATGCATACACAGGAATAAAAAAGTGACAATGACAAAACTATCTTATTCATTTAAATTGATCAGAAAAATGGTCTCAAATCCAAACCCCACAAAATATGTTTGTCATGGTCATAACTTTTAAGTAAAGTGTCTGAATGTCTACATATTAATCCAAGTATCTCGTTTAACATTGTTTACCATTTGTTAGAATCCATTGTTCAGATGACGCAGTATAACTTCAATGTGTTTTACCTGAAAACAATGTCTCCAAAAACCAATAAGGCAGTCTGACTTGCAAGCAGGAGATTGTATTCTCTTTGGTTTCATCCCTGTGGTCTAATTCCCTTGAAGTCACTTTGAAACTTGGGTCGATATTTTGCAAGAAGCGTGTAAACAACACAGCTTTTTAACCTGAGGCCCTGAAGTCACAATTCTCCTGTTACCAGTCCAACTTGATATCATCAGTACGGACATTATTGCTGAGGGGAAGAGCCGGAAGAGGATGTTGATGAAGGAAGCTTAGAAGAGAGAAACCAAGTGACTGAATTTTGCAGACTAGCTTTAAGTTATTGGTGATGTACTGAATTGAGCTCTGCTACTCAAGTGTAAATACCAGTACTTTGAGTTAGAGTTGCTTTGATTCATTTTGAAATTGGAAGCTAAGAGGCTAGGCTAACGGGCCATCACTTAAAGAGCTGTATCTCCTTTCTGAATGTAGAAGTTGGGTATCTTAGATTGTCAAATGATCACTGATTCCTGCAAAACTTAACATTTTGATCTTTAATTTTACTGTTACGTGCCATTTTGAAACTCTTTCAGGCTAGCTAGCATTTGCCATCACCTTGTCATTGGTTCAGTTGTGTTGACGGTAAGCAGACAGACTGTCAGACCTCAAAGTAATGGATTGTCATGCCAGCACAGCACACTGTACATTTTCCCTTCCACTTTCGTGATGTGATGAACTATTTTCAGTACATGACCAGACAGATGTTGTACCAAATTAACCAAGTACAAACACAGTAAATGTCAAGGCAAAATATTGTTATTTAATTTGGGTTCCACTTGAAATCTCAGTAGCTTTCTACCGACCTAACTCACATTAAGTGAGTGTTTTTATTTTTATTTTTATTTTTATTTTTTATACTTATGAAGGGTTTTTTCTTCAAGGACTGTGAGACAAAGTGTTAGCGATGGCCACCATTCTCTTGAAGACTTCTACTGCTTTCCTTACATCTACATTATCAGACTCAGATTTAACTGGACGATGTCAGGTTGTGTTTTTCAGATAATTTCAAGGTTTTATTATGGTGCACAGTAATGACATAACATCTGTCTTGTATGAGGTAGAAGTATCTATCTGTGGATAATTAGTGGTTGGTAACATGCACAACATGACCGGCCCTTGTGTTACAGGACTGGCCCATTTTCCAAACAACCAATATTTCCCCATGAGGTAATCCCATTATTGTGCATGTTGAGCTCTAGCTTTAGGAAGAGTGTGTGCTCAGAGATGCGAATGACTCTGATAAAAGCAGCCTCTGGCACAGCATCCTTTCTCTCTCCAACCATCTGTCCCAGATTTTACAACAGAAATGTGTTCTGGTCAAGGAATCGTAGCTAATTTAACCTTAATGGCGGAGGGAACAATCCAGCCAAGCCTCAGTTGGAGGGTTTTTAGTTTTAGTACAAAAAAAAAAAAGGTTGAGGAACAAGAGCAACCAGAAGCTATTCAGTTTTTTCATAAATGTTTGACTTTTTGTTGAGAAAGTACCACCAAGGGAAAATGTTTTTATGAATATAGAAGTCAGCTATCGATAAACAGATTATATCAAAGCAGACAAGCAAAAACATCTTGTTTATAATCAGTATGTTTCCATGCTCACTTAACTTCAGCCATGGTTACAGCTCAATCAGGAAATTTAATTAGAATACTGTCCTTGTCCCAGTATACACGCGCTGAGGGAGAATCGATTAATTGACAGGAAATGTCAAACTAATCTTTGGTGGGTGGCCATCTGCCCCCTTTCATTTAGTCAATATTGGACCTTCTTCTAATTGACCTTGCTAACAAGTTAGGAAATGGCAAAGTGTTGGTTGTATATCAAACATAGAAAACATGGACAGCTTTACAGCTCGGTACATTTCATACATGCTCTACTATTTACTTGTGGTTCAAATGCGAAGAACGCTATCCCTCTAGCTTATGGTGATATCTGAAGGCAGACGACAACATGACTTCTGTTATGCACTTATGCAGTACATCTTCCAAGTCAAAGCCTGAAGCAGGGTCTGTGGAGCATGTGCAGAACACACAGGCCAGTTTGGGTTCGATTTGAGGCGTTTACGTTCAGGAGTTAATCAATCTCCAACAACTAGGTGTGCTGACTTCCACAAATTTGATGTAGTGTAATTCCAGCTGGACATTTACATGCATTTTAAAAGTCCAGTTTGAATCAGACTAACACAATAAATCGACTTTTTCTAACTGTGTATAAACACACTGAGTGTTTGCTCACTCATAGAGGTAAACATGGTCAGCTCGGTTAACCTCCCAAGTGCTGAGGCTCATTTGTGTCTGAATTCCTTCCTAATATCTGATTTAGAGGATTATATCAGTAAGCCTGCTGGATGATATAACCGCCCCTAAGAGGATCATTGCTTTGGCTTTTCCACGGGCTGCTGCCTAAATCCCCCCTGGGCTTTCTCTCCATCAGGCAGCAGAAATGATCATCCTCTGAGAGGGTCGAAGCCTTGTAAAGAGCAGAGGAGCCTGAAGGGAACACTACAGTGATTGCACACAGTTTACATTTTCTTTTAAAGATCACAAGTGGTGACGGTAGTTAAGTGTTAGTATTAAAGCATCCCTTTTTAAAGAAAAATAATCTGCAACTTTTTGGATTTGTAATTGATCATTTCGGGAATTAATTGAGCAAAAATATATAAAAAGACTCAGCTTCTCAAATGTAAGGAGGGGAAACTAAATGTAACATTTCATTCTTCGCTATTAATCATGTCTGATTTTTTTTCTATGAATCGGTCACAAATTGATTAATGGGGAAAATAATCAACTTAATGACCAATAATTAAATTGTTTGTTATTGCAGCTCTATTTTTGGCCAATACAACATTTAACAGAGTTGGTCTGAACATGCTTTTTATTTAAAATATCCTGAGGTAACCTTTTTGTTTTTAAATTGATTTTTATATGATTAATTGATTTTTTTCAGGAAAGAATTGATGATTTTGTCTTTAAATGTCTGATAGCTCTGCTGATTGAAATTTCCTTAGGCCCCAATATGATGTCTCTATAACGATTGTTTGTTTCCTTACAAATGTCAGTCCAGAAACACAGTCAGTCAGTTCACTAACTGGAAAATATCAAACAAAATGAATATGGAACAAGTTTTTCTGGGGGCCTTTTTGCCTTTATTTGCTAGGACAGCTAAAGAGAGACAGGCCGTTTTGGGAGGGCAGTGAGGGGGATGATTTGAAGCAGAGGGTCGAGGTCTGATTTGAACCCAGGGCCTTAGTCATTAATAACCATCTTCTTTCTGAAACTTTGGCCTGATCTCCATTGGGTTCATCCAGCAATAATCCTGGACTGCGCTCCATTTCAGTCATTAGAAATCCTCACAGTTGTTGGGCGGTGTGATGTAGCCTCCCAGTGGGACGACGTCCCTCATCAGACACGCTGTGGCTGCTCCGTCGTCCTTCCTCCTCTGCTCAGTCGGGTGTTTCTCCAGCTCTTCACTCAGCTTTCGTGTGTGTGTCTGTCTGTGTGTCTGCTCCTCCCTTGGGTGAATTGTCACTGATGCAGTGTTGCCTGAGTGCATCTGAGCGTGCTGGTATCTGTGCCAGTGGCTTCCCTCGCTCTCTCCCATCTCAGCTCAACTGTGGTTGAGTCACGCCCCCACACACACACACACACACACACACACACACACATTCTTATGTTTACGTGCTTCAAAAATGCAAGGTAGGATAATGCTGTCTGAACAACATACGGTCCACACACGTTGAGTGTTTTTAAAGACAAGATGTTGGATGACATTTATAATGTTGTTGCCTCACTTCACAATATCATACAAGTCAAATTTATATACCAAAAAACCCAAATCAGGCGTGTTCATGTTTTATTCAGACAGCATGACTCACAGAAGTGTCTGCCTCTTCTAATCGAGGAAGAGCTGTCCAAACGTTTTTTTTTTTTTTTGGTCTTTTGCATGACATGTTTGTTTCACCCGGGGCCTCAGTGCAAAAAATAATAATTGCCCAAAGTGCTGTTCCTCGATTCACCAAGTTTTCAAAGATAGGAGATATCCTATTGGTTGTGTCATTTCTCATAACGTGGAGGCATTAATCACGTCTGTGAAGGAGAGGAAACCCTCCCTTTCCGAGAGGATGTCTTTTACAATTACAACCCCCGGGAAAATATTTCAAGAGGAAGAAGGTGGCACCTTATTACTACACCGAGTTTGGAGAACTGAAGATCATTTAAGATCAGATTTATTGATCCCCCATAGAGAAAACTCACAGGAAGATGAAGCATTCAAACAAATAAATCATAAACAATTATGTATCCCTTAATACACAATATATATTTTTTTATTATTGACATGTCCTGGTAAACTGAGATAAAACAGGATGTCAGACTGAGAGGTTTTTGAAATCAGGACCCTGGACTTTATCTTATTTCTTTAGCATGTTGATGATCATATCATATGCACAAGTCTACAGGCCCAAGTCAAATCTACCATCCATGTAGTCATTCTCTCCGTCTCTAACTCTCCTTCTCATGTTTATAATAGTGTTTTTTTATCCGAACATTTCTAGATTTTTCTTTCAGTCTGCTTTTTGTGTAGAGAAACAATTTGACAGTTTCTGCATCGTGTCCCTTCCTCTCTCTCTCTTTCTTCTCTTCTTAAGGGCAAAGTCTGGAAACACTTGAGTGTATCAGTCCTGCTTGTAGTGCGGAGGACTGTATTCATCGCTCACTGTTTTATTAATGAGAAGTCTGCCGGTGTAAATACTGTCCCAACTGATGCTGTGAGATTCAGCAGAAAAGTTTTTTCATTAACAACTCATGGATGAAGATTTCTAGCTTTTAGAGGAAAACTTTATTGGTGATTTTTTTTTGGGGGAGTGAATTTTTATTTTTCCTGCAACTTCTGCTAGGGGTTTCTTAAGAGTGGGTGAGCTGTGTGTGTCTATATTATAATTTACACTACAAAACAAACAAACAACCAAAAACCAAACCAAGCAAGAACAAACATAAGAAACAGATAACAGTATACAGGTGCAGCTCATTTAGTTAGAATATCGTGAAAAATGACATTTTGTCATGTAATTTAATTCAAAGAGTGAAACTTTAATATATTCTAGATTAATGAGACATAATAATAATTCAAGCTGTTTTTTTAATTTAATCTTGATGATTACAGCGTATAACTCAATCCACAATGTTAAAATGTTAGAATATAACATGAGACCAATCATACAAAGTGAATTATAATACAGAAATGTCGACCCTTCAGGAAAGTATGTTCTTTTATGCACTCAATACTTGTTCTGGGCTCATTTTGAATGAATTTCTGCATCACTGTGGCGTGGCATGGAGGCAATCAGCCGGTGGAACTGCTGAGGTGTTATGGCAGTTTGCTTTGAGGAGCCTTCAGCTCGTCTGTACTGTTGGGTCTGGTGTCTCGTTTCTTCCTCTTGACAATGCCACAAAGATTCTCTGTTGCTGAGTCATCTTCTGCCTACTGCAATACCTTTTAAATATAATTATTAATTACAGCAGATTGCTTTTTGCTCAACTTGTAGTTCAGGCTTATGTACATTTTTGTTGACGTTTCTTTTTTTAGACTTGTGTCCTAACATATTTGTCTTAAAGCTGTAATTACATCAAGAATGAACTACGTACTTTATCCTTGTACGCTGTCCTGCGAGCTACAGTTTTAATAACCTGTCATTAAGCTTCATCAAATACACGACTCTGCACAGGCTCTCACTCTTGAGCTCAGCAAACTACCATTTACATGTTTCAAGGTATGACTGTGACCAATTGAATACTAACCTTTTGGCTTTACCTCAGAGCTGCTAAGTGTTTCTTTTTAGGCTGGAGGAAGAGTCATGTATATTTGTAAGTGTGTCATCATACTCAAAGACGTTCCCACAGGGTGAAAAATAAATGATGGGTCATGCCCTGGTTTTTATTTTTAGTCCAAGAAGATCAGACCTCCCACCTTATCTTTACATTTCATCTTTCATCTTAAACTTATCATGATCATCCCTTTGTCCTTAGTAGTTTCAGTTAGTAGTAGTGTCACCATCAAAAATCCTCTGCTAACCTTTCAGCGTGTTGACCAGCTCTTGTGTTTATCTGTCTGTTTGTGTGTGTGTGTGTGTGTGTGTGTGTGTGTGTGTGTGTGTGTGTGTGTGTAGGTGGGGAATCAGCGTGTGGAGCTCACACTGTCAGAGCTGCAGGAGATGGCGACCCGGCAGCAGCAGCAGATTGAGGCACAGCAACAGATGCTCGTTGCAAAGGTAGCATGATGGCTTTATTCTTTTATCTCACCTTCCACCACTCCTCTAGATATTACTGGAGTCTTTAATTCAACATGGCAGACACAATAGGGATGTGATCGATTGAGAAAATCTGGGCCGTCACGCCGATTCGGATGTGAAAATTAACAATTTTGATTAACAGCTGATTATATCTTTGTTTTTATTTGTCCCCCCCCAATACTATTATTAGTATTATATTAAACATTGTTTAAGTCATTCATGCTTTCATTACTCTGGATCAATAAAGTATCTATCTATCTATTTGAGTCAGCACTAATTCAATTGTACTAATTTACAAAAATACCTTGAATTAAATCGCCTTTCACATAAAATAATGACTCTTTCAGCTTCTTTAGCCTGCTCACAGAACCTCGGTCAGAGGAAATGTTCAGTTCTTACACAGCTCATTAAAAACCTTATTTTATAAAATCATTAATACTCTTTTTTCACTATAGAATGTAACAGCCAGTTCTAAGAGAACGCACAGCTATATCTAACACTCACATGCTGTTAGGACTGTTGTAAGGCATGAATAATTAAAAAAAAACAGTCAAATAAAAGAAAATGGAAAATTGAAATAATGAATCATTCCAAACATAAGTAGGGATTTTTATTCAGCTCTTGTGTTTTCTCTTTCAAGGCAACAGATATGTGCCATCTACTGCGATCCTTTAAAGTTTAATTATTTTCAAAAAGGTATAATATGTCAGCACGGCCAGTACGGGCTGATACTGTTATTCAGATGTTAGATCTGTACTTCCCTAGACTACATGGACCAATCAGAGCTTGTCATTTCTTGTTTGAAATGACAAGAGTAGGTAATTAGAAAGGTGTGGATAAGTCTGATATTGTGTCATTTAGTCTGATCCCACAGACACAGGCTGGTTTTTAATGCCTGGCCTCAACCGTGAACAGCCTGTGACCTTTCAGTTGACTGCTGTAGTGATAGTTTCATCTAGAGAATTCAGTCAAGACTGAGAAAGGGTTAAATGGTTGTTTGACTAATAAAACTGGAGGCAACACTATCATCAGTCTGTCAGAGTTTTTGGTTAAATCTTTAGAGAAACCAAAGCCCAGACATTTGAGTGTCAATCAAGCCTGATACTTATTTGTGATTTGAAACACTAAGGACAATGGTTGTAACCTTCGTCAGACCGGCTTTTGCAAAAGACACATTTCTTAAAAGGAGGAAAAGGTACGTGGTGAACCACTACTAAACCTCTCTGCCTCGTCAGTCTCTCTGGCTTTTCAGCACAGTGACTTAGTTTGACCGCTGTGCTTGTGGTGCGCTGATCAGTCATGCAGGATGGAGCCCGCTTTAGACCCGCGGATAAAATCAGTTTATTGGCTTTTTTTTTTGTTGTGTTGACTGAAAAAGTAGGCCCACTGATAGCCCTGCAGTCATTTGGAAACCTGGGCATGTCATTTCCTATTTTAGGACCTTAACTGGAGCAGATCTCAGTTGGGTGAAGAGATGTAGTCATCTGACCCTTTCTTCAGCCTTCAGACAGCATTTCATTGAGTGCATACAGTAGAACGATTTTAGCCGAGTTTTCAGGGATGTCTGCCACTGAGATATATTGTAAGCTTTGGGACGTCGCCTTGCTGCTTTTGTGTTATTATTACAAATCATTGTGACAAACTTTCCAAAAATGATTTATTCGTGATTTATCTGTTTGCTTATTACATTTTACTGACTGTCTCTTTCTCTGAAGGAGCAACGTCTGCGTTACCTGAAGCAGCAGGAGCGGCGTCAGCAGCAAACCGTCTCAGAGAGCGAGAAGCTGCAGAGGCTGAAGGACCGCGTGGAGAGCCAGGAGGCAAAGCTCAAGAAGATTCGGGCAATGAGAGGCCAGGTGGACTACAGCAAGGTCATCAATGGAAACCTGTGTATGTATAGATATATCGACTTACATACATCTATTTCTAGTGAAAAGAAAAATGGCTCATCATACCTTGAGAGCAGAAGGAAAATCCACAAACCAGACAGAATAAATTTTTTATGCAACACATTTGTGCTTTTAAAGAAGTCCCCCCTCCCTGCATGTAGATCAGGAATGAGCTCATGTGATTTCTTCATTTATTTACATCCAGCGGCAGAGATCGAGCAAGTTAGCAGCCTGTTCCAAGAGAAGCAGTCTGAGTTACAGAGTGCAGTGCTGAGGGTGGAGCAGCTCAGCCTGCAGCTGGAGGACCTGCGGAGGGGGAAGCTCAACGGCATACAGTCCACCCTGGGTGGTCAAGTAACGGGTGCTGCAGCCCTGGAGCTCCGCAAACTCTATCAGGAGC
Source organism: Labrus bergylta (assembly GCF_963930695.1). NCBI lineage: Eukaryota > Metazoa > Chordata > Actinopteri > Labriformes > Labridae > Labrus > Labrus bergylta. Next base: position 13,792,134 of record NC_089209.1, on the reverse strand, counting down.
TTCAGGTACTACAGAAATCAGTGCGACATGTAGTGAATGCTTGGTGCAGTGACGGTGCTGTCTTCTGTTGTAGTGATATATGTGTGTGTGTCTAAATCCGCTTTTATCTTCTACAGATCCGGAACAAGTTAAACCAGGATCAGAACAGCAAGCTTCAGCAACAGAAAGAGCTTCTAAATAAACGCAACATGGAAGTAACGCTGATGGACAAGCGCATCAGTGAGCTCCGGGAACGCCTCTACAAGAAAAAAGCTGAGGCACGTCAAAAAGAGAACCTTCCTGTAAGACTAAGAGCGCTTAACACATTTCATCTTTAAGACTCTATTTGTTAGAATGCTTCAGACAAAAGTCTCCCATCTGCAGGCTTCATCAGCCCCAGACACTGCAGATGTTCTCTGCCAGTGTCCCCTTAAGTCCTCCCTTATGTTCACTTCTCTTTCAACACATATAACATGTGAAACTTTTTCTGACTTTCTCCTCCTATAGCTGAACAGAGCCAACGGGCCTCCGTCTCCCCAGCCTGCTCCTGGCACTCTGGGCCGTGTCGCTGCAGTCGGGCCATACATCCAAGTCCCAGTAGGGGGCCGACAGGAGGGAGGGTACACCCTGCCACCTGATCCACTGAAGCCTCAGACTCTGGGAGTTAATAACCAAGCCAACCATGGCCGCACCAAATCAGGTTTGTTACAACCCATAAAATAGTTTTTCATTGCTTTATATTTTTCAGTAAAACATGAAGCTCTTACATAAGACAGGTACAAACTTGTGTATGTTTCTTGACTTTGGCCCTCATTAAACAGACGAATCATGCAGAGTTTCATAAAGTAGAGAGGCAGATGGAAGTTTCAAATTAAGAGTAGCTTGGATACCTGCAGTCCCAGCGGCAGCAGTCTTACACCACTACACATTTAACACATCTTGCATGAAAAGCCTGTGTCTGATTTTCCCTCCTGGGCTCAAACTGTTACTCTGTTTCCTTCTTACCCGACTTCTTTGTTTATTCTTCACCTTGAATTGAATTCTGGGATGTACTTTCCCTTCCTTTTCTAACCTTCCTCTCTTCCTGTGTCGTGTTTCCTGTGATTTTCTTCTTCTTCTCCCTGTCCTTCTCTCTCACGTTGTCTATACTGTCTTTTCTTTGTTATGTCTCTGTTTTCGCTGGGTGTGGGTGAATGGGGGGGGGGGTCTGATCTTCCTGGGGCAGACGGTGTGCGAAAGCCCTCCGGCCCTTGGAAGGTGTCTGATTTAGACATCGTTGTGGACCCGGTACCCCCATCCCTTCCAGAATCGCACCCGGGCACTGGAGCCTCCACTGGCTCTGACGGCACGTCCCGTGAGTGCACAGTGCTGCATTAGCACAGGGTGGCACTTCCTGAACCTTCTCTATCCTTATGAGCACCGGGTCATCAGCATGCACACCCTTATCCATTAAATAGTGGATAAGATTTTGTTCTGCCCGGTCACACCTCCGACCCACTACTCTTTTTCTTCAGAAACAATGGGACTGATTTCTCTCCAGCAGACAAATTACAGCTTACATGGACAGCAGAGGAATCAGAGGAGGAGAGCATCTTAGCCGAGTTAACTTGAACAAACACTGACTGATGGATGCATTTTTTTGTTTGGGCTCATAACACTCTCCTGCCAGTGCAGCTTTGGGCCTTTTTCTGAGCTGGAGAGAGAACATATTGACATTTTATTTGGAGTGTTTCCTCTGTGGATTGGCTAATGACGTCAAAGTACTCGGGTGGTGCAATCTTGAAACACTTTGCTGCCATCTGCAGAAGATTTCACACCCCTAATTGTATCTGAAAGCACTGCTGATCCCTGTGTGTGTGTGTTCGACCACTTGAGAAGGTTCAATGGGTTAAGTGCCTTGTACATTTGACACATGAAAAGTCCCAAATATTTTTGGCTTTTGTTCTACTTCCATAACATTTCAAGCCTGTCTTGCTCTACCCTGCACACTTCGTTCCCACAACAAACCAAACTGCGAGAAGTCATTTTAACACCTAACATGCATGAGGGAATAAACTGAGGCTAAAAAAGATCATAGGCTCGTCTGTGAGGATCCAGATCAAGCTGTTTTGATTTAGGCTAAGGTTAGAACGGTCTTGTGTGGATGCCGTTATATTTTTATGGCAATGCTGCATTTAAAGAAGCTTTAAAGCAAGTTGCTTTTAGATCTACTTTATGTTAATGAACTATTTAAGGAGATCTTAAATGCTTTTAAAGCTTTTTGTTTTCTATAACAAGCTTATCAACAAACTTCAGATTTGTTTATTTTCATTGGTACGAATTCCTGAGCAGTTGTACAACAACTATTGCTGTTGTTTTGTTGTGTTGTCCTTTTATCATCTTCTTTCTGTTCTCTTCACCCTCTCCCTGCTGTCTGACGCTGCACATATATCTATCACTCTTATCAGTTAAGCACCAGGGACACACCGTTCTAAAATCCGTGGCAGTTCTTACCTATTTAACTAAATTGTAATTTAATAGATAATTACCCGAGGCAACTAAAAGAAAACTTTTCATGACTAAATGAAAGCACCGCAGTAGCAGAATACTAATGCAGAAACATTCATTGCCATCACTGCTGATAAGTGGAGGCTCAGGATTTTTGTCCTATTGATCATCAGCCCCTCTTCAAACGCTCCAGATGTTTTGTGGCACCATGGACTTTGACCATATGATGAAACATTTGAGAAAGTGCTTCCTTAAGAGTCGCAAAAAAAGACGAGTCTATTCTTTTTAGTTTGTTATGTAAATGGTACAGACGGTCTTTATGTTCCTGACCTCCCAAAGAATGATAAGTAATGCTTCATTGTTCCATTATCTTTATTTATACATGCAAACAATGAAGGAGTCGCGCTGAACGCAGACATCAAGGACAGTGCTTAAAATGTATTATAGTTTTCTCTGATTAATAGGATATGTTTCTCAAAATCCTGAACCTTCCAATTAATCCCACTATCAGGTCAAAATGGTACAGCTTCCATTGTATGTGTGAGTTACACATCTTTGGAAGATCAGCACTAATATTACTCTTCATGTGGCTTTTCACACAAATTGACGCAATTCAAATGTGGAAAAATGAACTGTAACCATTTAGACCTAGCTCTGGTGGTCATGCTTTTCACTCCCCCGAGTTGTGAAACAGACGTAAGCTCCCCACACCCCCCGCACTCATTGGCTTTTTTTTTTCTTTCTGCGTTGCAACAATCTTACTGTGTCCCATTTTTTCGCCCCAGCTGATACTGGCTGGCCGACTGCAGGAAAGACGAGTACATCTTTAAAGCCTCCTGAGAGACGAGACTCAGGGACTGATACCCAGGGCAAGAGCCCTCCCTCAGGCTCCCCCATTGCTTTAAGTGCAGAAAAGGTTAGTTCTCCTTCTTGTTATACCACTTAATGCATATACAAGTCCAGTTACCTCCTGTATTAAATGAATGATGATTCAAGTCATATTTCTATTTGTTATTTACAGTCCATGGGTTTTTTTTGCTTCTTCACAGGTGCTAGACCCAAAAATGGTCGTGTCCTCTCCTGCCATTTCCAAACCACAGCCGCCCCCCTATGGCTCCCACCTCATCACTGCAAACTCAGCCAGCTCCTTGGAGCGCCGTAAGGATGCACCACCTCTCCCACGTCCACTCCCGCCAGCTCCTGCTTGGCCTCGCGTCCCCCCCTCAACGGGCTCGTCTTCTCAGCAGATCCAGCAGCGAATCTCGGTGCCACCCAGCCCCACCTTCCAGCCTAACGCACCTCTTTTCCCCCCCGGGCTGAGCGAGCGACTGGATCCCCCGCCAGCTGTGGCAGTACGTCCCTTCATCCCAGACAGAGGATCACGGCCTCAGTCGCCCCGAAAGGGCCCGCCGACCATGAACTCCAGCTCCATCTATCACATGTATCTCCAGCAGGCGGCGCCAAAGAGCCAACCACTCAAGCCTGCGCTGAAAGCCGGTAAGAGCTGAGTTAGAAGAAACAAAGTGGGAGACAATACACAGGAAAATAAAGAGTAAGAAGAAAAACAAAAATGCAAACATGAAACAAGCACGCTGTGTTATCTTAACCATAGTCACTTGAAATAATTAGTTAGACAAACAGTAATGTGCTTGTTTCAGCGTAGATATGAGAATGTATTGTTTTAGATGTTATTGGAAAATTTACAAAGCTTTAGGTTTTGATTCTTTCTATACCCTCTAAAATCTTTTCACTCTTTCTTCCACTTTTTTTTTTTTTTTTTTAGTATATGGGAAGCCAGTTCTCCCGCCCAGCTCCACACCCCCCTCGCCTCTGCCTTTCGCCCAGGCAGGAGGCGCCTTCCCCCTGCTCCAAGGCCATCCCAGCGGTGAGGACACTTTGGACGGAGAGTTTGATGATCATGACTTCTTCCAGCACCCAGAACCCTTAGCTCCTCCTCCCAGTGTGGAGAACATCCCGCGACCGCTCAGCCCTACCAAGCTAACGCCCATGGTACACTCCCCACTGCGCTACCAAAGTGACGCTGACCTCGAGGTGCTCCGCAAAAAGCTAGCCAACGCTCCCAGACCGCTCAAGAAGCGCAGCTCCATCACAGAGCCAGAGGGCCCCAGCGGACCCAACATCCAGAAACTTCTGTACCAGAGATTTAATACGCTCGCAGGAGGCATAGAAGGAAACGGAGTCAGCGGGTCAGCAGGTGGTAACGGTGCAGGTAATGGAACGCCTTTTTATCAGCCGAGTCATCCTCCTGGTTATGTGGGCGGAGACTCTGTGGCTGACACAGACAACGGCAACCTCCCCTCTGAGATGCAACTACCGCCGCCGCCAGGGGAAGAGGAGCTGGGCTCTGATGATCAGACTCCTTCAATCGATGCAAACGACAACGAGCCGCCGCCCTCGCCACACGAAGGGCTGGGGGATGCGGATGAAGAAGAGGCACCGGAGGACGACAACAACAACAACATGGGGAGCTCTGAAGCGTTGCTGCCCAGCCCTGTGCTGGAGGTCACGACTCCAGAAGAGAGCGGCATGGCGGGCTCACAGCACCTGGTGACAGACGCACTTACACTGACTACTTATTCCATTCAAAGAGTTTCCTTTGTTACAAGATCTAACTCAGACTTCCCCTCTTTTACCTCACAGGAGAAACGCACAAACCTAAAGAAACCAAACTCTGAGCGCACCGGCCACGGCTTCAGGGTGAAATTCAACCCTCTGGCCCTTCTTCTTGATGCCTCTTTAGAGGGAGAGTTTGACCTCGTCCAGAGGATCATCTATGAGGTACAATGCCACTGTGCATACATTTTGATTTATTTGTACTTGCACGTAGGACAACAACTTATCCTTTCTTCTGCGTCCTTTTTTTCCCAACCAGGTGGAGAATCCCAGCACCCCTAATGACGAGGGTATTACACCCCTTCACAACGCAGTGTGTGCAGGACATCACCATATAGTCAAGTTCCTGCTGGACTTTGGTGTGAACGTCAACGCTGCAGACAGTGACGGATGGTGAGTAGCAATGACCACACATTGAAATCAGTGTCATTCAGTTTGATTCAACATGACCGGCTGTCATCATTTGACATTTGTCCATTGTTTTCTTGTTCTTTCATTCTTACACAGGACTCCGCTTCACTGTGCCGCCTCCTGCAACAGTGTTCACCTCTGCAAGTTGTTGGTCGAGTCAGGGGCCGCCATCTTTGCCAGCACCATCAGTGACGTGGAGACTGCTGCAGATAAGTGCGAGGAAATGGAAGAGGGCTACATCCAGTGTTCCCAGTTTCTATATGGTGAGAAACAACCCCACCAGTCAGGCTAGCTTCCACAAATGTGTTTCTGAAATGTCACTTTCAAGCAACCGATTCAGACTTGGAAAAACACTTTTGCTTTTACACGTTTTGATTGCTTTATCTGGTTTGTGCTCAGTACATGGTCATTTAGATTTTCTGTGTTTTGGCTCATGTTGTGCAGGTGTTCAGGAAAAGCTGGGTGTAATGAACAAGGGCACCGTGTATGCTCTGTGGGATTATAAAGCTCAGAATTCAGATGAGTTGCCCTTCAGCGAGGGGGACGCCATTACTATTCTGAGACGACAGGACGACAGTGAAACGGAGTGGTGGTGGGCGCGACTCGAGGACAACGATGGCTACGTGCCCCGCAACCTGCTGGGGGTAACAACAAATTAAATCATTTCTTACATTTGTAGTCTTATACAAGTCGACATTAGTCATAGGCAGATGTTACACTGATTTTTTTTTAGATGTCATTGTTGTTTTTTCTTTGTAAGATCTCTGAAGATTCTTCTAACTTATCAATAACCGTCATTAACCATGGTTGATTGTCCATCAGCCCTTTCAGAGTGCGATTACTCAACAGTGTTGTAACAAAGCTCCACCATCATTACATCTTTGTACATCCATAGTGATTTCACAACAGCCTAATATTAGTGTCCCAGTCTATGAATTCACAGTGCCTCACAGTGTTGGGGAAGCACGACATGAAGAGAATAAGCGGCTGCTCCACATATACACACAGCACTGTTCTCCCCCGCTGGCTCCGCCAATCCCGTCTTGCACCTGTGAAGCCTCTGTTACTTTGAAGGCAGTACAGGGGGGGGGGGATACTTTGTCCCCCCCCATTACCCCTCCATGACATTTATAGTGAAGGTGAAATTTCATAGGTGCAAAAACTAGGGCTGTTGTTCCATGGGTTTAGTATAATACATACATGCAACGTTGAGGTAAATCTTTCACAAAGTAACAAACATTAGCAACTGAAATCAGTCATGTTAAAAACTCTCCTCTTCTTTTTTTTTTCTTTTGCAGCTGTATCCGAGGATCAAGCCTCGCCAGCGGTCCCTGGCATAGTGTGTCACTCTGCTGGCCTCTGGCTTTCAGTTGAACTAGAAACAAAATAAAGAGCAAAGAACAAAAGGAGCCTGGTGCTCGGTCTTCTCCCCAATGGCCATGACGTCCCCTCCTCTCCCGTGCCCTGCCCCTGTGCTTCTCACACAAATCCTTTTCTCTCTGAAGCACTGAACTCTGATACACATAATTACATCTCCACACACGCACACACACACACACGCACACACACACAAGAAAACACAAGCACTCCAAATGCGAAAAAAACCTCTTGAACTATACTCCATTTTAACACCCCTCCCCCCCCTTCTTCTAACACACCTTTTAACCTCTTTCAGTGTCATTGTCCTACGTTTATTTGACCCTTATTAAGTGTGAGCTCTGTATCAGACATCAACTTGAAGAATAAAACACTAACCCTTGACTCAGTATTTCTTGCAGTGTTCACACTTCTTCAGTATCTTCCTAACGAGTTCTTTGTCGGCACTGGTTTTAATATCCCTTTATGGTGACTGATGAAATCATCTCAGAGGGTGAGAAGCTTCTTCTTTTTCTCACTTGATATGTTATTACAGTTATAGGACATTATTTGTTTTTTTTGTAGTACGCCTTTTTAATTCACTAATGCAGGAAGTTGACGCTCTGTGTCTGATTTTGCTTGTAGTCTTACCACCAAAGAGGAATAGAGATTTAACACTTCTAATTCTAACACTCCCAGCGAGCTTGCACTACCGTGTAGCATGGAGAGAAAGATAATCGAAAGAGCTGCGATCAAAGACGATGAACAACTCCCGGGAACTGATCTTAAAAAAAAAAAGTCCTTCTAGATATTTTCATGACTTAGGGAGGACTATTTCAGGTTGGGAGGAAGATGTGAGACATTTCCTCAGTATTATCTACACAGGCCAGTCAGAACAAATCCAACAAAGATCCAACTTTCAAAAGTCCACGACCGTATTTTTAGTGAGGCCTCAGGCGATAAATCTGGTTCATCAAGCTGTTTTGAGATTATTTCGAGCACTCTTCATTATTCCTGAAATGAACAGCGCTTATGCTGCAGTCCAAAAGATGCCGTCATGGAAATGGGTAACGAGCAGTACTTTTTGCTTTACCAAAAAAGAAAGCGTTGCCAAATTCAGATGGGGATTGTGTTCTACAGAGAACTGCAGAAAGTTGACATTGGAAACGGTGATGTGAGGTCAACAAAAAGAAAGCTCCCAGTTCTCGATGGTGTGATCAATTTGTATATTTTCTTTATTATCGACTAACTCTCCTTTTCAACATGTATGATATATTTTAATTGTTCAAGGCATTTATAATAACCATACTTCAGAGGTGTATTATTTTTTACTGAGGTCACTATTCAAGGTTTTTTTCTTTCGTTTTAATGAATCTTGTGAACATGGCAAGAAGACCTACAAGCAGTATCTCTGAATGAAATGGTAAACTCATACACATGAGAGTTGAACATCTGAATAACTTCCCCCCGATTGCTCCACAGTAGGTTTCTGGTCAACTTATGTTGCAGTTTTTTTTTCCCCAGTGGCCGTAAAATGGAAGCGAACACTGAAATGCAGAATCTCAGGACCAACATGGTGCTGCTACACTCTCGAAACCAGTGATCATATTTCTATTTCTCCCTCTGTATCGACATCGCATTCATTTGGGAATTGAACCAAGCAAAAATATACGGCCCGGAACTTTCAAAATAAAGCCATCAGCACGTTTAAATTGAAGGTTGAATTCTTGGGTTAGCTAATCTGAAATACAAATGTTTCAGATTAGCTTCAGACAATCTTGAATATGTCCCCGTTCTTTTCCTTCACGTATGCCCCACACCAGAAACATTGATACGTGTGTTATCTGTCACATCGTTTAACATTAGAGACCCTTATCTTATTCTGAACCTTGAGTGATTGAGTGTAATGCCAAGTGTGCTTGTGGCCGGGCTTTATCTTGGCTTCACCTGTACATAGAGTGAGGAGATATGGATTGTGTCTGTTTGCTGTACGGACAAGTGCGCTTTCTGTATAAACGCTGTATTCACACATTCAATTCTGTAAATGTGATCAATAAAACTGAGGCTCTGGCATGATGAATGACTTGCAGTGTTATGATTCAAACAATAGCGAAACCTGCTAAGGGTTCAAGTATGGACAGGACTACACCTGAGGCTTGCTGTTTATTTATATATTTTATTCAGTAAAAGGACCGGTCAGTCCATGCTTTAATGTTTTCAGGAAAGGAACTGATGTCACGGTCCTGACATCAAACCTAATTAGAGGCTCATCAACGTTTAGTGATCGAACTTGACCAAAAAAAGGGAGGTAAAAGCAAAAGAAAACGGCAAACACCTAAAACTACCTCTGTGAAGTCTGTTAACCAAAGATTTCAAACAGGAAAATAACGTTTCAGTCGCGTTTAAGATCAGATGAGCTCTTCCTGCAGTGCATCATAAAATTGTAAATACAACAACCAAAGGATTAGTTTCTAACAATTGAAATGTACATTTCACATCTGGAAAGTAAAAAAAAAAACATTTTTTAAAAGTTAATATTGACTTAATTTATTCTGAAATGTGATTAAAAAAAGATCTCATTAAGTTTTTAAAATTAGTATTAAACATAACATCATATGAAATGACAATCCAGCCCCAGTTTATCTCCAAGACATCAAAGGTATAAGCAGCGTTTCATTTGATCATCAATACTTAACAAACAAGAAAACATGAATGTGTAAACATGAATGTGTAAACAAACAAGAAAACATGAATCTGTAAACATGAATGTGTAAACAAACAAGAAAACATGAATGTGCAAAGTGTAATTCTCCTTCCTGACAAAGACTGACTTGATAAGGTAAACGAGGATGATTCAATGATTTCTTTAATATCTTCAAACTGCATGAAGATGTGTTATCAGTCTTCATATGTAATCTCAAAAGTAGTCATTCTCCCCTCACTGATGGTCCAACTACACAACATGTCTTTTGACACGAGCAGTCTGCTTTAGAGGTCGAGTTTTTACAGCTTCAAACTAAAAAAACAAATATTTAAAAAAAACTCTTCACCACTTTTCTACACCACTAACTCATGGAGGGAGCACACACATCAAAGAGAAATAAAATATAGATGATAAATTGGACGGAAAGCCGATCCAAGATTGCACTCAGTAAGGCACAGTGACAATAAATTACTTAATTAAAGAAGACACCTTTGGACTGTTTGTTTTATGGAATCAATTGACCCTGCCCCGATTCTTCAGCTGAGTTAGCACTTTGTCTACCTGAAACGCAAAAAGAACACAAGACTTAGGAAGCAACAGTATTCAGGCTTAAAACAGTCAAGTTTGAAAGGAATTGAAAAACAATCAAACATAAATTGCTTTTGTACCACATGAACAAAAGACACACAGGACAGAACATGGAAGAGAGAATGTAGCTTAAGTCTTTGTACACAGACGCAGAGTGTGACATTAGACGATGACCTCTTTTTCAAATTAAAGGGATCCATTGTTATCACTGATTAAAGAGTTAATATCCAATTTTATTCATAAATTCAGTCAGATTTCAAAATAAAATAAAAACATTTCCACTCTATATTTACTCAAGTAGTTTAATTTTTTTTAACAACTACATGTATTTGATATAAATTTGAGGGAGCTTTGAATTTGTGTGATTAATGACGCAAAACTGTATAAAATATCTCGACGAGTCTATTCAAATTTAAATTGAAAAGCTAAAAAAAAAATGTAAATTTTTGTGTAACATGTTTGTGTTTTCTCTCTTGGTATTGTTTTCCACAATTTCCCAGTTTGGGATCAATAAAGTAATTATATTCTATTGAATGCTAAATTGATTGTATAACTTAAAGAGTAATTCAATAGTACTAATAGTAATACTACCACTACTCCCACTAAAAATCCTAATAAGGAGAAGCCATCCGTTGTGACTCACTGTGATGAACCAGTGAGACTGTGGGCCGTAGTGAAGTTGGGACTTGAAGTTCATCTTACTAGCTGGAGCCAGAGTGTGGAGGTGAAGGTGAGGAACAGAGGAGAATGGAGGCACATGAAACCCCATCCTGCAAAGTTTCAATGAGAAGGAAACAAACCAAACTGAGCAAAGACACTAATCAAAACGCAGAAACGCAACATGACTCATGAGGCAAAGCATCACAGAAAACACTGATGACTCACTGTACCTGACATCATCCAGGTCGCTGACTTTGTTCTTCTCCAGCGTACGCCATCCCATTTGAACCATACGCTCCACTGTTCATGAACAAACAGCTCACATCAGTACGGTGCAAATAAATGTATCCATCACGGTAACAAGAGGTACAAATCTTTACTGGAGTAAAAGAACTAAAACCTTGAAAAATATCTTGAAAATACTCAACTGCCCTACCAAGATAAAAGTATGTGTATCATCAGTATAAGAAAACATTAAAAGTAAAGTACTCATAAAAAAATCATCCTGTGTTCAATTCTTTTCTGACAGTGTTTTTTATATCATTATGCATACGTTGCATTTTACTGCTGCAGATGTTTAAAGATGACCTATTTTTTTAACGATCTTCATGCTGTAAGGCAGGGACGGGAAACTGTGGTCACAGCAAGGGGCCACATTCATTTAATTCTCACTGCCAGGGGGGCCAAATTGTAGGATACAAAAAACAATTACAGTCAATTATGTCTCAAATTTAACTCAACATATACCAGTGATCAAATATTATCATGGACATATTTCTGTTTTTTTTTTTAATGATTTCATGGCAGATTTTGTCATGTTTTCTTCATGTTTCCAATTAATTGATGTGTAAAAAATTGACATGGGGGGGGGGGGGGCACATTGAGGGTTGATGGGTTGCCCACCCCTGCTGTAAGGTATTCTAATACAGACATGAATATATTGTAGCATTACAATCCTATGAAATCTTAGTATCTCTAAGAAGTTAATTCATCATGATCTCATATTAAAGCCCATTATAAGCTCTGTGACAACAATGCAGTGTTTAGTAATCACTTCCTAAACAACGTGACACTCTGTTTTTTTTCCATAATCAATCAGACAGCTGACTCGTCTTTCTAGAACTACAGACAGAAATCGTTCCTATGAGTCAAACAGGTAAAAAACCTCACCTAGAGGTATGTCCACAGCCTGAAGAGCTTTACAAGAGGAGATGTGTGTCCTGGGAATAATGAGGTAATGATGTGCGGCGCCGGGCTTCATGTCGCGAAAACACAGCAGCTCATCGTCCTGTAATGTCACAGACAGACAGATGAGGAAGACAGAGAGAGAGAGAGAGAGAGAGAGAGAGAGAGAGAGAGAGAGAGAGAGAGAGAGAGAGAGAGAGAGAGGGAGTCAGGGAATTCCCAGTGTTTTTTCCCCAGTTTTTAAACAGTACTTACACTGAGCAGGATTTCCGTGTCAGACTTGTTGTTCGCTATTTCGCAAAAGGGACAGTCTTCACCCCCAGAGGCCTCCTCAGTCTCCATCTTCGTTTAAAACGCGTATCTTCAGGTGAACTACTTGAATATGCTCACTGTAGAGTGTAAAGTCGTCGATCCTTTATGGGCGTGTCCGCGGTACGGAACCAGGAAAACTAGTCGGTGACAGGGCTCATCGAGTCATCCCAAAGCTGCGTTCACTGGAACTTCGGAAATAACCACACCAATTTCAGGTTGTTTTAAATATTACCTGTGAAGTAAAAAAAAACAAAAAAAAAAACCCTGCTGTTATCAGTAGTTAATGATGACTATAATTCGAATAAACATACACAGAAATCTAAAGTGGTTAATTTAAAAATCAGTTTAAAAAAAAGTTTTCATCTTTTTTCAAGTTAACTTCAGACCGATGCCGAAGTACTTTTTGTTGTTAAAAGCTCGGCGCAATCTGTATGGTCCCTGAATACACCATTCATGAGAGCGGTGAAGGGATCAACCTGTTTAAAGTATAGTAAAGGGGCGTGGCCATAAAGACGTAGTCACTTTGAGTGACAGGTGATGTTAAGTCACTCATTTGACCCCTCTTCAAACGTTGAAACAAGGGAAACATGTTAAACTCTCAAATCAACCCCTTAAAGCTCAATATTTAATAAGAAGGCGTTCCCTAACCTCTTTATTATAAATTGCTATTGTTCTTGGATGTTTATAATAATAATAATTAAAAAAAACAGCATATAAAGATTTGTGAAACGTGGTGTGAAGTGTTGTCAGTTTTCGAGTTAGGCCTTCTGCCTGCTGGCTTCAACCTGATATTGTATGGACATACATAAGAATGTTTTTTTATGCACACAAAAAACACAGGAATCATTCTGCATAAAAATAATTTAATCTTAAATATCTTTTGCCCTGAGCAGCTCCTTCAGCAGCAGACTGAGACACCCACCCTGCAAGACAGAGCGCTACCGCAGGTCGTTCATCCCATCTGCCATCAGACTGTTTAATCAGACTCTTTAACAACAGCACCACCTCATGCTACACAGTGTTTTTTTAAGAACAAGTTACTGTGTAATTTTACATTATTGTATTTTTTTTACATTATTGTATTTTTTTTATTTAAATGATGTAAATATGCTTGATCTGTTTTTAACTTCTATTTTTAGTTTTTATAAGTATATTCCCGTCCCCTGTTTTCTGGAGCTGCTGTAATGCACAAATTTCCCCCACAGGGGATCAATAAAGTTTATCTTTATCTTTATCTTTATCTTTAAAACATTTTCACTTGCCTGCTTTCAGACAATATTGTCATCTTGTTACACTCCAGCACATTTCACAGATGAGCGCCAATGCAGTTTATACACAGAGCATTGTGTTCAATCAGTCAGACAAACTGGTTTTTTTTTTACATTGCTAACCATAATGATATAATTCATTTCATACTTTGTCTATGTAAGCAAAACATTCATACACACAAGATCCAACATATTCATCCACATTGTTTAAATATGCGTTCACTCTAAATTCCGTGCATGTCTTGAACACAACACTACATTATTGTGCTTCCGTACATTATTCAGTTTCAGCACCATCTCCACGTGGCTCCATTCAACATGGAGTATCCTGGACCATTGCCTGGTGAAGCTTTATCGTTTAGACACTTTCTTAGAAACTCCACCTGCAGAGAAAAAGACTAATGTAGATACAAGAAGAAACAGGTTACGTCATATTTTCAGGAGAGGAAAGTCATCGGAACTCACAGTCAAAAAATTGTAGGTTCCTGGGATGAATTTATACTCCTCGAACTTTGAGATCTGGCTGATGGGTGCGAGCACGTGGAGGTGGAGGTGATCGACTGACGTGTAGGGAGGTTGGTGAAACCCTATCCTGTGGGGGAAAAAAAACAAACACCAAAGAGGATTTTAACACCAAAGTACCAAAGATGATTGTAACACTTAAAGGTGCACTATGGAGTTTTGGTGGTCAAATTTGAAAGTTGGAGAAGTGAAACACTTCTATGCTATATTTTCTGAACTAAATACACAAAATGGATTCAAATGAAAAAAATGGGTCCTGGGAACACTGTTTGGAGCTAAAAGGCTACAAGGAGAGTTAAAGTTTCACTGTTGCGGACCCCCCCACCATAACGTCTCGTGTATCATTTTATCTTCAAACAGTGTTACAGGGACCAAAATGTCCTCTGAGAACAGTTTGTGTTTAGAGTTACGAACATATACCACAGAATATGTACACTTCTCCAACTTTCACATTGCTCTATCAAAACTCCATAGTGCACCTTTAAGTGAAAAATACAACTTTTGATTTTTGACAGACTCCTATTCAATTTAATCTACAAAGCTTAAAGTGCATCATATATTTCTAGACATGTTCCAGTACTATTTTTAACTTGTACCCCACAGATACTGGTACCCTAAAATAAGGCTTTAGCTTTTGGTTAATAGAAACACACACACCTCCTGTCTGAACCAACCTCATGTCGTTCGGATCTGTGATCCCTTGATCTCGTAGCACTGCTTTCCCCATCTCAGCCATACGTTTAACTGTTGGAGACATGCAACATAATTACTCCATAAAGACCCGATTGGATACATTTAAAATGCATGCACTTGAAGGCATCATGAGGAGACTTTATTAGTATGACACTATTGAACAGTATTTTCAGTACATATACTCAGTCATTTGTACTGATCCTCTTCCACTGACCGAGGCCGACGTGTCCCTTGTTCAGGGAGTGACAGCTGGTGATGTGCTGCATGGGTACAACCAGGTAATGGTGAGGAGCAGCAGGGTAAATATCTGTGAAACACACCAGCTCCTTGTTCTGATGGAGAGGATGAAGTGTCAAAATGAAAACACACAAAATTACCTAAAGGACAGTGAAGGCAGCAATTATTTGAAATCCTATGCATTCAATCTGTCAACCTGGTGCTTTAAAAAAAAGTGAGTATACTGGTAATGTTGACAAGTTAAATTCCTTGTATGTGTAAATGTACTAGGTAAAAAAATTAATAAATCTGATTTTGATTTAGGTGTAACATGTTCATTTCACTTCTTCCTAATCACCGAACATAAAAGAGATCTGAAAGAAAGAAAAGTCCTGTCATCAATACCTGACTGATAATTCGACTTTTTAAAAGCAACACTATCGTGATTAATCTATTTTATTATAGGTTTTTACCTGTAAATCACGATTAAACTTAATTTATTATCACATCTTTAAAATGTACTTTTTACTTTCTGTCATAGAGAAGCTTTTTTGAGGAAGGGAGGACCAAAACTCAGACAGCCAGGCTAGAGAATATCTTTAAAAAGCTTTATAGACATGATAAGCCTTTTGATGGCAGGCAAGCAAGACTGTCTTGGGAGGAGGTACAGGTACAGGTAGAGGTAGAGGTAGAGGTAGAGGTACAGGTACAGGTAGAGGTACAGGTAGAGGTACAGGTACAGGTACAGGTAGAGGTAGAGGTAGAGGTACAGGTACAGGTAGAGGTAGAGGTAGAGGTAGAGGTACAGGTAGAGGTAGAGGTAGAGGTACAGGTACAGGTACAGGTACAGGTACAGGTAGAGGTAGAGGTAGAGGTACAGGTACAGGTAGAGGTAGAGGTAGAGGTAGAGGTACAGGTAGAGGTAGAGGTAGAGGTACAGGTACAGGTACAGGTACAGGTACAGGTACAGGTAGAGGTACAGGTAGAGGCTCGAAGGAGCAGGATACAATTCAGACGGATTAGGGACAATACTCGATTGTTGTTACAAATCAAATGTATTGTTTAAGTGACATAATATATCCCAATCATCCCAACTATGATCCAAGTCTCACAAACCAGGAGTATCCACTTAGATTATGCTTCCTTACACCTGTTTTATCCATACATAATTCATGAATGTGCTGTTGGCTATATCTTCCCATCGTGATTACATGAAGCCAACTTTACTTTCAGTTTCTCAGTGTGTCTTTGTTCAAAGAGCTCCTACCTTTTTAAGGACATTCGCTTCTTTGTCTTGACCGGTGGCTATTAAACAGAAAATACAAGCTTCACTTGATTCTTCGGGTGTGTCCCTCGACATATTTCCAATAATTGTTTTAGACCGTCTGGCAGAAGTGTACCTCCCACACTCTCTGTTGACGTCTCTGCGCGTCCAGTAAATGCAGCCTCCTACAACAGGTCGGGAACTTTCCAAAGATCGTCTATGTTGGTAAAGACAGCCCACTCCGCGATACAATAAATGAATTGTCTTCCCCGAACCTAAAACTGTAGGGAAGTGATGGTAGCTAAATTAGCATCTTAAACAACATTTTCAAATGAAAGTTAAAACATTTAAATGATTTAGTTCACTGTAATTAATTGAAAACGGCTTATTTTAATTTATTGTAAGTTTTATTGTAAGTTTCCAGAGCTCTATTTATTCAATTAGTGATCTGTCAGTTTTTTAAATATCCTCTCTTACATTATGGTGTCCTACTCTAACTTGATTACAGTAACTAACTAAATAAGAGGACAAGAATGAACCATTTTCCCCCAAATAAGAAATGGTTGCATTACTATAAATACAAAATAATAACAAAAAAACTTTATTTGTCCTCAGTGGCAATTAAATTCACTATGTTGACAATAAGTCCCACTTAATGGCAGAACAGTCAAAGGAGGACACACAAACCAGATTTCTTTTAATGTGTATGCATATATTCAACATTTATTTAAGTTTAAATGTGGTTGCAATAACAACACAATAAATAGATCCTTAGTGATATCACAGACCAGCAGTTTGGATTTCACATGAAATAATACTCAGGAAGCATTCACAGTTACAACACTGAACAGCTACAGACAACACAGCTCATTTTAACAAGAAGCGGTAGTGAATAGATTAATATGTCAGGGTTCATGACAGTGGTGTGATACATTTGAAGTATTGCACATTCATGCACTACAAGCCTGTGTCTGATTCACATGGCATACATGAACACTTCTTCTCGATGTTAGTAGATCTGAATTTAGAGTTAGTGGTACGCCAGAGTGCAAAAACAGATCATCCCTTTTCCTCCCATTTGTATGTGAAACAGAGGCCGACCTTTTGCCTCCTGTAGTGGTGATGAAACGACATTCGGGAACATTTTTACATTTAAGAAATGTTTGATTACTCAGATCACTGCACAGCGTTGAGGGTCGGTTAATCCTGTAGTGCAAAGCGACTTCATGTCTCACTTTAACTGGCTTTGATTCTGAACTACAAACACAAATTAAATTTAAAGGCATCAATTTGCTGAACAGTTATTTCTAGTGCTTGTTGGGTCAAATCAGAACAGAAACATTTAATCAAAATTATCATTATTATTATTAACACAACATTTCAGTCAAAGTACAACTATTAAAAAAAAACAAAAACAAATGAAACTGAGAGTTCTTTGCAAAAACAATGTAAAAATAAAAGTTCTAGAATATTATTTAAAATATGACAAACTCACAGCAAATAGAAATTTAAAATAGATCTTATTTGGTCATTCAAAAATGTTTCCTGGCATTAAAACTTCTTTTGGATTGTACACAGGGATTGTAAATGTTACACGATGAGGAAATTAAATAGGATATTCTCATTCAGGTTCTCCAAAACTCAAAATGTGAGAACCAGACAGCCTTCAGAGGAAGTTAAACACTCCCTTTGTAAACAATTAGAAACAGTTCCTCCAGTGAAACTTATATTCCATTGTGATAGATTTAAAAAAATATCCCTAGATTCGATTTCCTTCAAGGTAAAAAAAAAAAAAATCATTGTAATAAAAATTATTATCCAAACTCCTTCAATACATAATCCTGTACATTCCCAAACCCACATTTCACACCCACCATTATTACCGCACCAAAACACCTACAGCAACATGGGACACCTTCTTTCACAGACACTTAATATCAGCTCTTTTGGGGGCAACATCAGGGGCTTTCTCCCTCACTCTCATCTCATAAGCTTTTGGTGCTAAGGCAGTCTGCATGCTGGGAAAGCTGGAGGCGTTGTCGGATATCTAAGGCAGCTAATGAACTGAGAGCAACAACATTTTCCCACGCAGGGGGGAACTGACAAACCTACCTGCAGTAAACCCACATCAAAAACAGGCCACAGAATGCTTTCAATTCTGTTTTCAGTCAACTGTCTTTTAGTGTCATTGTGGAGTGGCTAGGTTTGCCTCCACGTGGTGCAGAACAGGCTCTGTGTTGGGGGTGTCGGGGCGTTTGGAGTGGAGGGTGAATGTAGAAGTAGCTGGAGCAGATGGAGCTACTCAAAGGTCCAAACCTCCAGACTGTGGATGTTGAAGTCCTGCTGGGTGGAGAGCGGCTGGTTGTTGAAGGTGGCGCATTTTGTGGTGGTACCTCTGTACAGCTCAGCATCTAGCCACAGACCAATCTGGCCACTAAAGAAGGGACAAAGTTAGAAATCAGGGGGGGTTTCATGAGAATGAATAAAAAGATTTTGGTGTTTGCAGTGCAGCTGTTAAATCTACTCACCCTCCTCCTCCCATCTGCAGAGAATCAGTATATCCCTTCACAAAGTAAGAATTCTCCCCCGTCCAGCGGTACACCTGAATAAAAGACAGCAGGATTGGTCAGTAATGAAGCTAAAAAAAAAAAAAAAAAATCATCATGAGCTCTTTGAACCACTTAGAAAAACAAACCTTGATCTCAGGACAGAAGCTGTAGAGGAACGTCTCTCCTGTGCCGTAGCAGTGTTCGCTCACTCTGAACGGATGAGTGGAGAACGCTCCAAATAACTGTGATAAAAGTCAGATTCAAATTGTACCACCATTTACTGGAAACAAATCAACAACAATCATTAAACAGTTTTAGTCAGCAGCTAAAACCTCTGTGTGAACCAAACGTAAAAAGAACAATGTGGCAGAACAAGGCGGTAATAAAAGGAGGATTAAGGCCTTGAGTTGGTACAAAGGGCAGTTTCCTGATTCCTAAAAAGGAAACACAATTACATTTGTTTAACTATGAATGTAATGTGTGATGGTTAAGTCTTTCATTACATGCCTGTACTGTTTGGTTCTGATTCCTGCTTAGATTCTTCTGATTTAATTTACAAAATACATTTTCCAATGTCACTATCTCAAACTACTAGTACAGTGCTTCCCAAAGACACCTCAGGCCCTAAAATGTAGTTTTTCTATCAGCTGTGGTAGAAACTACAGATTTACTCAAATTGACACTTATCTGCATAAAATTATATATTCTGTAATACTGCCTTAAGAACAAAATGGAATTTACATGTTTAAAATGCAAACAAAAACAAACTAAACAAACTTGTGAATGAGAAGAGCGTGATGGTCTGTCGCTACGGTCTGTCAAGATTTTATCTGCTCTGATCTAACCGGTCTAACCGATTCTAACGTAGCTGAATAAAATGCAGATCATCCTTGCTTTTGTTTCACTGGTCATTAAAAGTGTAAAGTGTGTTAATCCCATTTTTAACTTCAGGTCTTCCATAAAGTATCTACCTGGTTGTCCATGTCTTTGATGACCAGCAGCACAGGATTGTCGACGTCTGCCAGGCTCCTGTACAGAGTCTTCAGGCTGGTCCCGTGTCTCACTGTGCTGTAGGCCAGTCTCCAGTGGTAACCCTGCACACGAGCTGGCAGGCGACAGGCAAGCTGGGGGGGTGAGGACAGTTAGATTATTAGTCCAGATCACGAGTTTCATAGATTTCTGTTCAGTTAGCATCTACCTGCAAGTCACTGATTCTAGTGAAAATTCACCTTCTCAATGTGTGTGTCCTGCAGCAGATCACTGCTGTCACAGAGTATGGGCAGAGCATCCACAGACAAGTCCCCGTCACAGCTGCCGAAACTCTGCCTGCGCTTTGCCTCATCAATAGTGATGATCTAAAGAGCGAAACAAGCCAAGTTGATGAGAGAAATCCTGGACAAGTAGACTTAACTGCCTGCGTAAAAACACACGGGAGTTAATATGAAACACGGCGCTCACCTCCCAGCTGCAGGATGCGGGGTCACTGAAGAAGTTGTCGATCATGTCCAGCTCGTCTTTCTCCACGACAACGAAGCCCTGCTCTCGAGCCTCCTTCCCGTACACATCTGGAGAAGACTGGACAAAAAACGCATACAGATGGTCCACCCTGCAATACAAACACACACAAACAAATAAAAGTTAGAGGCCCAAAGACATTGTGTTATTATACATGAAATCCTTTGATTTGTTAAGTACACTTAAGAGTTGAGTGCTGCTCTACGGCTTCGACTGATGCCCAAAGAGAACCCTGATCAGAAGACCATTATCATGTTTATAGCGGTATTCTTTTATTACAAGAGCATCTGCATGTGTCTGTGTATATAACATTTATTTTCTCTTTGCTAAAAACCTCAAATCTCAAAAACTAGTGTCCTCCCCTGTTCTGTTATATCTAACCATCCCCCTCACCTCTCCTGCGGCACAGCAAACCAGTACTCTGGTTGTTTACCCCGCCCCCCAAACGAGAGGGCGGGACTGGAAGTCATCCCAGAGGCGAAGGACTTCCTCATTGGCTTTCCTACTTTGAAGCAGAGGAACATTGGTGGGATTTTACTTCTGTCCTCGGATGAGAGGAGCATGTCTGTCGAGGAAAACAAATCCAGAAAAGAGAGATTGGTAAGCATTCAATCACAAGAACTGCGGCACTCTACCTACAGGTTTTACTATGTAGTTGATGATCCCCTGCCTTCTATTGGAGCCTGCATCCTCTCAAGCAGCCAAGACTTCACTTCTGCCTCGTAGCTCTTCTTCCGTCTCTCCTCCTCGCTGAGTTCAGAGCCTCCTGCTTGTCTGTCTGGGTTTGGTCTGGTCAGGCTGAAGTCCCCACAAACCTCTGCAGCCTCCTCCCCCAGACTCAACCTCCTGCTTTGGTCCTCTGGTGCTGTGATTATTTTATCATGTGCACTGTTTAGCAGCTCTTCGGTCCCTTTAGGTTTCATATCTTTGGTTTTAGTTACCTCCCGACTTGTAGGTTTACCAAGTGGGTCACCCTGATTTGCGATCTCTAAAGAGGATTGTGTTGACTCGCCGTCCTCAACGGAGCTGTTCTGAGCCACGCCCTCGTCCTCTTCATCATCCAGCTTCCCTTTAGTTTGACAAAGCATTGACTTGCCCTGAGTGTCTCCTCGGCCCGGGCAGATTGGCCCCAGTGAGTCACTGCTGACAATGTTGAGGG
This sequence comes from Labrus bergylta, assembly GCF_963930695.1. Lineage (NCBI taxonomy): Eukaryota > Metazoa > Chordata > Actinopteri > Labriformes > Labridae > Labrus > Labrus bergylta. The sequence goes on along the minus strand of NC_089209.1, from coordinate 13,770,632 downwards.
TTTTAGAGGACATCCCCTCTGAGTCTTCAGTGCTCCCATTCACAGTGGGCTCCAAGTCTGTGAAGCCTTCGTCTGACGGAGACTTCTCTGTCTGCTCGCCCTCTGTGCTCCCTGGAAAGAGACATTGTCATGATCAGCGCATCAATGAAATACTTCTTTCTACTTTCAAATGAGAGAAAAAATGCCCATCAATACATCCAATCACAGAAGTAACAAAAATGAAAACCCAGAGGTTTTATTAGCGAAATATCAACACTGAATTAGCGTTACCAGTATCTGAGAGGGTCGATTCGATGTCGTCCAAGACGATTGGTCGCTTCTTATTGAGAGCTTCGTAGCGGCTGAAGGGGTTCAGATCTCGCTCTGACGGCAGTTGCTCCCACTCGCCGGGCCTGTACACAGGACACAAATCCTGGGGTAGGTCTCTGTGGGGGTGGGGGGGGGGGGGTGCCACACATACCGCACGGCAAACGAGGATGAAAATGAAAAGGGAACAAACAAAAAAAAAAAAGCCCAACAGAAATTATAAATGACCACAATGATAGAAATAAAACTTAAAAAGACAACATAAGTTATGATTGAAAATGAATGAAATCATAATAATTAACAGAAGACCAATACAAGAAAAAAATGTAATGAAAAATTGAAACAAGTGCAATCTGAAACGTAGATAAAGACAAGCTCCAGCAGACAAAACGGTACTGCATGAATAAATATAACAAGATGTAGCAGAGGTTCTGGAAACAAAATGACCTTTAAAACTGTTTTATTCATGAAGACAAAAAGAGCAATAGAGGCTGGAAGGAGGAATGAGACAGGAGGAGCGAGAGCCAAGGACTGAAAGAAGAACGGTTGGAGAATGAAGTGAGACGGTCAGGAGTTCTTACGACGGCAGAGCATCTTTGAGCTTCATGCGGGACACGTCGTCGTACAACGCCACGGAGACGACCTCCTCCATGGGGCAGATCAGGCCGTACTCCTCGCACCCGTTCTCGATCACCAGGGGGTCGGACTTGTGGGGGTCGAACATGATGTTGTTGGGGGTCACAATCAGCACGCCTCCCACCACTCCCTGCAACAACAAAGCAAACGCGCCGAGGCACAAAAGCGCTGAGTGGACACCAAGCGAAGGTAAAAACAATCAGAATACATTAGTGGTACCTACTTGATCATATAAAAGTAGGATTTATACATCAATAAACTGATATTGATTACTATGTAATAGCATATGTATTTATTGAGAGATGGTTAAAATATGAAGGGTCTAAGATCTTATAAAATACAATATCAGGGCACAGATGTCCTAGAGGTTAGGCCACGCCCCTTTCTCCACTCTCTCTCTCTCTCTCCTTGACGTCCAACTCTATCCACTGTCCTGCCCAAATAAAGCCCAAAAAAAACAGTTTGTTCCATCTATCAAGGAGTGAACCATTTCTCACACATACAAAGAACGTGAAAGAACGCAAACATACACATTAAAAAAGTAGAAGCTATGTGCACAATTATTATTATTTTTTTTTACTTCTACTTTTTACCATACCACACTTCTTCTGGCAGTACCCTGAGAAACAATAAATACCTGGTATTCAAATATTTGTCAATGTGTCCATACCATGCCATCAGTGAAATATTTGCAGCTCATCTTAATGAATTTAACCGTTGCCGGGCTCTCGTCTTCTGAGTTTGGAGAGAGCTCACGCCTGATGGAGGTTGCTGACGTGCCATTTGAAACGTCGCCCTGAGGACAGGAGAAGACAGAGAACTGCATGAGGCGCCTGCTTTAACAAACTTTGTTTGGAAGAATATGAACACCGTAAGCCTTCAGTTCTAATCTTCATTTTAGGTCAACAGAGGCAGAACGTGTTCTTCAATTAACTTCAAAATGCAGGTAGATTTGATTTACTTTAATTTGTTAAATATTCAGTGTCAAATAATGAAACGGTATTGCATTCAAATTCAACAGAAAAGTACAAGAGAGTCAGATTGACACAGATTCTGCTTGTAATTTAAAGGGCTTTATTAACTGCAGGTGAATATATAACTAATACAATGCTTACTGATATGATTCATGAAATGACCTCACTATATCATCAGACATTAAGGAAACATGCTATGTTGAAGTGCTGGCTTCTCTGACAAAGGCGCAGCAGCCAGTGTGTCCTCCTAAGTTAAGATTCCAGTGATGGTTTGTTTTTGTTTTGACTAGAGAAGTAGGCGGTTTTAAGGACTGAGGTTGAATTTAGACTGCAGTACCCATTTTAAACGCTAGGTGTCAGAGTAACCCATTGCTCCTTTAAATGTTTTTCGATCAAGTTAGAGTAGCAGAGTTTAAGAGAAATAAAAATATAGAGCATTTAAAGCATCAGAGTCACATATTGACTTAGATAGTTGTCTTACAGATGCATTAGTCAATGGAAAGAAAATGTTAAATTTTCTAAATGAAAGTTTAAAACTTTAGTAAACAAAGGACTATTCATTGGTTCTAGAGGAGTTTTTTGTTATATTTGTAAACTTTATGAATGTCAGTTCAGTTTGAGTCCTTTTCTAGAAATGTGTCCCTAAAAGACTTCTGTAAACTCCTCTATAAAGCCATTTAGTCAAAGTGTCATAATGGATCCTTTCATACTTACATGTGATGCTTTCTCTGAAGGAACATTTGTAAGGGAGGGATCGGCTGAACTCGCAGACTTCAGGTCAGCTTCTGACTGGTTTGTGTCGGGGACAAACAGCTTCTGTAAGGACGTAGATTTAAAAAGTCAGTGGTGAGTCAGTGGGAGATGTATCAGAAGCAGATGTTTGCATTAGTGGCGGGGTTCTCACCTGACCAGTGTAAACACTGCGGGTAAAGAGCTTGTTGAGCTGCACCAGTTTATTTGGGGTGATGTTGAACTTGAGTGCGATACTGTTGAGGGAATCATCGGGTCCCACCTGTAACAAGACGTGAACTCCTCCGTCAAAAGGGTCTTTAAAGACGTTTAAGAAAGAGACAGTCAAACTACAACAGGTTTCAAACAAAGAGAGGGAGTCGCAGGCTGATTCATGATATGATAAGATACAGCTATTAGGGGTGCAGAAATGCAAAGTTTTCTCTAATCGAATCGTTTTGTAGTTCTTTTTTTTCTTTCTGTGATTCTTTTCCCCCACGGGAGGCCCCGCCCCCAACTATGACGCAATGCCGACTGTATCTATTGATTAATTTGAATCTTCGGGATTTTAATAATTGTTAGTAAGATGGCTTTGTATTAACATTCAAATATGAAATTTCTTACTTCAACAGACAGCACACCTCAAATAAAAATTCAAACAGACGTGTTATGAGCGTTTTAACACTTTATTATTATAATTAGAGCAGTGAGTGTGGCGAGCGGACGTGCAGACATCAGTGCGCACTCATCGCACGTTGAAGCTGTTTTGACAGCAACATTCTGTTAACAGAGACTACAGTCTGCAGTGTAGAGCACACTTTACTCTGGTAAACGAAGTTACAATAGAACAGGTGAACGATTTAAGTGTCTGTCTGTTTCATCTTTCTCCTCTGTACGTAATGACACACTCGCTCAATCTCGCTCATCTGTCCGCTATGAGCTATTTCTCCCTATAAGGTTGTTCCGTTTTGTAGTTATTAAAAGAATAATCATCTAAAATTCCAAAATATAGGAAAACATCTAGTTATGCTGCTCTGTCCTGAATGATCAAACGTCATTGGTTTAGCGGAGTAAAGCGGTAATCGCAAAGTGAAAGTCCTTCTTTTTCTGTGGACTAAAAAGACAATTTGAACTGAACTTCCGTAGATCATATTGCATATTTCATTTGTTTGGGACTTTTTGTTCATTGTGAATTCATAGGGGGGTTCAATAAAGGGATGTTTTTGTTAGGGTAGCAGCGTACGGAGCCTTCATCAGCGCTTTGTTTGTCATCTATTTTCTTTTTGCGCTCGTGCTCCTTTTCTTCTGTTTTGAATTAGGCCTATCCTAGAACCCACAATGCAACAAGAAACATTTACAAAAATGTGGACGACAAAACGATTATCGATTACATTTTTTTTGTAACCGATTATTATTTAATGAACGAGAACTCGTTTGCACCCGTAACAGCTATAGTTTATATACTGCAAGACGATCATACTATAACACATCATGATACTTGTCTAACTGAAGAATATAAAATGCCATTAAACAGATAAAGGGAAGGATTAATGTATTTATTTACTGAACTGTGGTGTCAGTTTAACCTCTTGATCTGCTTCATCTCTTTACTTCTTCCTCGCTGTCCAACATGTAATGATCAACATATCTGGAGGAGGACCCCCAGGCCTCTTTTCATTGGACAGCTCTCTTTTTTAAAAATTTTTGGACAGGACACTTTTATTTGAGTAGTCACACAGGTTTTAAAATGAGAATTGTTCTTCTTTCAATTCCTAACATTTCTTGTAAGAGTGTTTAGATAAGCCAATATGCACGTGTACCCGGGTACCACCTCGGCTTCATTTTTTTGTATTTATTTTTTTGGGCTTTTCGTGACTTTATTGTAGAGATAGGACAGTGAGTAGGGTCGGGGAAATCAGGGAGAGATAGAGAGGGGAATGACGTTCAGGAAAGGAGCCACAGGCCGGATTTGAACATGGGCTGACCGCTTGGAGGACCGCAGCCTCCACACATGGGACGCGAGCACTAACCACTGCGCCACCAGCGCCCCACACCTCGGCTTCATTTTGATTCAGGAAAAAAACCTTGTCGATAGGATAATTGTATCACAAGAGCCAGGTTGACCATATATTGCCATATCAATATTTTGTCCCAACCCTAGTGCAAACTACAATCCCTACTTAGTAAGTCAATAGAGTCATTTCAAAGTATTATTGCTGTGGTTTTACTCACGGTGTACTCCACTGTCCCCGGCGGCCTCCTCTTCTCCCTCGTTGGCTGCTTATTACTCTTAGAGCCATTATCTATAAGAAAGAGAAAAAAAGTTGCAGACTGAGAACAGAAGAAAACACAAATATGCTCACGAGAAGAAAATGTACTTTGATGCTGCTCATCACAAACTTTGTATTTCTAAATGAATAATCCAGTACTTTTACGCTGCTGCAATAAACAATCCAAATGAACAAAAGCAGATGCAATAAAAGACGGCCCTCTGCATATCCTGTGTACTGCAGTACCAGTACCAGTACCAGCTTGTTTGTCCGATGTCATTACTCAGCCTTAAACACTGTCCCACACATGCTGAAGCAGTTATCTTAAAACACAAACAATATGACCCTTGTCGTGCTCAAGATCCACAGTCAGCACTTTCTTCTGGCCAAGAACACAGGAGCCATTCGCCTACCACTCCCCCGGCTGTGTAATTACACCCCTCCATAGAAACAGACAGAATGACTAAGCATAAGAAAGGCAGAGTGCAGCTGCATCAAAGACAAGACCACTGCCCCTTTACAATACTGATGATGACTAACTGAATTTATACTGCGCTGCCACAGCTGACATGCTATGAACTTAGCGGGAGATTTTAAGGAATTTAAGTTGAAAGAGCAAGGGGTTATATTTGTCTATTACACTGCAGAGCATCAGTTATATCAAGTGCTGCAGATAGCAACATAGTAGAATTTACACAGCTTGCTGACCAGCTGTATGCATAATGAGGGTCTGTTATCACTACTACCAACATGAACTACAAACAAACCTACAAACCAGAGATAGAAAATAGCAGATCAAACACATCACTCTGAGAGTTGATAATAATCTATGGTTCAATTGTGTTTTTTCGCAGGCAAATTTGAAACATGTAAAGATACACTACAATTACTTGCATGTTCTCCCTGTGCATGAGTGAGTCCCCTCTGGGTGCTCTGGCTTCTTCACACATTCTCTAGAAACATGCTTATTCTGTTAATTAGTGACTCTAAATTGCCAGTAGATGTGACTGACTGCCCCCCCCCCTCACCCAACTACAGCTGGGATATGCTCTAGCCCCCTGCGACCCCTAAGGGGATGAGCGGGTATAGATGATGGGTGGACGGATATACGTTCTATCATTGTGTAAGACTATGTTCAAGAGTTCAATCTTTGACAGTAAAGCAACTTTAATGTCAGCATTAACTGTAATACAGGACAGGATGAAGATTATGCAACTTCCTGTTTAAACTGCTGAGATTGTTCCCAACAAACAAGGACCCGTTTTCATTTTCCCTTCAGTTTCAACAGAGATATAAGAGAAGAGGAATTGTAACATTGACTGGAAAGACAACTTAAATCACATCTTGATTGTCTAAATATGTGAATCAAAGGACAAAAAAAAAAAACAACAACAACACAAGCCTGAATACCTCTGTAGTAGATGACTGAGCAGAATATTTCAGACCCCTCTGTGTATTGTGCGTAGCAGCAAGATGGTTACTTATTTTAGAAATTCAAAAATCCACTTCTGGTTTACAAAAGCATTAAATGGTACGGCACCTTGTTATCTTTCTGACCCGCTCACTGACTACAGCCCAATCAGATCCTTCAGATCAGCAGGTGATGTGTCTGCTGAATTCACCTGAAGTCAAAACTAAATCTGGTGAAGGAGTAGTCACCATGGTGACGATCTGTGGACCTGAGGTCTGTAGAAACTTTAGGTTTTTTATGAGCGGTCTGATGCCAAAAAGAAGCTTCTATGAGTGTATTTTAAATCGTATCATTTTCACATCTTAAAGAAAAAAAAAATCTTCTTTGAGGTTTTAATGCAGGTCTTGCCTGAACAAGCAGGAGGCCTCTCTGTTATCCTCTGAAGGTCCGTCTTCCTGTTGGGGTCGCTGTCATCCGGGATGTCTGGACAGGAAATGATCGTCGGGTTTGGCTCGTTCACATTCTTCTCCGATTGGTTCTGCTTGAGCTGTCTCCGCCTTTTCAGCCTGATGGTAAAACAGATGAGACGTATTATTCCCTTCTACTCATTAAAAAAAAGGTAATAAAGTTAATCTGACAACGAAGAGACAACGCACTGATGTCGGGATCAGGGTTCAATGAGCATGAACATGTGCACAGGAAAAGAGCGAGAACTATTCGAAGGCAAAAATTGATTTTTTTTTTTTTTTTTTTTAAAGTTGAAGTTGTCCTAAATAGTACGTAATGAAGAATTTGCATGATTAACAGAAAATGACACATCTTCGTATTTTATTGTCCTTAGGGGAATCTGAACACACAAACACACAGGCAGAATACAAAGACGAAGACTCATGTAAATCTCATAAACCTTTGATAAACCTGTTATATTAAATCACTTAAATCAATTAAAATCCATTTAACTGATTCAATACTCAAACTAAACAAGAGTCAGCTAGTTGTGAACTCAGGTCTTCAGTCCAGGTGCTGCTAAAGTTATGACACAAAGTCTAAACTTTTTTTCCCCCTATTTACTTTGCTGCATCAGCTGAGCTCTCCACTCCAACATCCCCCCCGCCCCCCCCCCTGTTCAATTATTAACAGTAGAGGGAGTGATGTAACGGCATCTTCAGCGCCAGTTGGGGTTCATTAAGGGGAGACACTGCAGTGCAGCCGAACCACGGGTTAGTGGTGCACTTAAGGATAATGCTTGCTGTGTGAGCCCCTCTGAAATCTAAAGTGTGGATCTCAGTATGTTAAGGAAAGATAAGAGCAAATTGATTTATCAAGAGCTGAGTGTTGGCCTGCACCGCCTGGGTCTGAGTAAGAATGAGGAAAAGTGAAAAGAGAAGCATTTTAAGTGTTCAAGAGCCTAAAAGGAAAGGTAAGAGTGGGTCGATAGAGCTGCAGACGGACAGAGTTCAGGCCCTGCCCACTTCAACTGATGCAGCTCACATCTGGCAGTGAGTTAAGGAATGTGCACGCATGTTCTCACCAGCACCTTTTTTCTTTCAAGCTCTCCTTTCACAAAGTATCTACATCACTTCATAGCCTTCACTACCGTAACCCTTCTTCTCCCCTCCTCTAACCTTGGATTCTGTAAGCAGTGAATCCATTCATTCACGGCGTCATGACAAAGACAGCGGATAAAGACATTCTGCACTCTCGCATGTGTTTTTACTTGCAACACTGGCTGAACTGCAGCACAAAGCAAACAACAACAGACACTACTTTGGAGAACAATATGAGCGGTGGACTGATATTAGACTGAAAGGCAGTGCAAAAGTATTTCAAAGATGCCATCATTACAACACAAAACAGATTATATGCAAGTATAAAAACATCGTAGTTCAGTGTTGTATCAACTGCATAATCAACAATAATGAATTTAATATTTATATAGTCGAGATGTTTTGACTCAACAGCAAACATGATGGTAAATCTCTAAAAGTGTATCTGAAGAGATACCTTTGATTCTGACCAGCTGAGAACTGTTTTGAAAAATGGCATGGTCCATCAGAATCAGAATCCTGATCCAAGCTTATTCATTCCCCTTTGTGGGTGCTGGTGTGTTTGTCTGATAGCTAACTATCTCACAACAATTATGTCAAACACGTGTGTCCTCACTGCTGGAAACTTGGCTACAACACGGGGTCCTGGGGGATGTTAAAATATTTCCGAAGGGTGGCTCAGTTCCTCAAAGAAAGATGGCAAAAGTGCTAGCTTTAACTCCTTCAAAATGTTTATTTCAAATATGGATGGAAACACATCTTTCTCAACAAAAAGGGCTTTAATGCCAGGTGCTGCTTCTCAACCAAGTGACCCAACAAATGCATCACAGTGTAAATATCTAGAGTTTAAAAGGGGCTATATGTAACTTTTTACATGTATAAAACGTTTTTTTAATCGGCCATTAATAAGCGAACGGTTAACTGATGTAAAAAAGTAGATGTTCACTGTCTATCTGTGTTGCCTGTATAATATTTTTCCCCGGGTCGTATTTTCCCGCGAAAGCTCCAGGAAGTGACATTTTATGCACGTTCTCAACGTCCTCCTCACTCCGCTTACAGAGATCAACAGTACAAACTCATCACACACTCCCAGTCTTCACCTGCACAGCCAGAGGCCGCCTTCCACACACTTCTATCCGCCCTAAGAGCTCTCAAAGGCGGACAAACTCATCACACACTCCTGCTCTCAGCCAGTGTCTGCAGAGACTGTCGTTTGTAGGATGGAGAATGAATACAGACACACAGACTCCTTCACAGACTTTCACATGTGTATGACCACTTACCTCCTCTGTAAACATTATGCCGGTAAATATCCAGTGTTTCGAGGCTGATTATGATGCTCGTTTGTGTACGTACGAGCACGTATGACGAACACGCGAGGGAGAGCGAGCAACAGGTTACTGGTGCGGTTCACCTAACGGCCATGCGGTATCACTACAAACGCAGTATTTCTGAAATTTACATATAGCCTCTTTAAATAATGTTAAGTCTATGCAGACAGGCTGAGCAGGAAAACCTAAATACAAACAAGTGCCTTACAAATATTGTCTCACATCATTAATTTGAAATGAGCCAGACAGACTTTTGCTTCAGTTGGCTTTCACAATAAAGTCAGCTCGACTTGCCCAACGCTTCAAAACAGCTAAACACTTCAGATTTTGCACATCTGTGTCCCAAGATTTCCCCTTTTCCTCTCACTGTGTTCACATCCTAGAGGGATAATAAAAGACAAGCATTTAAACTAAAAAAAAAACTATGTTGGCCTACTTTTTCCACATGGAAAATTGATCATGACTCAATCAGGGAAAGGATTTCCATAAAATCAGCTCTCTTTCTGTCCAAATACTGCACTGCACAAATATTAACAACCTTTTGACAGTGAAAGAACATTGAGCCAACAGACAAGCCGCTGATGACAGCAGCACTAATCCTTCACTCTTTATGGATCTTTTTTTTTTTTTTTTTTTGGCAAGACTAATTGATCTCCGGGAAACAGATTTTTCAAAGGTGACGTCATCAATTCCCAATATGATCTGGCTTTCTTAACTTCAGAGTTGCCACGAGCTTCTTGGTGTCCTCAAACACTTTGCGAGGCCTGCCCCGGAGGATAAGGGTGTTCTTTCTATTTCAAGTCTTATCGAAAGTATTAACTGTTCATTTCGTGCATTTTGAAATTTCAGTTATCTTCTTCGAGCAGACTTGTTTGGTAAAGTTGCTTCTTTTTTCAAAATGCAATCCCCCCCCCCCCCAAGAAACTGGCTGACCATTGGTTGAACCTTGAATATACATTTCACTTCAAAGTACACACCTGAATTAAATGTTTTTTTTTTCAATTTCTACAAAACATATTGTAAGCTGTTATATTAAGGAACTCAATACTTGCACTAATTTTGTGTTTTGACTTTAGACTTGACACCAGAGCGGAGATATATTTATTCTTTTTGTTGAGCGTTTTGTTGTTATTACATTTAGCGGGTTCACTGGTGAAAAAGGACAAAACATGAATAAGAACATAATGGGCTTATACTTGTCATTGTCACAGTACTGCACAAATGTGCCTCACATTGGCCTTCGCTTTATTTGTCAGGAAGCGAGGCAGTATGTGGTACAGCTGGTACATGTTATAGCAGTGGCTGTGTTGAGAGATAAGGCTGTTTTGCTTCCTGAGTTTTCACTCTCTTTCCATACAGACGCCAAATTGTTATTGGTCTTTGCAGTAATGGAAGTCGGAATGAGTCTTTATCCAGCAACTTTTCTCTGCTTTTTTTTTTTTTTTGCTGCTCATTTTCTCCCACCTCTACCTCGGCTGAGACTCGGAGGCCTGAAACCCATTAAAATTCAATGTACTGCCAAGGTAATCATTTCTCCCAATAATGAGACATTTCCAACATAAGCCAATCTGATTACTGAAACAAGACAAATTGCAGGTTCGTATCGGGCTGTCAGGAAAGCCTGGACAAGTAACCTGAGACATAATAAGAAACAATAAAGCCCATTAGGCTGCACTGAAGTACCACACAACATTTAGCACAAATGCACACTCAACAACTCCAGCTTTTCAGATTGTAGTAATCTACAGGCATTCAGTTTCACATAAGGCATTGTTTGCTTATTTTACAGCCTTAAACGAAGCACATGTTTCATTTTCATGTCTTTAAAGCAATACTTTAATGTTAATGTTTATTGGGAAGGGGAGGGAACAATAAACAGAAAATACACTCTGAACTGTGAGCTTTTCAGACATTTTCCATTGCATGTTACTACACCGGTTTAATCCCGCTGATTAAATATTTGTATTATATGTGTCATCATCGGTGCAGCAGACGTCAGAGCGAAAGCTGATCTCCGTCCTCAGTCGATGCACCGTGGCTGTGACAAACTTCTTTCCTCACATTTTCTCTTTTAATGTTTCACAATGCTGCCAAATCCAATTTGACACTCGACGCGATTCCAGTCGGTCAATTCTTGCTAGAACTCTCTGACGCAGGAGTGGGATTATGAGAAGCCGTATAAGCTGGGTGCAGCTCAGCCACAGGTGACTGAATGGTGCTGATCCAAGCAGGAATACATAATCATTATAAATAATAACCTAATGCACCTTGGCAGCAGAATATCAAGCTACAAATTAGAGTCGAGCACTATGGAAAAGCCACAGTGGCAATACAATGAAGCTCTGAGTAGTGCTTAATTATAAATGACGTGGCGCACTCCAGCATGTGATATACCTTTGCTGAATTAAATAGGTGTCATAAATATCACAGTTGCTTAACAACCTCCTTCCAACAGAAATATACCTGAACACAGACTTGTGTTCGTAAACTCCCACATTCAATAGTCATCTGTTGTCGAGCTTCAGGGTAAAAGGACATCTGGTTATTAGCTAGACAGCATTTTGGCACTGACCATCTCACATCCTGAATAATCAATTGAGGGGGAAACCTGACACTGTAAAAGCTTTGTAACATGAACACAGAAAGAACTGGGTCATGTGCTGACTCACAACAACAATATTAAAATGCAGAAACTCTGTGCAATATAGACTTGGATCGTCTAGGAACTAGAAGTTGCATACCAAGTCACTTTAGTCACTTTATCTTGTCATTCTCTGCAAATACTGTCTCAATTCTCAATTCCCTGCATAGTTAACTTCATCATTCATTTTGTACTTATATATACCCCCTGTTTTTATTTTTATTTATCTCATCTATTCTGTTAAATGTGTACTTTTGAGCTTTCTTGTCTGTGCTGCTGTAACGCCCGAATGTCCCCTCTGGGGATCAATAAAGTACTATCCTATCCTTGCTAAACATCTTTTCTGATGTTGATTCTGCAGATCAATTTTGCTTACAAGTTGTCTTTCTGTTTCTGCATATTGAAAGTGAAATATTGCTGTCAAACGTGAGCAGTTCGATGACATCCTGATATGTGTGTATAAGAATTCATCCTGTGGTCATTTCTCAGAGGTTTTTAATCAACATTTTTCCTTACAAATATAGAGGGTGACAAACTCATCCACAACAATGTTGATAAAACAAGCATAATGTTGGAGCTTAACATCAGATATACTGCATGAGAATTACCCAAATGAAATGCAAATGATGCAAATGTCAAAAGAAAAACATACACAGAGTCTCTTACCTTGCAAAATATCCCGGCTTCCTGTCTCTCTTCTCCATCAGGATAGGCGCCTAGATCTGCATGCAGTCAAGCGTGTCCATATAAACATCCACCCTTTTTTTTTTACACACCCAACACCCAAATTTGAGGAGAAGACCACCACTCACGTGTCTCTTGTCCTGCGGGAGGAAGACATAAGCGAGTTAGGTGAGCAGGCTGCCTCCTCGCTCAGCAACACTCACTTGAATGTAAAATCCCAATAAAGTGATGGAGAAGAGCCTTAAGTGGATAGCGATGAAAGCATCCTATAATAAGCACGTCAGGCCACTCAGCTGACAATGGCCGACCGAACAGGGTGGAAAATGCTCCACTCCGCCTTAGATACACACATCTGCTACCAGTAAAGACACAGTAAATATGTTTTATATTATATAATTCGACATGCAACAGTCGGTCTATTATTAGCCCATCCTACTGTGGCTACAAGGAACAGCTAGCTGTAACATTACGAGATTACATGGAGAAACGTAGCTCTCGATTACACACGCCTCATGTCACGAAACAAAAACAAGACTGTGTCGACGTATGCACGGGTTGCCTGAGAGGAAATGAAAGGACAAACGCTAATCTTTAAAGGAAAGGCTAAATTACTTAAAACACAGCGTCACCCCACCTTGCTACTTTCTTCAGTCTGCAGCTTGCTCAATGTCTCTTCTGTTGGTGCAGCACTAACAAATACAACAAAACAAAAAAAACACACATGCACTGATTTAAAATCACTGAGTGTGTATGCCAGGTTAAACAAACACAAGCACAGTGAACAAGGTCCAAGTCTTTCACTTGGCTTCACAGGTATGCTATCGGCGCTAGTTAGCCACTTTGTTTACAGGACAATAGCAACCTGGAGGATGTGTTAAGGCTATTGTTTTTTGTCCAGTCACCAGTCTGTTTCCCTTTAAGAGGCGCAATAAGTGTGTATGTAGGGTTACCTCGAGCTGGTGTCAAACACTGCCGCGCACCGACCTATTCAAAACGTCTTAGTTAATGTAAAGCAGGTAGCTGAAATCGTCCACATACCTTGCGTGCATCCTCCTCAGCTTATGTTGAAAATGAAAGCCTGCACCTACTACGCCCCCTGCTGTCCTGTGCACATGTTAAAAACACAAATGAGATTTAGTAGCGCGCTTATATCCTGATAGCAATGATAGCTTAACCTGGCTGTGAAACTCAGTTCAGTCATATATTTTACAGCATGGTTTATAATTATAAACCACTGAACTATCAAATAATGAACCTCTATGTACAAATATGTTGATAAAACTATGACACATAACCTTCCCTGGTGGTCTAGTGGTTAGGATTCGGCGCTCTCACCGCCGCGGCCCGGGTTCGATTCCCGGTCAGGGAACTCCCTTTTTGGTACACCGCCTTTAAGATTGATAGTCCACATTGTGACAGCATGCTGCTCAGGAGAGGAACACTTCCAGTCGCAGCAAAAACAACTCACAGTGTTCAGGTAGGCCACTGAAGTCTTCAAACTCGATTTTAGTTGTATTAATTATTTTAATTTCAGATTATGGAATAGACATACCTTTTTTTTCAAATCTACTAACTTGTTGTAGCCTACTGGAAATATCAACATAAGCTTAATTACTCGATTTTCTGTTCATATTTCTTGTTTTATCATAGGCTTTTATGCAAACTATAGCCTACTAAAAGTTTATACGAAATGCGTAAAAATCAGTAGCCTACTAACTATAGACTCTTAATATTAGGTCGACCAATAACAAATATTTCGGCCTTAACTTTTACATGCACCTGTCGGCACTTAATAAGACTATTTTTAAATTGTTTTACTGCCATCTCCTGAAAACCTGATTTTTAAACTGTACCCGCTAGGTGGCGACCGTTCACAACAAATGTCACTAGAAACATGGGTCTGCAGAGTCTGCAGGAGGTCATGTTGCATGAAATAGGTAGCAAACACCATATTTAAAAGATGTTGCATTTTAAAATATAATCATATAAAACCCTGCAACTATCATGAGCTATTTTTGAATTGATAGATTTACATCGTAAACAGCCTCTGTTGGATGAATCAAGAAATAATGTTAACTTCAGCAGCTTAAACTGAGATGACTGAAGTAAGGGGAGATGACATTTTTTTTTATCTCTGAAACGTTTATTTTGTTTAATATATTCAGTTTGCATGCAACAATTCAAGCTAAGAAATGACTTAAGAGTTCTAAAATGAAATCGAATGTTATTACATGTTAATGTAACGCCGTTTATAATCACACCTTCCAATAAAGCTTAGACCCTATTTGAAGTTAACCTGTTTGAGATAGAGAGCTTTGAGACGGAGATAACGTGTGTTTGTGGAACTCGGGTCCCAGAGAGCCCTCCTAGGTGGGGAGAGACAGAGACCCCGTCTGCAGACCCTCTGATTGGACAAGGCAGCGGTTAACCAGTTCCTGGCCGGGGACATGTATCTTGGCAGTTATTTTGACAGGCGCTATCGTTGTGAGAGAGGAGATAAGTTGTCTTAGGGATCGCCATGGCGCCGGTATGTCCCTCCTCCGTCCTGTTCAGACTCTCCTCAACCCCTTTTGCAACCCCTCCTTCTTCTCTCCCTGCACTGCTTGGAGCAAAGGATTGTGGGGGACTGTTTGGTTGGGAGCAGGGTTTTTGTTGGCAGGAACCCTTGGATCTGGGTATCATCGACTGCCTTATATACCACCACAGAAAGCTTCATGTGACAAATAATAGAACACAACATGAGCCGCAAATGCCACTGCTCTTCTTTTCCTTTCTTAACTTCAAATTTTGTATCTTGACTTCTTGTATTACAATGTATCCTTGAATATTCCTACTTTTTCTTCCTGGTATAGTACAATCCTACCTTTGGGAACACAACAACAAACAGGAAATCACACAAAGGCGAACAGAGACACAGTTTGGCAGAATTTGAAGCACTATATGATGAGCTACAGTAAACTTTGGGCTTTTTACCGAGTAATGTTTTCAACATGTTTTTCTCAGAGAGGGCTTTAATAACTGAGTAAGTCCATCAAACATTTATTGTCCCTGCTCTTCCTGTAATATACAGCACATATGTAGTCTCATTTCAGCCTCTGATATTAGATTTATTTATAGCACTGTCCAATCTTAGCACACAAACATCATGGTTGCATTAGAACTTCTATTTTTTTGCATTAATAAAATACTATACATGGGTATTTGGTTCATCTTAAAACAGACACACACACACACACACACACACACACACACACAAACACAAACACTCTCACACAAGCACAGGGATGAGCAGTAAAGGAGACAGAGGAAAGATACACAGCACGTTGCTTCACTTAAAAAAAACAAGGTGCACAACCTTTGTTTCAACTGTGTCTGGTGTCTAAACAGGACATTTAAACGGTCAGATTACTTTTCGTTCAGATCCTTGTTTTGCTAAGTCAGTAACAATAAAGATAAAATCTTGTGCCTATCTTTAAATTATAGCTGTCACAAGGGTCTGACCCAGCACAGGCCTTGGAGAGATTTAAAATCATTTCGCTCCGACGTCATTCTCTCCTAGCTTAGACTACAACCACTGATAACTTCAAGTACGCTGTGGCAGCAAGACGCTTCAAAACCTAAACACTGAAAAAGGATATGTCACATAAATGATAATTGATAGGAAGCGTCGGAGTCATAATTCATTATAATGAGAGGAACCTGTGAAAAAAAAATCCAGCTATACTTTAGAGAGTATCTGTAGGTTTATGTAAAGATGTCAGAATTCCGACAGATAACTATAATAAACCAATTAAGACTTGAAATATTTGGAGCAAGTTGTTATTGTAATATATCAGGATAGACAGTCCCACTTCTAAACCTGAACACCACCAATGGATTTACAAGCTGAAGAGTTGAGGTTGACATAAAGGCCCTGAATGAGGAAGAAAATGTTATTCTAAAAAGTCACCGAAACATTCAATCATTCATTCAACATTTATTTAAACTTGAGAAATCATTGAGGGGCAACCCTCATTTACAATGACATCGAATCATTACAGAATCAATTGAAAGACACACAACAAATCATTATCATCAACCATTTTATAATGTCGTTGTACATTGTGTAATGACAATAAAGACATTCTGTTCTATTAAAAGAACCAGAAGTGAGTGGATACAAGGCCACTGAAGGCCACTGAAATCAACAAGCGGAAGGATTTCTAAGAAGCTAAGACAATTTAAAGGAATAAGTCAACACTAGAGTGTTTGATAAAGTCGTACATTTACTAAAATAATTAAGCAAGCTCAATGAGTATAGTATAAAAAAATGCAATAAATAAAACACACTTATGTAAAACAGTTACAAATAGAGGCTTTCTTAAATGTCCAAGAGGTAAAACTAAATTCCCCTCAAGGAGATGTTGGATCTTATTCCAATGGTCCGGAGCAGAAGAAGAAAAAGCAGATCTTTCCAGTTCTGATCTGTCTTGAGGATCATTCAACAGTTACTGCTTTGAGGAACGTGTCTGTTAATCCCCGGCCACATTTCTTTCTTTCTATTTTCTACTTTTTACATCAACCAAACCCAACAAATACAACTTTACCTTTGGCCTGTTCCACCTTTTTTTTTTGTTAAATCCATTGATAAACTACAACATTAAAATGTTTCCACAAAACAAACTTTCATCTTCTATGTTGTGATACTGCTGCACTCTACAGTTTTTATAAGAACTGTAAATAGATTATCTGTATCTATTTGACACATATTTATCTGATGCTGCGTCTGTATTATACTGATAGTCAGATGACGAGCTGGACGTAGTTTTTACAGTAAGTCGCAATAAATCAGGAAAAAGTGTTTTCATACCAAATAAGCATTGTTCATCCAAAAGTTGTGCAAACAGACTCAATATTTGCATAAAACTAAACAATAAAAGGTGAACACAACTTCAAACTGTACTTTTCATCTTTCTTGCCCTGTCTTTCCTTGTTTTTTTTTTTTTATCTCAATAGCTGTCATTAAATAAATATTTGTTACCACAGCATTATTAATTTAGAGTTCTTATATTTACACATCTCACTGCCATGTGTGATTTAGCTGTCACATCATTATATTAAGCCATTAAGCTAAAGCTAAGCCAGACATACGATGTAGCAGCTAACTGCTTCTACAGACACATCATGCTTCCTTTTAAAGTCCTTTAAATACAATATTTTATATATTTGTATGCCTCAATTTAATGTTTGCATAGATTGCACATTTTTCTCAAGATGTAATATGTCTCTTTTAGCTGTCACTTTTATTTTCTTAGATTGTCGTTTAAATCCGTGTTCCTTGGGCATGGTCTAAAAATGCAATTTGCTTCCATTGTATTTATGTCACATGTGGATGTAATAAAAAAAATAAACTTCAACTTAAACCTGAACTTGATGAAGTCTACAGAAGTAATGGGATATGTAAGGCACATCTGACATGACAAGTGTTCAAATTATTTTCAGTAATGATTTGAACTAAATACTTAATTGCATTTAATAACAAAAACACAACATAAATAATCAAAATTAGTTCACAATGATGCTGGCTAATAACCGTAGACTGCATTAGAGAACAGATTTTTCAAAGTGAAGCCCAGTATGCTTAACAGAAAGCTCACATGAGAGGTAATATTTATTTTATTTTATTTTGGGGTCATTTTTGTCTTAAGGACAGCTGAAGAGAGACGGGAACTGTTGGGAGGAGAGAGTGGGGGCTGACATGTGGTGAGGGGCTAAGGTCAGATTTGAACCCAAGGTTGCTGGGATGAAGACACAAATCTGCTATAGGCTACATACAGGGTGCAGGCTTTAAACACCGAGCTAAACCGACACTCTTGAGAGAAAATATTTACACTCCAATCTGTAAATACAGTATAAAGTCACTGTCTGTAAAAGGCTGGGAGAGGAAGCTGTCTAAAGTGCAGAGGAAAATGAATCCAAATGACATATTTTAATGCTTTTAACTGATTATTCAGAGTGGCTTTTGTTCTCCTTTAAAACAGAGCCAAGTTGTCGTATTTTTCAAGCTAAGCTAAACAACTGCTGTTTGTAACCTCAAACAATTAAAGAAGAAAGTGGTGTAAATCTTGTTATTCTGCTCTTGCAATAAAACACATGATAATGACATAAAACTGCAAGGCCTGAAACAGAAAATCACTTGATTTAAACAAGGCACAACTAAGACATCAAGAAAGACATCACACACAAAATAAGTATTCAAAGGCACTCTGTGATTGGCTATTGGAGCAGGATGAACTGTATTTGATTTTAATTGGTTAGAAGATAGATCACCACTTTCTTGGTGGTCTGTGAGAGTCCTGAGTGAATTAAAGACCACCCTCTAGGTTACCATGAAGCTATTGCCACCCCCACACACACACACACTCACGCTTGCATTAGTCAGACAACAAAAAAGGGGAATGAGACATGGCTTGAAACAGTCTATGCTTGAAACAGCTCCATACTGTATCACATCCAGTGCCACTACACTCACTGTCAATGTGCCAAGTCAGCTGAAGCGCTGCAGCCATGACCTTTGACCGAGGGACTGAACGGCACGGGGAAAGGTTATCAATGTTGGGGTTTCATTCTTAAAGCTTAAAGTCCAGACAGTGCAGGAGCCACGCTTCAAGCAATGAGCGGGCAGCAAAGAAAACCTGAAGGGGAAAAAAAATGGACATAAGCACTAAATCAACCTCTGTCATCTGTGTTTTTGATCACATGACCATGGCAGGGGAGCAAACAGTGCATGGTTGTTTACCCTGCTTATCAGTGATGTTGTAACAAGTAGAGGAACACACAGGCTGACCTTAATGCACACACACGCACACACACACACACACACACACGCGCGCGCGCACACAAACCAAACGCATGCACGCAAGATGGTTGAGACTTTTTCATTTCCCAAACCACACTTTGTTCGTCTTACCGAGGTCTATATTCCAACACTTAAAGAAAGCAAGATAACGAGCACAGATTATGAACTATTAGTTAACATCACTAATAAATCTCTCACAGCAACTCCTTAACTCTCCTCTGATCTCATCTGCTATAAAATAGAGGCTTGTCCTGTGCAGTAACTGAGATTTTACTTTCTCCTCCGCTCATAGGTAAAACCATGAACCCCGGCAAACACTGGCCAATAAATAACATCTATAAATACCTATATGAATTATGACTGTGCCTGCTCATTTATGACTGTGCGATAAGTCAACTTTTCATGTACGGTAAACGCAGTATTCCTTGAGAGGCAGAAGATATAAGGGCTGTGTTTGAGGTAACTTGAGTGTGTGTTCTAACTATGTCTGAATGTCTACATGTGTATGCTGTTTGATGTTGGTGTTCTTGTATATGTGTGTGTGTGTGTATGTGTGTGCTGAAACACACACACACTCCCACTCTCACACTCAGACTCTGGTAAGTCCTAGCCAGCGCCACATCAGTCCATCATCACAGATATGGCTTGCGGTTAGATAGCAGGTCTGGCGGCGCACAAGACATTTTGTCCACTCTGTCATGTTTACTTATAATGATAAGCTTTGATGGATACCCCACAAGCTATAGACCCAGCGGTGTACACACATACACACACACACACACACACACACACACACACACACACACACACACACACACACGTTACACACACACAATACATGCTTGTGCACACACTATCACATGAGGACATCATAAGAAAAAGAAATACGAGCAAAAACTGGATGAATCAATAGAAAATGTAATCAATAGAAGCTAACTAAAAGAAATGCATTTTTCGAACTTATGTACAACACAAAACATGCATAAACAAAAATATTAAATGTTGCAATGAGTAGTGTCATTTTTATACTCAATAAAATAAAATAAAATATGTTAATTAATCGCTGTGGAGACAAACTTTCAGAAAAAAAGACGAATGATGGAGTAGACGTGGGTATAAATGGATTCCATGGACAATTTTAGAATCTAAAAATGACAGAACATTGCACAGCCTGACAACTGCCAATTTAAAGATGAAAAACTTTGCTTCAGTCTAAATCTAAAGCTGTCTCCTTCAGGCTCAATACAACACTCTGAGATCTGTTGGTTGGCCTGTACAGTGTTTCCATTGGGTCGGTTTACTTTATACTGACACATGGCCAGACTTTAGAGCGGCTCACTGCAAATGTTCTTGACCAATTAAAAAGACTAATGAAGCCCAAGCTTATCATGTCACCCAGAGGGCAGAGAGGGGGGCACCCAGACCAGGGGCGGGTGGACTTCACAAAAAGAATGGAGGAGATAATACTCTGTTAGCTGTAAGATGATCACATGATAATCGCTTGCAGGAAACAAACCATACCACTTGGGATTGATTTACAGTCTGTATTAATGGATCAGTCTTCTGTGTAGAAATAAATAATAGTACTATCAAAAATATTAAGAAAAATTCAGATTAATTGTGTAGAATGTGTACACTTTTAAAAAAAAGTTGTTTAGTGTCCTCTGCTTTCTTGCAACCTTGTTTTAGACTGAAAATTCCAATTTTGGTGTGGAGTGTGGTTGAACTTAAATTGATACAAGGAAAGTGCAAAGAAAGTGAGGCATCTGACAGTTAATTAAACAGGCTGCCAACATGTGCTCCTCATCAAGCTTTAGTTTACTCCTTAGGAGGATTGACACCAAGACAAAATCAGCAGAAGTAAGGTTTCTTTCAATATTTATAGTTTTAGTTACTACTGGACATATAAAGTAAGTTGTACTAGAGTTGTTAACCCAGATGCTGCTTTCTCCTTCAAACTGATATTAACATACATTTCCATATGCCATTAACACATGCACTCTGCCAATATGATCCTATTGCAGCTGTACTAGAAAAGCATTAGGCCAGGTCTGATACCAACCATTTGGTATTGCAACTTTCAAGTTGCTTGTGCATTTAAAAAGTATTTTCTACCTGATTATCAAGTTGTATTGTTTTAACAGAAAAGATTAAGGAGCAAAATCTTGACACACCAAACATTATTTCAGAACAAAGTGTCTAGCTGTAGTCAAAACATGTTCTATTGATAACGAGTTGTTTTTGTGCTAATTAAGAAATGCTTAAATGCACCATTAAAAAAAAGTTCACGAGTCAAAATGTTTTGCTTTTAAATCCAACTTGCCGCTATAGGTGCCACAGTTATAGCAATATGGACGTAACTGTGCTGCCACATCTGTCGCAGTATGAAACTACATCCTATTATTTTCCCATGCATTCAAAATTTCAACCGAGCACCTGCACATATTTTAAAGGCATTTAAACCCAAGGGCACAGAAGCCACTGCTGATATTTAGGGAGTGTCTATCTGACAAAGACCGAGAGAAAACGACAGCAAGAGGTGGAGGAGACGGGATAAGCAACCCAGAAACAACGGCCTCCTTCTTTTGCTGATTCTTATTTCCCATCTCAACCCTCCTATCGCTCTGTCAAGGCCACTCTTTTCTTCTTCCTACTTGTTCGGCCAAGAGGAGGTCAGAGTGAGAGAGAGAATCACACACACTCACACTCTGCAATGGTTACAAATCTTCTTGACCTTATCCAGGACAACATACTGATAAGTGTGTCTCCACTCCCCATCCGACAGATCCATCTCCGAAAACATCTGAGACACGCGTAGGAAGATGTGGAAATAAATGTGCGTCAAACTGGCAGATTGATGCTTCAATTCACTCCCAGTTTACAGTAAGATTCAAACCAGAGTTTAACAGAAGAGCAGAGACACGTTCGGAGGTTGAAGACGATATACTGATACTGAGGCATGTTAATTAACAAGGTTTAGATGACATGAGATTTGTGAGCGACTGTGTGTGTGTGTGTGTGTGTGTGTGTGTGTGTGTGTGTATGTGTGTGTGTGTGTTTGCACGTTATGGGAGTGCTGCACCTGCAACTAATGATGTGAAACTTTCCAACTTCTTCTGCTGCAGCACTTTTGCACTCCACTCACTCCACTTGGGTCAAACTTGCACCTGTTGACCTGAAAAACGGTCACACACATACACACAGACACAGACACACACACACACACACACACACACACACACACACACACACACACACACACACACACACACACACACACACACACACATGCGCACATGCACACACGCACACGGCATGAAATCAACTCAGGGCTAAGTGCCTCCTTAACCTATTCTCAGACAATTAATTGTCTTATTTTCCCTCCAGTAGATTCACGTCTCATGGACTTAAACCAACTCTCACTTCACAATCCGTCATCCGCGCTGTAGCCGCACTGCAGAAATACATGGACTGATGAGTGTCACCTCACCTCAGCTTTGTCTTCTTCCTATAACAGACATTTTTGTTCTCCACAGTATCAGCATAGGGAGCTGATTTCCTAATAGGCAGGTTGAAAAATGTAGCTTGTGATTGTGTGAACTTGTGCACTTCATTTTTAAGTTAGTCAATGTTGAAACAAAAAATTAGGAGAGCGAAGAAGGCAATTTATATCTGCTATGTAGAGACCCTTTTGTTTATTTTAGGCTTAAATAAAAACCTCAGAGTTTATGAAAGTTTAAAATTCTTAGAGTAGTTTTATTATAGTAATTTTGTATGGATGAGACATGCATTTGTTAGGATTTTTGCAGATGTGCATGGTTTGTCAGACTCAGATATTTTTTAAATGTTATTTTTACATTTGTGGCTGAATAAAAGAAGGATAAAACTTCAGATGATTTATAGTTAATTTATTGTATATGGCTTAAACGTGGTCAAATTCAACAATTGTTTAAGTGTAGAAGTACTATCTCTTTATAAATGTGGTAGTTTTTAACCCCTCACCAGTATAGCTGAATGCCCCTAAATTCATAAAAAAGCATGTGCTTCCATGAATTAATTACTTACCTCTGCATGTGTGTTTTATTTTTTATGTTGTGGTGGACGTGCAGGGCCACTGGGTCAAGGTGGGCTGGGTCCCTGGTTCCCACAGCCTGAGTGGAGGCAGCCTCTGCTGCGCTATCAGCCTACGTCTCCGGCCCCCCAGCACCAGCGGGCCCCCCTGACGTCAGCCTGGGCCTGATAACGGGCTCTGCAGCCAGCATTGGAGGGGGGACGAGGAGGATGAAGGGGGGGAAGGGGGGGAAGGGGGGGGGATGGAGATGGAGGGATGAGGTGGAAGGAGAGCGGTCGGCAGGGAGGGAATGGGGTTACACTAACAGAGCCAGCGGTGGATAAGACCCTCAGACAGATAAGACAGAGCAGAGTGTGGAGACTCTTTTGTTTTCCACTGCTCCTCCTGTCTGGTGGCATCTCCTTTCTCCTCCTCCTCTTTGACATTCTCCATTTTCCCAATTTTTTCTCACTGAATCATATTTTTTAAACTCTCTATTCCACAGACCCTCCTCGCACTGTCCAAACCGAAACATTCCTGCTGTTATCAGACATGAACACTGTCACCGTCCCTGGATTGAGGCACCTTTTCTCCTCTTCCGTCCTCATTGTGTTTTTGTTTGCTTCTTCAGTGTTGTGAAGGGAGGAGCAGGCCTTTGAAAGACAGTAAAATATATATTTTTTGATATTGTGAAATCAGTGAAAATCTGACCATGGTTGTCATCTTACATTTCTCGGTTTAATCAGCAAATAAAAGGCAATTAACAGAGAACTGTGGAGAGACTTAACATTCAGCCATTTACTGTTATCTTTGCAAATGCTGAATGTTTTTATAACCCTTTGGTTGTATGATACAATGGCAAGGCTGTAAATTCTTTGCTAATGGTAAAAGTAGCATTGAAGTGGCAAAATGCTAATATTTGGCCTACTTTTTGAATGTGTAGTACTTTAAAGGTCCCATATTATGCTTTTTCTGGTTTTATATGCCCTTTAGTGTGTTTTCCAAGTGTCCTGTGCATGTTTAGGCACATCTATGTGCAAAAATTCAAAGTCCGCGGAAACGCGGCTTCTCCTACGTCCTCCTGTTAGCTGTAGCATTAGCCGCATGTAACACTCGGTTCTAGCCCCCCTCAATACAAATTTGTCAGGGCGGCGTCATTGTCAGTGTGAGATCACTGATCTAAGTCCATTGGCTCGTTGTGGCAAGCCCTGCAGCTCATGTTGAAATTTCCGAGAAGCGTGCTGAGCAACTGACCAATAACGACAGAGTGGATCGGCAGACCAATCAGAGCAGACTTGGCCCACGTGGGGTCTAACAGTGTGGGCTCAACAGAGTGCAGCTGACGGACTCAGAGCGTAGAGGGAGCAAGAAGGAGCAGTACATGAAAACAGACAGACTTTTTTCGGACTTTAGCTATTGTGAACGTACAAAAGTAGGTACATAGATTAAATATACGAACCCCAAAAAGGGCAGAATATGCGCTCTTTAAAACAGTAAAAAATTATACTAGCAAGAAATTTAATGAAAGTGAAGGAAAACTCTGTTTCTGTCTTCCTATTGAATAGAACACTTTCAAAGTGTAGCTTAAGAGGCATCCTTTTCTTCACTTAAAATTATGTTAGCTAGGAACTTGTTGCTGGATGCTAAAATCAGCTGTTTGATGGTGGCTATATGTTTTTTTTTTCAAGAATGAATCTGTTTTTACCTTCCATATTACATTGTATGACACTGCTGAGAGTAAGCCACTTCTTTGCTAACCAATGTTAGCTAGGATGACATTAAATGTGGCTGTTGTCTGATAGTAGCTAAATGATTATCAGATATGTTGTCTGTACAAAGATAACTCATTTTCCTTCTTGCCTTTCACAAACTGTCAAAAGGTTATATTGGAAGTCAGCCACCTACTTGCTGACTGTGATGTTATCTTCTGAAGTAGTTAATGCTAAAATTAGCATTTGTCTTATGGTCGACCAGTTAATTGGTTGTCAAACATGTTGTTTAATTTAGTTTTGATCTTTCCAAGCAACTCATGTGACACTGTTGATTGCCAACCTCAAGGTGAGGTTGGCAATCAACATCAAAAGATCGTAAAAAGTGATCTAGAGTGTTTTTTTAAGGCTAACATTAGCTGTTGTCCTGTTGTGGCAAATGGGGCTTGAAATACGGCCCCATATCCCTCTTGATTTTTGCATTTCTTTGACTTTTTTCTTATCAGACTAGAATTGTTGTTATCATTATGGGTTTCCTGGTCATTATAAATATACCCCTTGCAACCTCGTACACAGTAGTTTTTTCATCTATTCTTATAAAAGAATGAGCAAAAGAATTACCCTTTAATTGATGTCAGGGGAAAAGGTCACTGTGTGAATACGTCCGGTGAAAAACGCAAACACTTGTTTCTTTTCTCCATCACAATCTCCATCCTCAGTTTCAGCAATGCACTGACACTTCTTTAACCCTCACTGCTTGAACTCTTCTTGAACCCTCCAAAGACACCAGAATCCATTGTTTTGATGATGTCACCTCACCTTTACCTAACCTGAATCTTACCCCTGACTTGTCCCTCTCCGTACAAACAAACAGCTTTCCCTCTGGCTGCCACATCACTGCGCCTTAACCCCATATATCAGCATATTAAACAGTGTGTGTGCTAGTGTGTGTTCTCTATTTGCTCTTTAGGCCTTTGCTAGCCTGCGGACTTTGGTCACAGCTTATCACAGGGAGAGGTCCAGGGATCCCTGAGTGTTCACTGCTAAAAATACACTTGCTATAGCACACAAAAACTCCCAAACATGCACGAACAGTATCACAGGGCATCCCACAGGGCTGTCAGTTAGATATCGAGCCAATATGATTGGTCAGCAGTGAATTTTGCACACAAGATCGCATGACTGTACTCACCTTATGTCCAGTCTCTCAGATAACTACCTATGAATTTTTCTTAGTTTCATAGTAAGCAACCCCCAGGAGTGGAATTTTAATTACAAGCATACAAAGAAATATTCTGGCGTTTGTGTGATTGAGTTGGTTAAGCAGCTTTACAAACAGAGGAGTCCATCAGAACAAAAGAGGTTTTGATAATTGCATTCTTATCATCGGTAATTGAGTGTTGTTTGATGTGTTTGCGCTGCTCTTCAAACAGTGTGAACCAAGAGTCTAATTCAGCACTTTAGCCTGCAATGAGAACCAGCACCTTAGGAGTTAATAATTCATTTTAAAAAACAGCCTGCACTCCTGGTTAATGGTGTGAGTTTGTGTTTGTTTGTTTGTGTGTGTGTGTGTGTGTGTGTGTGTGTGTGTGTGTGTGTGTGTGTGTGTGTGTGTGTGTGTGTGTGTGTGTGTGTGTGTGTGTGTGTGTGTGTGAGAGAGAAAGACAAAGAGATGATGTGTGTCGCTCAAGCCCAGGTGTCTTGCTGCGTGGACTTGTGTCGCCCCAGTTGACTCCCTGACCTTAACTGATCAAACACACTTAATCTGCAAGCATAACATACAGATACCTTAATCCCAAATCAAATTCATTCAAACATAGTCACACAAATGCACGTGCAACAGGATGACCAAGACAATGTATTTGGCTAAAATTGATCTAGAATAAGCTGGAACCCAGATGAAAACCATTATTTAACAAAATGACTCAGGAAATAATTTTAACTGAAACTTCAACTCAAAATAGTGGATCAAAACACAAAGCTCTGAGGGGCACCTGTAGTTTAGTGGTTAGTGCGCTGTTTGCCTCAGTTTTTTAAGGGGTACTTCTTATCTCTTTGCTGATTTTGTCCTTAACATGTCTAGCAGTGTTTTCTTTAGGGCTACAAAATCTCATCCTGATGTCTTTAAGCGGTGAAATCCTTCACTCAGTGTGAGTCTTTTCTGTGGAAAACGTAAGCAAAGGATGTTTCTGCAGCGTGCTGTAAATTGTGTCTTTTGACAACCTGCGGCAGGTGTCATCTTAATGCTGATGCTCTAGTTTACTTTTACAGGTCATAAAGAGGCATTAATATTAATTTCAGCCTGTTTCATAACCAGCTAAAAACTCCTCACAACAGCTTTAAAATAGTGCATCGACAAATGTGTTCACTTTGACAGGATGAATATAATATATATAGCAAAAACAACTGACTGTATTTAAGATGTGGACATAGTCTCCAAAGTGCCTTAAGCCTGCAGTCTCTCTGATGACCAGGACTGCCCCTGAAATCCTTATGATCTGGTGGTTAACACATGCACCTCACAGCGGGAGGCCTGTCAGCGAGTGGGATGGAAGGTCTACTGAGTCAAGACAATATCAACAAAAGGGTTGAGAAGAACATAGATACTGTATGGTGTTACTCCACAGATAGATGGATAGATCGCTTTAGCTCACTCAGACTTTCTGCGGAAAAAAATACACGTGGGCTTACACGAGAAACTCGAGATAAAGTCAGAGTGAAAATGTTGGCTTCTGTGTTCATACGTACAGCTCACCCCAAAAACTTCATGAGTTTTTCACAAGTTTTGTGCAAGTGTGAAAAAGGCTTAAAAGTCCCCCATATACCTCTCACTTGATTTATTAGATTTTTGAGTTAATGTGCTCAATTACTATTGTCAAAAGTGTCTCAATAAGCAAGAAGTTCTTTGGTAAATGATGGTCCACTTGAGGGTAATACAGAAAACTGTATAAGCAGGGAAAGCTTTCAATAGAGTAGGGGCCTTCTTCTAATATGGTCACTTCTAGTCCATTAAAGTAAAGTCAATCATTCTTCATCAAGTCAAGTCATCATTCAAAGTCAACTCTGAGTTCTTCAAATCATTTCCCAACAAAATAACACAAAATGGGCAACGTTTAAAACATCATCAGATGGCGTCAGGTGTTTATGAGCACATTGGATAGACAGTGATGAGTGTGCATTGATTAGCTCTGTTTCAACATTATGATTATCACATGAGTGGATCGATAAGGATCAATGTGATCAGATAAAACAAGACAAACAGGTGAAGTCAGCCGAAACAGATGAAGACGAGATGGAAGGATTTTGTATGAAAACGTGTACCTTCTGCTAACTCTGCAAAACAGAATTTCAATGGGGAAAACCAAGGTGTGTGTGTGCATGTATGTGGGTGTTTCCCTCCCTCTGTGTGCTCATACGGACAGAGTATTCTTCCTCCAGGGTTTTCCTGCCTCTCCATTTGAAGTCCTCTTCCTGGTGCCAGGAGTCTATAACCTCTGTGTGTGTGTGCTTGTGTGTGTCCGTACGTTCGTGTGTGCAAGGAAGAAGGGCCAAAGTAAGTCACAGACCCCAAGTGATTGAGTTTTTGGCCCCAGCCAAGACGGGGACATTTTTCATGGTGCCTTGTTTGAACACACACAAACAAACGCACACACACTGTTAAGAAACAGTCAGCCACTGTCCGTCACATACCAACATCTCTATCTAGTCCCTCACCCAACACCTCCTCATTTACACACACACACACACACACACACACACACACACACACACACACACACACACACACACACACACACACACACACACACACACACATTTTCACAGAATGATGGTTGCACACACATTGGATCTGGCCTCTGTCACTGTCAGTGATATAGCCTGGCATGTGAAAACACACAAATCAAAACACGCTGTACTGTACAATAACAGAAAAGAGGATGAGCTCGGTTTTATTTTTCTCTATTTTCGTAAACTATTCACCCTATACATACACACATTTCATTACATGAAACTTTGGGGTTATAAGGAAGCTTGAAAGACAAATGACACTTTTGATTACACTTATCCAAAACATGCAAAACAAATATTAACAGTAAAAAGACAAATCTCAATATTTCTTCTATCTGGGGGTGTCATTTAGTGGCAGATTTTCTGTATCTGACTTTACATGAATTTTCTGTCAGTAGGCCTACTTGTGACACATTGTTACACAAATAGATTTACTGCATACAGATGTATGATCTTTATATGTACTAGATTGTACAGTCTGGATTTTTCCCAGTAAACTTTTACCTAATATATATAAAAATATAGAACAGTAGTCAATGTCAACAAACATTTTGGAAAAAAAATGTGTTTTTGTAATAAATCTTTCCAGGGTAACATGCTGACAAAAACATCAAAAAGATGAGAAAAGGGGGAAACGTTTTGACCAGTACGGCTCGCACGATGACTAAACAACTTTTCTTTTTGGTGGCAATGACCAATTAACTGACTCAACGACTCGGTTTGAAACAAGAATTAAATGTTTTTGGCAAATTAAGAAATTTTGCAGACATGCAATACAGGTTTTGATGTCCTGTTAAACAGTTGTGACAATTGTTCAATGTCTGTTTGAAACAATGAGCAGGAAGGATTGAGACAAAACTGTAATTTATGTATCTATTCCTTAACTTGAGTCATAAAAGCATGAATCATCTGCTCCTACTCTCTGCCCTCGCAGACAAACAGGGATCCACGCCTCGATATTATTAACCACCAATTGGTGCTTCTGTTATCAACCTGTGGTTACACATTGATGAAGGTTCCCCATTTGAGGCAATATATGTCTCTATTAGATTTCTGAGGACGAATGTTAAAGGTAACTGTACAGTATTACTGCACAGATAGATAGATAGATAGATAGACAGATAGATAGATAGAAAACACAATTTCTGTGTTTGAAATCACATTCTGTTGTTGTATTCTATATTCTATATTCCCATATTTGTTGATTTTGGAGCAAGTGGTTTCAGACACAACCAATATCAGACATCAGTGTTTTGACAGTGCTGCAATACTGAATCAATGGAGACACTTTTAAAATGCTTGCAGATGCTTTCAGTCATGTTACCTGATTAAAGTTCTTATCTGAGCTTCTTCTTCATGCATTTGTACTGCAATTATTTCAATGTTACAATTTACATCTAGGTCTCTTTCATTATATTAAGAGATATTTAGCATAGACAGAAATAAAAACCCAAAGTTTTTTGTTTTCCATTTTCTTTATGACTCTCAATTACTTTTATAAACTGCTTTTAAAACTCGTTCAATTGAATGTAAAACAACTGGTTATGTCATAACAAGTCATAATAAATTGTGAAATACACAATAATAATAATAATACTACTAATAATAATGATGATGATGATAAACGCAATGGAAACACACACACACACACACACACACACACACACACACACACACACACACAGGCTACACACACACACACACACACACACACACCCTTAATGTAGTCACGTTATTCACTGAGGCCGTCTGTGGGAAATGGTAGCACAATGAAATGGCCTCGTGTGTTTACGTTCACTGGTGTGTTGATGACAGGTATTAATCTGTCCTCACGCGGACAACAACAAGCGGAGACTTCCGACTGACGGCGCGTCAAGCATCCTCGCGATACATCATATTTGTCATGTGCTGCTTCATAAGACGCGCGAATTGAAGTCCAGCACAAGTAGGCCCAAAGGTAAGCAATAGCTAATGTAAATATAATTGATGGGAAACAATGACTTGTGTCAGACAGAAGTTTTCAGCTTCTTTCATGTCTCCTCATAGTTGCTGCTCTTACACATCTGAGGCCTTTATATGAATATCCATGTAGTCTTTAGACGGTGTCGAATAACTGAGGCCGAATGAGACTGTGCACTGTTAATCGATAACTATGAACAACGATAGGCCTAATCGTTAATAACGGACATCACATAGCTGCAAACTAGACTGATCATACTTTCCATTAAAAAAAAAAAAAAAAACATTTCCAACTTCTTAAATACCGGATGCAAAATAACTTACGTAGTCTGATTTATTTTTTAAGTTTATTTTGATATTTATAAGAATAATCAATAAGTCACCAATCATTAGGCTGACGTTATTAAATTGAGACATTTATCCTTAATCGAAATGGTTTTTTTTTGTTTTTTTTTAGCAAATGCTAAAGTCAGGAAATGTAAATAAGGAAAAGCTTCAACTTTTCATTTATGTTGAATAAAATTTAAGACATAAACCCAACTTTAGTGCTCAAGATATGGACTTTAAAAAAAATGTAATTGACAGAAATCAAACGTAGGCCGCATATGTTTGGACTGGTCTCTAGCAAGATCAACTTTAGTGACAACTTTCTGATACGTTCATTTAATTTACAGTCATAAGGCTGCCTCTTTAAAAAAAACAAAACGAAAAAGCAACAAAAAATGATTTGTCCTAATAAGTAAGGGATAACTAGCCATACATACAAAAAAATCACATCTGAAATATCTGCTTACAAATAATACAATTCACTGTACAGAATTACATAAAATCATTAGGATATATATGGTATAGTCTACATATTTTTGCATACTTTTGTGTTAAAACATTATTGGTTTTTATCAGATAGGTTTAGGGAGGGAGAAAACGAGAGAGAGAGAGAGAGAGAGAGACAGAGAGAGAGAGAGAGAGAGAGAGAGAGAGAGAGAGAGAGAGAGATGATAACAGCTGGATCTTGATCACAGACACTCACTCCTCCTCTCTCTCGTGTCTCCTCTCTCACTTTATTCTCATTTTCTGAATGTTGCTTTGCTTCTTAACAGCAGATCTGATCTTAAACTGGGACGACAGATCTCTTCGGATTGTACTCGACCATACAGCTGTGTGTTAATGCTCATAAAGTACTCCACGGCTTGAGTGCATCCATCCTTTTTATCAACACGGATGTCCAGTTTCAAGGAGAGGATATGTATCAAGGCATAATGACAACCAACCACGGACCCCCCTCGTATGAGGCCGGATTCCTTCACAACGCCTCCACGGGCACCTCTCCGGTGTACGTGCCCACCACCCGGGTCGTCACCCCCATGATCCCGGCGCTGCCTTATCTCCAGACGCCCGGTGCGCCGCAGCAGAGCAGCCCGGTGACGAGCCACTCTGCCTGGGCGCAGCCGGGCGCAGACTCGGTGTCCTCGTACAACCACTCCTCCCCGGTGTCCCCGCGCTTCAGCTTCTCCACCAGTCCGCCTATGTCCTCCGGG
This sequence comes from Labrus bergylta, assembly GCF_963930695.1. NCBI lineage: Eukaryota > Metazoa > Chordata > Actinopteri > Labriformes > Labridae > Labrus > Labrus bergylta. The sequence goes on along the minus strand of NC_089209.1, from coordinate 13,738,219 downwards.
GTTGCCTCAGTCCGGGAAACGGCTGCGGCTTCTTACGCCGGCCCGCTAAACATCACCGCCAACGGCAGGGAGCACTACGGCGCCCGGAGCCTCAGCGGGTCCTATCACAGCCCCTACCCGGCCTACATGAGCCCCAACATGGGTGGAACGTGGACGACGTCCCCATTTGAGAGCCCGGTCCTCCATGGGCTGCAGACCGGAGCTCCCCCGGGTGCAGCACGACACCCAAACATAGGTGAGACGTGATTTGATTTAATCATTCCATGGTGATATTTGTTGTTGTCAACAAAGCTTCTTTAGACTTCAAAAAAATCTGTCAGAATATTTTCAATTGTCAGCTTCAAATCAAAAAAGAAAATAAAAAGTGATGCATTTTTTTTATTTTATTTTTTTGTGAAGATCGATTTATAGTCCTCTTTGTCGTGAATTACAGAATGATTAATTTGATTATTGATAGGTTACCAGGCAAGGTCTATAAATGAAGTTTGTTTGCTGAACAAAATAGGCCTAATAATGTTACAATATAAAAACCTTTAAGGCTGTTATTAGCGTACGCCTATTTTGCTGCAGTTCATTTCTTAAAATATAAACCTGTATTATTACTGCTTTAATTTGCTGATAATAAGCAGAAATAGGCCTAATTTATTTAACAGAAATTATCTTCACTGATAAAGTTCAATTTAAAAAAAGGGAAAGGCAATTAAGACTGGGTTAACTAACAGGACGTAGGCCTAGTTTACACGCTAGATTGCAATGATTAGAAATGATTTATTTAATCTGAGAATATAGATTAGCCTGAATAATAGCCCCATAAATAGAGGTTTAACAATTTAGCACTGATTGTGTGATTTATATTTCATACGCCATATTCAGATAGGTCTCGGAAATGAGTCAGAAGTTTTTTGAAGAATGAGAGAAATTCAGACTGCTTTATTTTATCGCAGTGACGATCATTCACATTTCTGCAAAACGAAAAGACAGATCCAATTATGAAGCAGGAAGTAAAAACAACAACAGCAGCATATATTCAGACACAAGGAGTAGGCTTAAACATGTAGACGGTTTTCACACCTATTTTCACGTTTGACCTCCACGATTGTTCATTTCATTTGAAAAACAGTTTCTTCCATAAAAAGTCCAGTTGTGTTCGGTTCTTTGAAAAACTGCAGCCAGTTAATGCTGACTGTCTGATCCTCCTTTAATTAGAGATTTCGCTTTAATGATATTAGTTTATCAAAAATATTTATAAACTGATTAATACAATTTATATTTAATTCATCATCAATATACATCGATGAATCATTTCAGTGGCTTTTGTTTTTCCATTTTGACTTTAAAAGAATTATTTTTTTATCCAATCCAATCATATTTTTTGAGGATCATTGTCTTTATAATTACAAACAAGCAAAGGAGCATGTTTAAGTTTGGATTCATGAATTAAGCATAATTTAGGCCTACTTAAACATTGATTTAATGTTTTTTAATAACCAAACAAAACAAGTCAAGCACACATTGTACTTGTGTGTTTTTTTTTATGAATCACGACTGAAGGATTATCGTAGTGATACAAATTAATATTTAACTGAATCTGAATGAATGACACATGTTGACATGCAGAGACAGCCTCATTTATAGCTTAGTGTCAGACTGCGACCTCATGAGGGGGGAGGAGGGGGGGGGTCCAGTTTGGATTTAATTTAAAGAGTGTTTGAGGATAATGATCCTGATCACAACTTTACAGCTTTATGTGCTGAAGAGTCATTTTTAATGATATAGGGCATCCAATTTCATTTAAAAAACATTCATATTGGAGAAGCAGCTATCAGTCCGCTTTTTGTCTCTGTGTGTGTGTGTGTGTGTGTGTGTGTGTGTGTGTGTGTGTGGGGGGGGGGGGTGACTGACTGCTTCAGTTTCATTGAACTCTGGACCGAATTACTACTCTTTGATTCTGCTTTCATATTTCTTCTATTATCTAAATTTTCTCCACTGATTCAGGGTAATCTGAACCTTTTCATTCATATTTTTCATTTCCACATGTTTCTATTTGACTATCAAGTAATTACAACCTAATCTGTCGGGCTGGATCATCATTACCATATCAGTCATTATTGAAACAACTCAAATCAGCCCCAAACAGCTGATTAACAGCTGTTTACTTCTTTCTTTACGTCTGTCTATTTTGAGTTCTTGGCTGAATGCTTCCCACTATAGTTTCTATGGGTGAACATTTTAAAGTTGTCCCCGTACCAGACAAACTATTTGATGAAGGGTGAAACAATCAGCTGTGATCATAGTGTGAGAGATATCAGTATTGATCCACAGTGACCTCTTCATGCGATCACAGTCACACTCACAGAACAAGCTCTTTAATCACTGCTCCTCTTTCTTGACGTGTGATTGTTTTGTAATCACATCAGATTGAATCAAAAGTCAGGCTGATTGGTCAGTCAGGCAGTGAAAGTGTCCCTTGTGGGTGAACAGGACAAAAGGAAACTCTAAGGGATTTATTTCACCTTCAATGTTCTCAGTGTGAATTTGTATAAAGCTTGACTTTATTAAGTCAATTAAATGCGTCAAAACACTTACCTGTGAATTATTTAACATATTTCAAATTCTCAAAGAATTGACAGAATTACATTTTCATTTCCTGATTCAGAGAAACCCCACTTCTTATTCATAACGGAAAAGAAATAAAAAAGTTAAACCTTTTTCGGTCAACAAATACAATTCATGTTCAACATTGAAAGGGTGTCGTTATTTCTTCTTCTTGGCTTTACTTAAGCACAATATTTGTTAACATGTATCACATTTATTGGATTCAAAGAGATCATTTTATTATTTATATATATATATATATATATATATATATATATTTTTTTATTTTTTTATTTTTATAAAGATCCAAATTTTAGTCCATGGGGAATTAAATGTTTATCAAGTTAAAGTTCTCTTCCTCACATACAACGAGAAAGAATCTGCCAATCTGAGCATCTGATATGAACAATGGATGAGATGATTTTAATCAGTTAATCTGCTCTGTTTGCACTGCACTGACACACATCTTTTTCAGTGTTAGCATGTAGATAAAAAAAATCCAACACATAATTATCAGTGTATTGTTAAATGTCAAAATATTGGTTAGAATAACTTCAGTTCAACTGAAACTTGTGTCATGAAATTGTTCTCAAGTGAAGTCTTTATTACATAAAAATCCTAACTCAGAGTAAAAATACTCCACATAGACAACAGACCCCCTGAGTGTCATAATAGTATTGATACAGAGTTTTTTTTATTGGATTCATACTGACAATGTGTGGGGCAGAATTTAAGTCCAGGTTGGGGCTGATTTGAGTTGTTTCATATATAGCTCCACATATCCATGAACAACACTATGTTTTTAAGAGGTGTAGATCCATCCAATAAATTTAGCTGAGAAGAAAATGGAGAATTGTCTTTGAATCATGAAGAGAAAGTGTTAGATTTATACTCAAGAAGTAAATGTACTGATTTACTTTCCTTTAGTAATAAAAGGGCCCCATACAGTTTATCATTCCTTGTGGTTTGTTGGCTTCAGTATTTAATGTAGCAACAATTGACAAACTGTATAGGCTACATCTAATTTTGATATGATGTAAAAGTACTGTATCTCATAAAGTAATGGACATACAGTATATAATGGTGTGAAAAGAAACAAGAAACCTAACATGTTGTTGAGTGAAAGTATCACTTCTCTTTAAAAGCAAATATCATAAAATTAAAGTAATAGAGAATTGTACTAAGTTGAGTATAACTGCATTTTGTAAGATTTAAAGTTGCTACTCTTCTTAAGCCCCTCGTTAACTTGCTGTGATATATTTGAACCTGTACTCAGAGATAGTTCCTCCACACATACATCACAGTCGAATGAGTCTGCTTCACCTTTGGCCTCTTAAAGCATCACTGTGTGTGTGTGTTTGTAAACTGCCACCTGATAAAGACAAACACTGACATCAATTCAACAGAAAAAAACAAACCTTTATCAGACGGACACGCACTGCAGTTATTCTTTTGTGTATTGTCTTGTGTTCCTGCGTTGTGTTGGCTACAAATGCTGCCCGGCTCAAGGTTAGCGTGCCCTGCTCTGCTCTGTTTGGCTCTCGGCCTTGGAGGAGGCGTGCAGGGAGGAGCAGATGGAGGCCAGATTTGTGCCACCTGAAAAAGGATCATTATGGACAGGGGAGTGTGTTTATAGCTAAAAACACAGTATGGGCTGATTTGAATATTTTCTTATTGTTGTTGAATGTGTCTTTTCCACATTTTCTGAAGCTATTCTCATCATTACCTCACATATCTGATGCATGTTTTATTTAAAGAAACAACTCTGTTGGTTTAACTTTCCTAAATGAAGAAAAGAAAAGAGAAGCTGTCACTCCACACCACAAGTTAATCTTATTTCCTTGAACATCTCTATGTTTCTTTGAAAAAAATGAATTTGTCCATCATTTGTCCTGTTATCTGAAAGAGTGAGGGGAGGAGGGGGGGGAGGAGGGGGGTGGCAGACAAAGAGTCTCTATTAGAAAATGAAGGAGCTCTATTCTGTCTCCTGTCTCTATTTCCAGCTGGCTATTTATCTCATGTGGTGCTGTGAGATAAGATGGGATTCCAGGCAGATGTTGTGTGGGCCTGTTGGACTGTGCACAGCACCTCCTGCTGGTGGATAACAACACTGCATTTAATGGTCACCCGGTTAGAATTAAACAGTCTGGTGCAAAGTAACAATTTTCCACAAATGCTGTTCTTAACACCTCTACTAAACTACTTTAAAAAAAAAAAAAAGATTTTAAAACAATCTAAATGATTAAAGTTAATATTAATCATACTAAGTCTCTGACTAGACTCTTCTCCTCTGTTGCCCCCCCGCTGGTGGAATGAACTTCTAAACTCCATTCGATCTGCAGAGTCCCTCTGCACCTTTAAGAAAAAGCTAAAGACCCAGCTCTTTCATGAATACCTACTAACTTAATGATGATGGTCTTGATATTATTGATGATGATGATGATGGTTGTGACGATGGTTTTTGTTTGATAACGACGACTTATAAGATGGTTTCTACACTGATTAGAGCTCTTAAGAACTGCCGTCAATGTTGTGCTTTGCCTCTGTTCACTTTCTGTCAGCACCTGTGTGTCCAATCAGACTCAAAGCTGATCGTTTGCTCTTACTCACATTGTTGTACTTACTCTCTGATGTACGTCGCTTTGGATAAAAGCGTCTGCTAAGTGAATTGTAGAATATTACATGCACTGAGAAAATTCTACCAGGCCTACTACCTACCTGAACTATTTGAAAAGCTAACTGGATTAGCATGCATTATCACAATGATTGCGTTTGTATTGTATTTTTTTTTTTTTTAGATTAATGATACTCACAGTACACCAGCAATACAAAATTCATCTATTAGCTATATCACGTATTCTGTTGAGGGTTAAGGGTGCTGGAGCCAGTTTCAGCTATCAGAAGGGCCCCAGCCAGGATCTCGACCAGGAACCTTCTTTCTGTGAGGAAGAAGAGCTAACCATCACACCCCCATTTGGCCCCTAATACAAAGATATTATGACTTAATAATTGATTGTACCAAATGTGTTAAGCTGTAAAAATTAGAGCCTCTTTGGATATATGCAGAGAATGAATGCATCATACAGATTGATGCAGCAGTAAAAATCCGAAACCTTCATATAAAATCATATATATTAACATGGACCTTTTTCTGCACAATAAATACTACGTTAGATTTTGGATGCAGGACTTGTGGTTGAGGACTGGTGCAGTTTTTCTACTTTAACTTCCTGATAGGATGTGAATACTTTTTCCACTCGGTTGAGAATTAATTTCTAAAAGAATCACATATGAACTCCGTTTGGGACATGTAAATAGGACAAGTGTGAAGCAATATACAGAATATTTCTCTCGGACAATTTAATTTTCCTTGCACCAAAGGAAGCAGACACATTATAGCTTTGACAACATGTTTCCAAAACTTTATAAGTGAAACATGAACTTCTCTGCCATGCATTCTATTCCACTAGGCTTCATGTTTTTTGATTATTCTTTGGCGTTTTGAAATAATGTTACCACAAAGCAAAATTACTGTTTTATTTAACAGATCTGAAAACTCTTTACCTGGTTTATTTTATCAATGTCTCCTTGTCCTTCTTCAGACCTGTTTGATGACTTCGCTGAGGGCAGAGAGTGTGTGAACTGCGGGGCGATGTCGACCCCACTCTGGAGGCGAGATGGTACCGGCCACTACTTGTGTAACGCCTGTGGACTGTACCACAAGATGAACGGCATCAACAGACCTCTCATCAAACCTCAAAGACGACTGGTGGGTGCAAGCAGAGAACTTTTCGCTACACATTCTTTATTTCACATGTATCATACAGTGAAGCAATTCTGTACGATGAAATCTTCTGGAGTGATTTTTGATATTTTTTGATCAAAAAGAACTTTCTTGACTTTTACTTGACCCTGACATATTTTCCACTCTTGCAGTCTGCCTCAAGGAGAATAGGCCTTTCCTGCACCAACTGTCACACCACCACCACCACCCTGTGGCGACGAAACGCAGAGGGAGAGCCAGTGTGCAACGCCTGTGGCCTCTACATGAAACTCCACGGGGTGAGGGAGAAATATGTAGACTTGTTTTCACTTGAACAGTAGGACCTCATGAACCTAAGCTTGCTGTTTGCAAGCAAGTATCCAATTGAGCAACTTAATAATAACTTCAAGAGAATTATTTTAAATTGTCTTTGTGTTTTGTCAGGTACCACGACCCCTGGCTATGAAGAAAGAAGGGATTCAGACCCGCAAACGCAAACCCAAGAACCTCAACAAGTCACAAACTGGTGAGCTTTAAAGCAACGTGTGCTTACATTTTGACTATATGAAGATAGTAGGTAGATAAGCAGGGAAATATTCGGCTCTACTTTCCCCCAAGCTTTTGTAACCAAAGAATGAGCAATCATTTGAAGATTTTCATTCATCACAATTTCTGTTAATATGTAATGACCTCAGGGACCCCAGGCAGTGAGGGGACCCCCATCACGCCGAGCAGCACTCCCGGAGCACCCACGGCCACAGAGGAGTCTCGGCAGATCAAGACAGAGCCAGATACTCACAGCTTGTACACACATCAGAGCACACATGCACAGGTGGGACACTTTAAAAAAAAATTCAATTTCAGAAAAAATATTTAAGTACAGAAAAATAGAATAGAGTCTGATGTGCCTTACAACTGTATCTCTTAAAGAAAAGACAAGAAAACTCTTCAACATAAAGTCTTATTTTCACATATTTGCTCAATATTTCTCTCACATTGTACCTCTGTATGTTTTTAGATTTCAGCCTTGCCGGCCTACATGACAGCTCAAGGTGGGGTCCTTCCTCTGAAGATGTCCCCCGGAGGCCATGGTGGGTCTTCTAACTCCAAAGCTGAGCCCTGGAACAACCTAATTCTGGCCTAAAAGAACCACAACCCCAAAATCTAAAATCAACCTTTCTTTACCAATTCAACTCTCCAGGGAGACGAGGATCTGCAGAGAGCGCGCTGCCACAATGGATGCAGATGTTTTGTCACAGACACCCGCACACTGTGCAGTACCGGGAGTAGAATGTCGGGGGACAAAGTCTTTGGTGCCACTAAAGAAACGGAGGTGTTGAACAGGACTGTACTGTGTGTTCAATCACACCAGAAAGGGAATCAATTTAAAAACAAGAGAGAAAGAAAGAGACTTCATCTGTCACTCATACTTTTTTTAACCAATTCAAGGCAGGCAAAATGCTTGACAGATGCTGTAACAAACAGTATATCAGTAACCTGTTCATGTAATGGTCTGACTTTTTCTCCCTATTATTTTATTTCAATAGTTTTCTTTGACTTTTATAGAATGATGACAAACTCACAAAACATAAAAGCACAGCAGCAATAATATATCAAGAAAAGCCAGTCTTCTTAAAGAGACAGTACACATTAAATGAGAAAACAACAAACATGTCCTTTTACAAGAAGTTGTATCACACAATGCAGTGGAGGCAAATGACACTATTTTTTTGGTGTGTACTCTTTTTGGTTCAGTGTACAAAACAAATGTTGACTTGGTATTTAAGAATCTACAAACCTCAATGTTGGTCAGTTTGTCGTATGTTTTATGTTCGGTTAGGTGAGGGATTATATCTGGTGATGAGTTTTTATGAAGATACAGACAATCTGGTTAAGCACTTTGCTTTGAGTTATTTTAAAGGACATCAATTAGTTGTAATATGGTCCGGCCAAAAAAACCCAACTAAATCTTTGCTGAGCAAAATTCCATAATTTGTGATTTGAGTGAACTGAACCTTTACTCACCCTCAAAGGATAGTTTGTCATTACTGCCAGATATAATCACTTTTTTTTGCTATGAATGTAAAATGCAGGTGTGTTTCTCAAGAACTTGCATGAAACAAAAGCTCATCTATCACTCCTTAACACCAGTGATTTGTACTTTGACCTGATGAGCAGTCAGTGCAATAGAAACAGCTCCCTCCAGCCTGCTGTTCCTAGAAAGTTGCCTGAACTGTTTTCCTTAACCCCTCTTATTTAAAGTGTAATATAATACATGTCACTATTGACACCTGTAAGATACTCTACCTATGAATATGTATGGAAGTAATGACACATATTTTAGCTCCCTCTGCTGACATGAGTGTAGTATTTATGTGAACAACTCCAGGTTTTACATGTATCATTGTTTAGCCGCAGACTGCTCTGATAAAGTAGACTGATTCATAGAGAAGTATCAAGACTGTACAGTTTGTTAGAAATTCTTGTGACAAGCAATCGGGGAATGTATAAATGTGAAATATCCAAGATGTAATTAGGCTACAAAAAAACAAACAAATATATGAGCGTATATGTAAAAACTCCACTCCAGTTTAACTGTAAAACACCATTTGTGTTATATTGTAAGTACAGACACAGTGAGAGATCTCTCAGTGTGCACTAACACTACCTTCCTCATGTGTGCGACTGTAGCTTGACTGAGGAACTAATAAAGACAAAGCATTTTTTGACATAATGAAGGTCTTGTGTCTTTCATTCCACTTCAAAGGCATACCAAAACGTCAGTCTAGCATGACATCATCTTAGCTTAAGGCTTGATTACTAACACCTTGTCGAACGTCTTCTGAAAACTGTATCCTTCCAATTTGTAGGTATTTTCCCGCAAACTTTTCAACATCTTTGATAAAAAGTTGCACGGCACATCGGTTGAAATCTTCAGTCAGCTTCTCCTTGACGAATGTGACATGTCTATTCTGTAAGAAATCTCTCCAACACTCATGAAATGCGAGTCTTATTTGATCCTGAACGGCATCAGAAAGTTGTGAACTGAAAGTGTAATCCATTGCAAATGCTCGTCCTCTGTCTAAATATTCTGACAAATGTCCACTTGTTTCTGAAAGCAGAGCTTGTGCAGCTTCGACAACAGAGTTTATGTCCTGTGTGAGGATTTCTTTCTCCTCCTCTGGTTTGCATTCATAAATACTAAGCATACTTGTGAAGTAGCTGCTCCAGTCCTGCTCTTGCACCATGTTTAGAGAAGGGAAACATGTAGATTTCAGGAGGTGCTTCACAGCAGAAAACATATTCTCACAAACAGGATTGAGATCTATTTTCTTCTCAGTTGCTTTTAAATAGCTCTCATAGTCCTGACTTTGATCTATACAGTCCAGCTGGCTGTAGTTTACATCCTTGAACAGATTTTCTTTAGTTCCTTTGAAGCCCCAACATTTCATGTAACCAATATGAGTCTTCACTCCGTAAACACTCCACCACGTCTGAGCAGTCTGGACCAGGTTCAGCATGCATGGATCAGTGTTTCTAGCCAAACACGGGCTGTTCATTGTAAATACAAACACCGTCCAGTCTTCTGAGACATCCTGAGACTGCAGCAGTTCCTCAGTTTGTTTAATAATGATATCCTCGCTGTGTAATCCGTTGTTGTAGTTTGGATAATAAGGTCCATACATGACCACCTCCTCCTGTTTCTCAATAACAGCCCAAGAATGCTGCTTATCTTCTGAGCCACATTCCTCCGTGATGTCCTGCAGAAACGCCAGAAACTTCTTGTTCACCAAGTCACTGAGGAAAATGTCATCTGTGCTTTGTGTGAACTTGAGCTGCTCCAGCACTTTCCTCACAGAGTATTGTGTGTCAGTCCACGACGATATCTGCTCATAAAAGCTCTGAGTGTCTGTCAGGTGTTGTGTGCCTCCATTAAAGCAAGGGCTACCGAAGGCTGTCCTGTGACAAAATATATATGTTTATTATAGGATTGTAAAAGATTACTGTAGGTGAATAAAACAAATAATATATAGCATTACATGGGGATGTCTCATACTCATAACATTCCCTGTACATGGCACTCCTACTCTCCCGCAACCTCTAAATAAAATGTAAATTTGAAAGAAATTGTTTAATATTTAAAAAGTGCACTTGTTTTGTTTGCTTGCTGAGAATCCATGAGAAATAAACAAAACTCTCATGTCAGCTGTTTGGCACAGAAGATATGGCAAGTTTTTTATGGGCGCAACCCACATACTCAGCTCTGCTGCTCATCCCACAAATGCATATTCCTTGTAAATATGGCACCATTTAATGGAAAATAAACAGGCTTTCCAACGGTACAAGATTTATTGCCAAGAAGATTTGTTCTGCAAATAAATTCTACCTAATTCTTCTATCACAAATTTCCTTACTTTTTGTGCAATGTTTTATATATATAATAAACAGTAGATAAAAGCTGAACATGTATCCTCCCTCCAAAAAAGATGAAAAGAAAAATGCTGTCTGGCTTGAAATGCAGTGTTGAAAAACAAGTTTCTCTGAAAATCTTTCTTTTAAAAAAACATTGCATTTGAGGACCACTGATTACAGCTAAACATTCCCAAAACAAAAATGTTGAGAATTTTACACATAATTTCATGAAACAGTTAAGTTGTAAAATGCTCTGAAAGCACATTTCTCTGTTTGAAATAAATGTATATTTGAATGAGGTTAAGGTTGACATTTCACAATATGAGGTATTTGGATATATAGACGAAACAATCATAGAACATGGTTATGTATATTATACAAAGCATGTGTTATAAAACATGTATAGTTTACTGTACTGCTTTTGCCTCAGCAAACGAAAGCAGGATAAATAAGAGACAGTGAGAGTGACACCTGAAATACCCAATTACCTTAAACAACCCGAGAGCTTAAACAACCGGACAACTCTCCTGTTGCAACATTATTCAAACAAGTTTCACACACTTCACTGATATATTCTGTAATTCTTAGGACTGTACTTACTTCAGTCTGAAATGTTCTGTGTCTCTGTCTCTTTGATATTTCTCCCGGAGAGTTTTGAGACTGGCCAAACATTTCTTTGTGTACAGTGGAGGCTCCTTATCGTATCCATTACACAGAGGCCGCTTACGGCTCAACCTGAACAATAACATGAAATATCAAAGAGCAGTGTAAACAAACTTATGGCAAAAAAAGGACCAAAAAAAGAGAAGGGTAATTTTTAGCTATTTTAGCATAGTTTGAAACACATAAGGCCCCAAAGAAAAATTTCTTGGCCCATTTTTTAGGGTCTTTTTAATCAAAGTGGAAGTCAAGTTTATCTACTCACATTGGAAGTGTCATCCAGATTCTTTACCACTGTTGGCTCAGGAACAATGGCTCTTGCAGTAGGCTTTAAGGTGGTTTGGTATGTCCTGGTTTAACAGCTGGAGACAGTTCTGTTTCTCTCTGATGATGTTTACTCAGACAACTGCAACATGTGTGACTGTCAGCACCAAGCTGTGTGTGTGTCATCAGCTGTATAGCCCCCACCCCTTTTCCTTTTTTCAAAAATCCAGTTTGGTAAGTTCACAGGAAATATATTAAAGAGTCTTCCTTTGTCTTTATGTTTTTTATTTGTTTTTTATCTTAAATTTACTTAACCAGGAGACCCTCATTGAGATTAAGAACCTCATTTACAATTTGCAGCAGCACAACAAAAAGTTACAAACATAAAACACAGCGTAACATGTCCTGAGTCACAGAGCAGAAAGTCATTAGTCAAAGCATCTACAACCTGAAGCTGTGCAGAATGTGTCAGTTTTGCCTCATAAAGAAAATGGTGAATTCAAATTAAATATATGTGATGCTTCTGGTTCATTTTATGGGCTTAGTGATTCACAGTAACCTCAATGTGACACACACCAGGGTGTTGGTTTCAGCTTACAGCTGTGTGCCCCGGAGCAAAATCTTTCAAAAGACACAAATGATACAATTAGTTCTTTTATTCCTGGAAAACATCCCTTGATCCAAAATAACAAGTTTCTATGTGCATATAATGGAAAAGATGACTTTTTGGGTGATGTCATGCCTTTATTGACAGGACAGTAGAGAGATAGGAAATATTAGAAGGAGAGAGATGGAAAAGACATGCAGCTTAAGTTAAGGATAGGGCCCGAACATCAGACTGCTGCAAGGACTGCATCTCTGCACACAGAATGCATCATCAGGCCGCTGAGCCAAACCAGCACCCTGAAGGAAAGTTTAATATATCACCCTATACCTTATAAAGCTATATGACTTAGAATGAGTGGGATCCTATTTTTGTAAACATACATCAACCTTTGTGTTCACTTTTGTTTTTCCTTTTTTTCAAAAACCAGCCTCTACTATCTGGTTAGGGATGCATGAGAGGGATAAATACACTTAAAACAAAAGTTTATGAATCATATCAGAGACTAATGGAGCAACTGTTACGGTGATGTGTTTGAACCATTTTGAACTTAATTCATTGGGAACCTTTGAGCATGTTTAGCTTTTCATTAACATAATTATGATTACTGGATCATCTTAATATGCACGTCTGTACAGTTTAATAAAAATCACATCATATTGTAAAAACAAATATTTCCTCATTCCTTTTCTTGTGGTTTGGAAGAAGGACGCTTTGCATGTATAGACAGTGTTGCATTAAAACAACAGTGAACACAGGAGACTGTTGCTACAAACACAGCCATGCAGAGTAACACGTTAGACTCGTTCCTGACAGAGGAGCTCATTTTTATGTTTAGGTCATGACCTTATACAAAATTACTACTATAATACATGTTGTTATGTGTTTTTCAATACAATATTTAACATTTTATTAAAAGGTATTAAACTTTGGTTTCATAACTATTATAGTCGCCAAGCTGTCTGCACACCAACTCTGTCTTCATGGCTAAAATGTCTGGATAACTTTTGCCTTGATCATAATGGAATTTGTATTGCAGCTGCAGCATGCATAATCCCTACAAGATGCGACCTGTTAACTTTGGTGATCCCCAGACTTTTCTGCCGTGAGCCAAAATGTACAGTAGGTTCACATTTGTGGTTTTGATTGAAATTTCTGAATAATTATTGAACGGATTGCCCCAAAACTTATAACAGACAATCATACCCCCCTAAGGAAGAATAACCTTTATAAACAACAACAATAACAACATGACATTATGACAAAATATCAAGTAAGTCTGAGGAAGCGCATGATAGCTGGAAACGTCACTATTTGCAAAATAAATCCTTTAAACGGGAGCTCCCCGGTGTGAGGATCTTCTTTCTTCTTTATGCCTGTTTGTTTTGGATCCAGCACTCAAGGGATGTGCATGTTGTTTTTGGATTTTCTATTATGACAAAATATAATTTTCATATCAAGTTATGTCATCAGCCTTAGCTGCAGAATGGGTTATGTGTTAATTAGCATATGTTTCCGTGCTATAATGCTAAATATTAGAGGGAACATGATAAAAAAGAGGAGCCAAACATTAGCATGTCAACATTCTCACTGTGAGCATGTTGGCAAGCTAAGTCCTCCTCTCACTGGGGTGTGGGGAATGCTTTTAATAGACAATGTCTTGGAAAGTGGATAAACCCTAACAAGCATGCCTCTCTAGGTAGCATGTTGTTGCTTGTATAGTGTTCTTTTGTGTCTTCTCAAAGTGCTTAACACACTGTAGAGGCTGCTTCGTAAAGTGTCCATCAGAAGTAACTCGTCTCATTCTTCAGATCCCATTCATACACAAAGCCGAGGAGCTATCTGGGGTTCAATATATTGCCTGAGGAGACTTCGACTTGTTACTACAGGAGCTATAGGGATCGAACCCCCAACCTTCCAGTTTAGGGAAGACCGATTCTACCACTGAGCCACAGCCGATAATTGTGGATAGCTCTATCGACTAATAGCAAGATAAGGCATTCATATATTTTTTTTATTGCACTAAAAGTTAAAATAATGTAATAGTAGTTTTAAGGTTCATGTCATGTTTTGATTTGAATCATCTACAGACCACTATGACCCAACAGTGATTTCATCCTGCAGTTATGTTTGTTGCCCTTTTCAGACTTTTGATTTAGATTTTATTGAAACGCTGGAATCTATTAACGTCATTCAGGTAATATAGGAACTTTCACACTCGTGATTAAGTTTTGCACAGAGGTCTCGGCCCTGACAACTTTGAGACAAAGAATATCTGTCCGTCTGATCACAAAACAATTTTATCCCAGGAATCTCTTATGAACAAAGCACCTGTTCATTATCAGGCATAAATACTCAGAGTTAATCTTCATACAACATGTGACAAATAGGAAAGCACATCAGGAAATGAATCAATGAGTCAGCCCTTGTTTGTGCATCCAAACTCACTTAAATAAAAGATCAATAGTTCAATAAGTCTTTGGTGGCATACCCATTATAAGCTGTTTATTATACAATAACATTTCTTAGAAGCTGTTTTACATCGAATTTTTTGAAACATCTACATGAATATGTTTGTGTATTATGTGTGTAAAACTGAATGAAGGAGAACACATCAACTTCATGCTAAGAAAAGAGACTGGTTCTTGGATGACCTCTGCTGACTTGCTTATGGGATTCTTGGCAATGATGCGACGCCGCTTATAGGACTCAGCAGACTTTACTCCACTCAGAGCTGTTCACAAGGCAGACTTATTTTAACTCACCAACAGTTTTTGCCCCAAAATGCAATGTACAACATCAATTACAATCAATCAATCATCAATCAATTACATTTTTTTTACAAACCCTGGCTAGTCTGCTTGCCTCTAGAATACAAAGTTAATATTTAAGTTACTAATACTATGAATACACCTTTTATATTCTATTATATTTGCTATTATTTATTATGTTCTGCTGACAAAATCCCACGAGTTCTTAAAAGCTGCATCTTATGGAAGCTATTGCATTCACGTGGGGAATTTTTTTTTTGCCTGGTTTCTTCTTATAACGAGATCTTTATCTCGTAATAAAAAGAAACCAGGCAAAAAAAAAATTCCCCACATGAATAAAATACGCTTCCATATCATCTTTCCTAAAACAATGAAAACAAAAATGCTGCAGAAGTAGTATTAAATATATAAAAAAATACTCAAAAGCTTCATCTATAATCATAGTCTGTTAAAAAACGACATGCTTCACAGTAACCCATCACATATTTAGGGGGAAACACAAGGGACAATAAGACTGGACGGTGAAAAAAACAGATTTTCAGGAGACTATAGGACTAACTCCAGCTAAGAATAGATGAATCTTGGATAGATAACTTTATTTCTGCATCATTTAAGATGTAATATTTAACAAATCACTGCGGTAGACAGACATTAGTTACTTAAAGAAGACTGTGTGGCGCTTAAAGCCATCAGGTATCACACCCTGGATTATATCATTTCATTGAGCAGGTATGGGTTTCCCTCTCGGGCAAAGAACAGACCAATCAGAAGCCGCACTCCACACACAGTCCTCTGAGGCGGGGCATCACACCAGACGCTCTGCGCACTCATTGGACGCAGCGCTCTAAGCCCATGGCTTGCCAGCCAATCAGAGGAGTCTGTCGATCTGACGACTGGATGAGACTGAAAACCGTGTTCTCTCCATGGTTGGTGGTGCTGCTGTGGCAACTCAGCGATACATCACTTTTGATGGGAAGTACACACCGGGGTTTATACATCAGTCTGTGAAAGAAGCACCAGAACACACCTGAAGAAACATGGACATCCTGAAGTCTCTTGGCCACCCGGAAGAGGTTTTCAACCTGTTTAAGTTTAAGATGGGGGGCTGCAGCACCGTCATGCCGAAGTTGGATTATGTGAGTAAAGCGTATTTTATGAAACATAACTTGTCATATGAGGAAGAAACACCTAAGGGTCGTTCAGGACTGTTCTTTAAAGCACACAATGTCCTCTTTTTTTATCTCATCAGTAGGCTTCAGGCTAGCTTCCTGTAGCAACGCTGCACATGTTTAGTGTGTAACCTGCACTCACAGGGTCAATGCTGCTCTCTTTTTGATCCTTCATGAGCTGGTGGAAAAAAGAGTTACCTAGCAGGACTAATTCGATCTGTGCCTGCACGCCTGCGATTGGCTCAGATATACACAGGAAGATATGACCATTGACTCGGGATTTAGGTTACATAATGAGCTTGGAGGGTTCATCAGTGGGCAGAGATGCTGTGCGCATGTTTTAAAAGCTAATCCCTCTCCAATGTGACCCTGGGAGACAGAAAAGTGAAGAATAAGGAGAGAGGGGGAAAAGCATAGTTTGTCTTTATTGTGCCTTATAAATTGGCCTATAACCAAACGTGTATCTGAATCTTGCCCATACATTGCATAACAACAAAGTCTTTTTTTTCCAGTAAAAAAGTTAGAATGACATCCCTCCAAAACCTCTTAACCATAGGCCACTTAAAAAATATGACTTTAGCCACACTATGAGCTACAAAAGTGCCAAACCAGGTGGTTTTAAAGAGGTGAGTGAACCATGGATTGGTGGTGTAGTAAAGGCTAAATCTTTTACGCACATGTAGCCTGGCTCCTGACCTGTGACCTCTAAAATGTGTCCCCCAGTATATTAAACACATTTAAATAGTAGTGGAAAGATAATAAGTTTATCTAGCAGGCTCTGCAGAATGTTGCTATTGTTAGATGTGTACCTTGATTGCTTTTATTCCTCAATGTTTTATAATTTTCCTAGTTAAATTCTCATCCGACTTGTTTAGTTTATTCAGATGGATTGTTATTGTTTCAGGGTACTTTTTTTTTTATTCAAAAGTCTACCTTCAGACAATCCCTATTTTGGAGATTGTGCCTGCCAGGTTCAACAGTCTGCAAGAAAGTCGAAGCATTTCTCATTCACGCTGAATTAAAATGGATAGCTTAACTGATTATAACACACACAATATCGTTGTTCTAATTTCAACCTAAAAAACAATAAGAACATATCATGAACATGCTAAATTATCACTTTTGATGTCAGTCAGATATATATTGAACCCCCCATATATAAATATAGAGGCTACAAGGATGATCAAACTGCTTTTTAAAAATATTGGTTTAAGTTTAAGTTTCAGGTTACATAATTTACATATTAAGCAATACTACAGGTCTGTTGGGCAGTGGGCCCACCAGAGAATAAACCTTCATAGAGGCAAATAAGGTGGTGAACAAACACATCTGGAATGACCTACACAAACACGACAATGGACATCATGTTCCTCACATTCACACCGCCTTGGACGCTCTGTACGTCCTGCAGAGTATTCAGTCTGCAAGTCCAGAGGTTTGGTATTTGGATTCAGTCTGCATGCTCATAGCGTGCAGTAAGACAATATGGATCCATGGAGGTACAGCTCATATTATATGTCTTCCTGTGAAATATTTTTTGGAAAGGTTTGGTGGAATTCAGCCACAGGGCCCACGTAAGAATCAAGGGGAGCTGTTGTCAAATAACGACTGAACAAACCCTTTGCTGCCTAAAATGGGATTATGCCCCCCCCCCCTCCCCTTTTGTTTTATTTGGCAATGTATGTTTTCCTAAACCTCCTAAAAAGTTCAGGAGTTGGAATAGTTGTCCGTTTCGTGTAATCTGCAGCCTCACCACTAGATGGCACTAATCTACACACTCATGCTTTAAGTCCTCAAGAGTGTGTTAAATTTTTTTTTTTAACAAAATAAAAATATCAATTGGAAGAATAACTTTATTTGACTTCATAGTCCTTGGTCATGCTCTGCTGTTAAAAGGATCTGTGGCTATGAGAACAGTACATATTTGGCTTCGAGCAGCTTTAAAATATTTTATAATATCATATTAAGATCCCCGAACCAACTTGGATATATTTACAAAGATTTAGACCACCATTTGGATGATTTGCTACGCAGATATTGAGACCCATGTGCTTTTTCATTCATATCACCATTTGTCTGTTGTAATATGACTGTTTCGTGTCTTCTCCATTGTATCTTGTGAGGTTCTGTTTATTAGCACAGCCACATTTAGACTCCTACAGTCGTGTTAGGAAACACGCAGCTCGTGTTGTTTTGGGTCGATGTGGGAGGTGCAGTGGGAGGCGTGTCGTAGCGTAACCATCACCGCAGATCTACAAACGCTGTGGAAGGACCCTGTTCGTGCGCGCGGGGATGGCAGACTGTTTTTAGATCGCTTGGTGCGCTTGATTTAGCTCTCCTGACGTCCTACCCAAAAATGTTTTCACCTCGCTCGACCTACTAGCTCGCTTGTCCTCTGCATGGCCTGCGTCTTTCAAAACTCTCCACAAACCGTGGCGTCAACATGGACCGTCTCGTTTCATAGTTGCAGCTCTCGGTCGTGCTGTCAGGTTATTCGTATGGCCGGAGCATGCTGCAAGTGTCCGGTCTCTCTCTCCGTGCTCAGGCGTTCTCTCTCGGTGGCTCCACGGGGCTGCGGGTCCGCTCCTCCTCGGTCCCACCTTCTGGGCTGGAGGCTGGGGGAGCGGGGCCTGCAGGAGGCCGCCAGACCCTCCAGTGCGTTTAGACCTGCGGGAGTTTACCGACACACGGCCCTTCTCTGTGTCTCCTGCCAGGAGTCCATGAGCGAGAGTCTGCGGACCTGTTACCTGTACCTGAACCAGACCAGCCGGAGTTTCGCAGCTGTGATTCAGGCTCTGGACGGAGAGTTAAGGTGAGTAACAGCTGGACTGAGCCGTGTGGGATGCAGGTGAAGGGGTGTGTGTGTGTGTGTGTGTGTGTGTGACTCTGTAGTCATGTTTTCTGTCCTTAAGGGCAGAACCAGGGGCGTTGACTTGGGGTAGCCTACTTCCCTTTTTTTCCACAGTTTTTAGTAAAACAAAGAAATAAGAACTAATCAGATTTATTTAAACATATAAAAAGTTGAAGCCTGAAGCAGCATTAACATCCAACATCTTTTGGGTTTTTTCCTCTTAAAACCAAAATCTTTTCACAGAAAATGCAGACACATGTAGTGCCAGGTGTTTGTGCAAGGCACCAGTGTGTTTTATCCCAGACATGTGGCACAAAGAGTTCTTATCATTAGCTTATCAATACAAACACAAGTTGAGCCTAAAAAAACAAAAAAAAACAAAATGCAATGAAGTGGACCGCAGACTGAAGTTTTTGTGTGTCTTGCGTAATTCTGACAATTGTTCTGCACATTAAAGACATTTTATGCTTTAGTTTAGAGAAAGTAAGAGTAAGGAGATAACATGATTAAACATTTCTCATTCAAGTAACACTCAATCTGTTAAGGCGTGCCGTCTTTTGATCAATGATGTAGTTTGTTGTGTTTCTGGACATGTTGCAAAGTGGCCATGTTGATATTTTTAAATAGTTTATTTTGTCTGTGCAACAGTTAAGGGGCACAGAAAGTGGAATAAGCAGTCGTATTTAACCAGAACATTCTTCCATCTTAGAACCTGCAACCATCAAAATGTTTTTTTTCTTGATTGGTTACTTAAATGATCGATCATTCCTCAAAATTGTAGCTGAATACATTTTGATGAATCAGCATAGGTCGGCCAATTCAATGCCACCCGTAGATAAAATAAATAATATTGGTAATAATCATAATTATCACCATGATCATTTTTGGACACAAACAACTGGCTTTGATGCTGCTGCCCTGCACAATAAGATTGAATGTTTCTGTAAGTTAGAGTAACAGTCGGTAAACCAACAGGGACAAGGGATGTAATGTGGTCGGATTCTTCTGGTGACCTGTGATGAACTGAAGCAGGAATCCTAAACTGTTAATGTTACAGACAGTGAAGTCTGCTGCTGCTCGATGTCTAATTTAAGATCACTTTTCAGGTCACAACTGTCAGGAAAGAGACGAGTGTGTTTTTAAATACACATACCCCCTGTCGAAGGGAAAACCTTTTCCTACAGACCAAGCTGAACTCTACAACTCTGCTTGCTATTTTTGTCGAGTGACGAGGCAGATTTTCAGTCGTGAATGAATGACCCATTTTCCAGCTGCCTTTAAGCCATCTTATTTCATCCCTTCCTCCCCGTCTTCTTCTTTCTAGACACGCAGTTTGTATCTTCTACCTGGTGCTGCGAGCGCTGGACACAGTGGAGGATGACATGAGTATCCCTCTGGACAAGAAGGTTCCCATGCTGAACGATTTCCACACCTACCTGTACCAGGATGAGTGGTGCTTCACAGAGAGCCAGGAGAAAGACCGACAGGTTCTGGAGGATTTCCCCACGGTCAGTCGCACTTCCTGCTGGTTCACAGAGGCACATTAGTCAGGACCATAAGTATTTTATTTTATAGTGGAAGTAAATGACAGACAAAAATATACACATCAAAAAATGTCATTACGACAGAGTTTGGTTTTTAATTTGTTGTCTGAGTTCTGTGTGAAAGAAAAGGTTGTACAAATCCATCCATAATTTTCATGTGAACTTGTTATCCAGATATCACTGGAATTTAGAAACCTTGCCCAGGAGTACAGAGACGTCATCTCGGATATCTGCAACCGCATGGGAGTGGGAATGGCTGACTTCCTGGAGAAGAAAGTGGGATCCATGAAGGAGTGGGACCTGGTAAATGAGTTTCTTGTTTTAGAAATATGTTAGAACATCAGAGGAGCTCCATTTATGGTACTTAACGTGAGCTATAACATAAAAAAAATCTTAATGTTGGATCACGACCAATTTGACATTTTTAAGACTGATATCAATACTATGTTTAGAGGTAAAATGATTAAGTGAGCTGGAATGAAAATGCCTGTTTTTGCATCACAACTGTTACCTTTATTCCTTAAAGCCCTAGAAGATAATAACTTCTGCCTTTGAAAAAACAACATTTTTGATCCATGAGTCGTCAATGACTGCACATTTTGCTATAACTTAAAACTGTTGGATCAATGTTAAGCCTGCTCTTTGCTTCCACTATAAAAAGCTAACACAATGTTGTCTTGTTTGGTTCTTTTGTGCAGTATTGCCACTACGTCGCTGGTCTGGTCGGCATCGGTCTGTCTCAGCTGTTCTCTGCGTCCCAGCTGGAGGACCCCGAGGTGGGCCGGGACACAGACTTGGCAAACTCCATGGGCCTGTTCCTCCAGAAGACAAACATCATCAGAGACTACCTAGAGGACACGCAACAGGGACGTGCCTTCTGGCCACAAGAGGTGAGATCGGGATATGAGAATGTTTCGTTTCAACAGTCTGTATGACCAAATCAGTTAACGACAATATGCCTGAACACATTTTCATTAGCAGTGAGTGTTGTAAAAATGTTGAGTTTATACAAAGAGTGTTTATATAACCTCATGAGCTCCTTTTTATTAGTTTGTGCATTGATAGTGAATCCATACAAACTTCAATATTGACTCACATTTAATCACCAGCAGAGATTTTACATACAAGTTTTATCCAGCAGGGAAAGTAGTCATGAAAAATAAAGTTTCTAAAAGATGTTTTTTTTTAGCATTTTATGTGTCTTTTAAGGATCACAATTCTGTGACTGTTAATGGAAAGAAAAAAGCTGACTCCTTTGAGATCGTAACTTGTTGTGATGTATTGTTGCCTCGTGTCTCTGTGTTCCTGTGCAGGCCTGGAGTCAGTTTGCAGGTCATCTCGAGGACTTGGCCCAGCCAGAGAAGCTGGACTCGGCTCTCTCCTGCCTCAACCTGCTGGTCACTGACGCTCTGAGACACGTCCCGGATGTCATCGCGTACCTGTCCCGCCTGCGAAACCAGAGCGTCTTCAATTTCTGTGCCATTCCACAGGTAGACGCAGATTGTTTTTAACTAGACCCTCACCAATATGGGATTTCTAAGACTGAGACTGATGTCAGTGTAAAAAAAGTTATTTGATAACTAATGCAGTAGGCCATAAAGGGAATTCAATAGCTACAGAGAAGTAAGACATTTTCTGCATAATGTGCCCAAATGTTGCTCTGATAGGAGTGTGCACAGGTACTCAAACAACAGCTTTCTAAGGCAGATACACCCACTGTAAAATATTTAGCAAGTTGTCCACCGACTCAGCAGAGCTCTTAAGACTTTGTTTTATGTTCTGCAGACTGCACTGAGAGTTTTGTAAACTACATAGTCATGGCACTCTGTTGGAACAACTATATGATGAAACAGTTCTTAAATAACCCCATGCCTTGTGATGTGAATTATATGTTCAGCCAAATGTTGATTATTCTTTGAAAGGCAAATGTCAGCCCGATAATTTGGACAACTGATACAGTGATCCGTCTGGCTGTATTTTTTTTAATGCACTCCAAAAATGAAGAGACTGAATTTAATTTAATTACATAATGACATGTTTTTTTTTTTATTGTTAACAATGCAAGAGATTTTTCATCAATATGTCTCAGGTCATCTAATTTCTTTCATTTCTCCCACTTGACTCCATGTTGTTCTTCTCTCTCGACCAGGTGATGGCGATAGCGACACTATCAACATGCTACAACAACCCCATGGTTTTCCAGGGAGTGGTGAAGATCAGAAAGGGACAGGCCGTCACACTCATGATGGAAGCCACCAACATGAGAGCAGTGCAGAGCATCATTGCCCAGTACAGCCAGGAGGTGTGTTTGTGTATTTGTTCTACGACTTCCTCGTAATGGTGCTCCAGTGAGAACACGTTAGCTGTTTTTAAAATTTAATACTGATGCGTCTGAATGACCTACAAAAGCATAAAGACCACAGCGAAAAAAATGGTAATTTCTTCATAGTTATTAATAATGCCTGAACGTGCTGCACAACGTAAGTGTCACATAAATTGCTGAACAGCATGCAGCAGGAACAACCTTTGTTTACATTTTCCCGTAGCAGAGATTCTATTTAATAGATACGAAGGTAGCTGGATGAGATTTTTTTTGTATGTGAAGAAAATGCTACTTACATGGTCATATGGCCTTGTGGGAAGTTTGCACACCCTATTTACCTACACTTCATTTCTTACTCTCGCTCTCTCCCCGATTTCTGACTCTACTCAGAGTCCTGTCTGTCCACTTAAAGATTTAAAAGCAAAAGAATGAATCTTATCTAATAAGCTACCTACTCAGGTACAGGACAAAATTAGCATGATTAAAATGATTAAATGTAGCACTTTGCCAGAATGTACACAAACAGAAATGTCCTTAAAGGAGTTCTAACTCAGTAACTTTGCTCTTCCTCCCTGCAGATTTTACAGAAGGTGTCTCTCACTGACCCATCACGGGATAAGACCCTGCACATCCTGGCTCTAATCAGAGAGAAGTCGGCTCTCTCCCAGTCCAGCCTCCCCTCCCGGACCCACCACCTGTCGCCCATGTACCTGTCTGCTGCTATGCTGCTCGCCGCCCTCAGCTGGCAGTACCTCAGCACTACAGCTGCACAGGCACAGGGCACTGGAGACATGCAGGGACAGTAAACACCCCCGCCTTGCTACACCTTTCCTTGGAATCCACAAACTCAGAAAGCACCCCCCCCTTAGCCCACTCTGGAGGTCCAGTTCTTCTCTGACTGGATGAAACTGGATCACCTCTGTTCACTTTTTACTATCAGAGGACCTTGGACATAGGTAGACTATGGAGGTCCTGGTAGCAGACTGCTCTCATTACGTTGTGTAGTAGTGGTTTCTAGAAGTCCATCTTGCATCTGGATACATTTTCTGACAAACACTGTGGGGTGGGTATGTTCACTAGCAAAAACGGCACATTGAAACATTCAGGGTGTTTTCATGGTTAATGTAAATTGTGTTTTATTTTGTTCAATTTGTTAAAAAAAAGTTTGACCCCATAAATTGAGTGGATATATATATATATAGAATATTCAAATATTTTATGAAAAGAATTACAAATTAAATTTTCTACATTGACTGCAGACATTGTAAAATGCAGAACAAGGTATTATTATTTTGGTCAATTGTTTTTTCAAAAAGCTTAATCTTGATGTTGTGTCAAATCTTAAACTAATTACATATTCCACTACTTGTGTTTCTTTAGGAGAAGCACTCTGTAACACCAGTGCATGTTACAGTAACTGCACTGCATGTAAAAAAAACCAAAAAAAAGAAACAATGACAGTGTACATTAACAGTAGAGCTAAATTTTTTAAACACTGGTGTCCGTGTTCTTTCTGTTTCTACACTTTGACCTTTGAAATAGGACAAAACGAATGATGTGCAATTCGGAGGTCGTTTTCACATGGATCCTTGAAGTGAATAAGGGAGAACAAATGTATTTTCTTATACATTTGATATCTGAAAGAAACTGTTTATTTAAAATGCTAGCTAAAGTGTCCTTAAAAGAGCTTTGGGGAGTAGAAAGGCTAGCACAGAGTAACCTTGTACAGAACCAAAGGAGAGATACAAACATTGCTATGTAATGTGACATTTTGATTTGTACATATTTGAACAAATAAAGACGTGGAAGAATCTTAACAGTCTGAGTGATTGTGCAAAAAAAAAAAAAATGCAAGTCATGTTTTGGTTTGTAGCTGGATGATTATTGTTGTGTACTGTTACATTTGATAGATGACAGATTTAAAATGAGATTATATTCTCATATTTTACAGCACAGGCCCAAGGTTAGGATATTCTGCTGTGCTTTGTTTTTTGTTGGTTATAATTCTGAGACCATATACACTGTGTACATGTGTAAATCTCACTCTTTAACTCTGCCTAGTCAGAATTTTAAAGATCACCTGCCAACCTTTGGGTAGACGATTTGTCAGTCACATGAGATACGCACTGACAAAGAACCCAATAAATGGACATGTGATTCTCTGACTTATAAAAAAAGACAGTAAAAAGTGTGAGTCCTGATGGTTTGTATCCAGTGACAGGAACATTTTGACCAGAAGAAACATTCTCTGACACACGCTGCATCACAGATCAAAGGTAAACCACTTAAGATATATGCGATTGTTTTTATTCATTGAGCTCAATCTTTTTTTTATCTTGGTGTTATTTTAGCTGATTCTTCATAAGAATACAATTCAAAATGTATCTATGATTGATGTCTTTATAATCTCATCTATCATAATTAAAAGTTGTGCCTGTTTTACGTTTTATACTTAAAGTATAACATCAGGTTTATTTTTTTCCAAGTTATCACTTGCAACATGGGAAAATGTCTTTTGACGTCTTTTTAAATCTGCAATAAATAACTTAAAAACTTAGTTCATAAGTTATCTATAACATTTGATGCATTGCTGTTTGCTGTCTCTTGAGGTGTACAGAAGTTACAGGGCCCAAAAAATAAAAGCATAACTTAAGACTGACAAATCTTGTAGTTGTACTTTTTCAGTCTGTGGATGCGGTTCAGACAGCTATAAATTTGGTCACTAACTATGGCATACATGCATTATTTATAGTGAAGACGGGTGTAAATTACAAAGATGAACAGCTGGCAAAGTAAATGAAACACTTTGAAAGGTGCAGCAGTGTGAATACAGAAAATAAACTGAAGAAAATCTGGACAAAAATAAACTTATCATTGTCTCTTAAAACAGTGATGAGTACAGATAATAATAAAGCAGATGACGTGATTAAAAATTCAGGGTATCATCTGTTGTGCAGGATGCTTTCCGTGGCCCTCCTCTGTGCACTGGTGACAGTCTCTGTCACACAAGCTCGTCCTCACCACCCCATGCTCTCCCCAGAGATGGTAGACCACATCAACAAGGCCAACACCACCTGGACTGTGAGCCTCATCTTCACTCATCATCTGTGTTCTCAGTTTATTTTGTTGGTAAAGCCAAAAGACTGTTGTGTATAGTAACTCGTCTTTTTGCTGCAGGCTGGGTTGAACTTCCAGAACGCTGATGTCAGCTTTGTGAAGGGCCTGTATGGAACAATACTGAATGGACCCAAGCGGCCACAGGTGTAAGTTTAAACAGTGTTTGGCATGGAGTTATGTGTGTGCAGTCTCTCACATGCACAAACCAGGTGACAGTCAGCAGCTCCATTTTATAGCAGCACTAGAGAATGACTTTCAGAATGGCCAGGTATAAAAAAAGTAATGCTGGAAATAAACTCTAACGACATCAGAGCTGTTAGGAATGTAATGAGTTATCTATCCACCTTTTTTCTATCTCAGAAAAGAAGTAGGTTGTTTTAATAAGACACTATATTGCTCTTAATATTCATTTTAAACCAAAACAAAGCTCTCAGTGCACCGCTTCCCCTCCTCCCCCAACCTTCCCTCAGTGTTCCGATAAAGTGCTGTGGTTTGTTGGACTGATCTCCATTCTGATATGCAGCCCACAGTTGATTGGTTATTATTTCTTTCAAGTATTTTACACCAAACAAAGTATTTTATTCGGTTTGGAAAATCCGTTGGTTGTTCTGGAATTGTACTCTTGTGACAAAATTCAGCCATTGTGTGTAAAGAAATCAGCATCCTTGAATGAATGGGGCTGTCTCATTTACGCCATGTGGTGGCATAGCTAGGGCTTGAACAGAGATGAGGTCATGTTAAAAAAAAAAAAAAAAAAGGTATTGTCCTTGAATTGGAAGAAATCATTTTTTACTTCTTTTTTAATTATTGTTTTTAGATGTTCAAAGGGATGGATATGGTTTTTAAATGAACCCGATAGGCTGCCAATTGAATATATCTGTTTTACATCACCTGCAGTGCTCAGTGAACTTCTTCTCTTGTTCAGGTTTCACAATATTGACGGCATACGGCTTCCAGACAGCTTCGACGCACGCAAGCAGTGGCCCAAATGCCCCACAATCCAACAGATCAGAGACCAGGGAAGCTGTGGGTCCTGCTGGGTAAGACAGGCCACTGAACAATACAAATAAGAGAAGATCATGAAAGCCTCAAGGGTTAGAGTTATGGGGAAACAAAAATCACTTCCTTTTTACATCATGAGGTTTCCTGTTTTTGAATTCCCGACAGGCCTTCGGTGCAGTTGAGGCGATATCGGACAGGATTTGTATCCACAGCAGTGCTGAGATCTCTGTGGAGATCTCTGCTGAAGATCTGCTGTCCTGCTGTGACTCATGCGGCATGGGGTGAACACTTGTGTGAAAACTAAGATCATTTCAGGTCTTTTAAAAGGAGAAAGTAAATAACCCTTTATGTATGCCTATAAATGCAGCTGCTTTGGTGGTTATCCCTCTGCTGCTTGGGACTACTGGGCAAAGAACGGACTTGTGACAGGAGGCCTGTATGCTTCCAAAGTCGGTAAGAATGAAATGGGTTATCGCGGCTTCTTAGAAAATATTATACTTGTAATAAATGTCTGGACTAATGATCTTGCTGTATTTTCCAGGCTGCAGACCCTACACTATCCCTTCCTGTGAGCATCATGTTAATGGGACCCGTCCTCCGTGTCAGGGTGAGCAGGACACTCCCAAGTGTGTGGAGCAGTGCATCGATGGATACTCGCCATCCTATCCCAAGGACAAACACTTTGGTAAAAACATCTTCCCCTACAGTGGCCTTCTCTGACAGGCGGTGATTTGTGTATCTTTTAGTGTAACTGTTGTCTTCTCCTCCTTCTACAGGCAAACGTACGTACAGCATCCCATCTGATCAGACACAGATCATGACCGAGCTGTACAAGTTCGGCCCTGTGGAGGCGGCTTTCTCTGTGTATGCAGACTTCCTGCTGTACAAGACGGGTGAGACCGGGTTGCCATGTGTTGTAACTCTGAATCTGTACACAGAAACACACATATCCTTCCTCATTGTTGAACACAATGTGCCTCTTTTACAGGTGTGTACCAGCATTTGACAGGAGAAATGCTGGGCGGTCACGCCATCAAGATCCTCGGCTGGGGAGTGGAAAACGGGACCCCGTACTGGCTGGCGGCAAACTCCTGGAACAGTGACTGGGGAGATAAAGGTACAAACCCCCCCCCCCCAAAAAAAAAAAACAGAGTCTGACACTGTTTATTATTTCAAGTAGCTTAAAAACCAGAATGTCACCTGATCTGGCCACGTGATGCACTTCAGTCATGTTTTTGTGTTTTTCTATTTTCAGGTTATTTCAAGATCAAACGTGGAAATGATGAGTGTGGCATCGAGTCTGAAATGGTTGCAGGAATGCCACAAGTCTAGAAGAAGAAAAAAACGAGTCCTTGCTGCAATGTCACCTTCAAGTAATGTCAACCAAGAAAGACTTACATAAAAGACCCCATCTTGTCGGAAAAACTTGAGTTTTGCATTCAAAGGCAAATATTGAGTGATCTCATGTAATCAACAGGAATCAATATGCACAACACGGTGAAACAAGAACGTCTGTGTTTTTATTCTCTGTTATAAATAAATCATTATTTTGATCTCCAGTCTCATTTTTTTTTACTGTAAATAAAAGTATTGCTTTACATTTTGTAGATAACAGGACTTTACTCAATATTTTTTATAAGGTATGATGAGACTGGGAACTTTCAGTAACAATGCCGCTAATAATGTGTTTATGTATCAATTCATTAGCATAACACAGGAAAGGGTTGAAAAAAATGTGGATGGAAAATCACATTTAGGAGTCCATGCATTCATCTAAGGTCAAGGACACTGAAGAAGAAGAAGAAGAAGATAAAGATTCCTGTGCAATAATAATGTGTTAAATAAACTCGAAGGGGCAAAAAATAGTTCACTTCTACTATTTTGCTTCATGGATGCTGATAGTCAGGTCAAATGTGATAACACAGCACATCTATTTTAGAATTGTCTAAGGAGAATTTTTTTTTTTTTTTTTACCAAATAACTATTATATCAATAGGCCTATGTGGTAAAAAGACCGAGTATTAAGACCATACCTTGTCAATATGCGGTAGAGGGCGGTGATTCTGCACGCTTTGATTCCAACGAGCCAGCATTAAATAGAGAAGAAGAAGAAGAAGACAAACAGCGCATGCGTGCTAGTTACTTTCTATGTTGCATAATATTCCAGTAGGACGTACCTTTTCAAACATACGATCATCATCTGACAACCAGGAAGCACAGCCTCCTAAAGATAACACCCGAGGCAAAGCCCTGCGACTGGTTCACCGGCTTTTCTTTTTTTTTCTTTATCTCCATCGCCAGACCCGATGGGAGGTGTTGAAGTAGAGGAGTCCCAGTAAAACATCTCTTAGCTGTTGGTGATGAAGGCAGGTTGTCGGACAAATGTACTAACATCTCTCTGTAAGGTGTCTGTCCCGTTGTGTCGGGGAACGAGTCATTTTCTTCACCGCCAGTGACCAGGTTTCTTCTCTTGTTGTAGCCGCATAGATAATAGCAATGTTTTTAGCACACTTTGAGCTATGGGACACATACTGGGAGTGTGTTTCCAGACATTACGCGTTGTTCATCTGCTCCCTGACGGCCGCACTGTATCTGTGGGGCCGCAAGCGTCAGGTCAGTCACTGCGGTCAAGGCCAGCTGTAATAATAACACCTGCACTCTAATCGCTTTTGTTTGACAGCTTTTTTCTTTTCTTTTTTTTTTTTTAAATGTTACTTTTCATAGATTTCTGTTTTGTTGTTTTGTTTTATTACGCCCTAATCTCATCTCGTCTTTTTTTATTTACTTTTTTTATTTTTTATTTTTTTTTACATAGGCTATCTTTTTCTAATCCGCATTATATTATTTAATTGTTTTATTTAGGGTTTTTTTTCCCCCTCCGATCTCGGCTTTTTGTCTGTTGAAGTGATTTTCTCTCACTTTTCTTTGTATTTATTCTATCTCTCTATTCTGTTTTTTTTTTCCCATTACTTTCAAATATATTTATTTTGGACAGCACAAAGCTGATTGACTGCCTTTTCTTAAAATAGGCCCATGTAATATGCATGGTTTGTTTGTCCAAAGTTAGCCTGACCTTGCACTTGAATCTGAGTGCACTTCGATGCTGACTAAAGGTTATTTCACCTCCATGAAGAATTGATATGAACAATTCATTAATGGTCTACAACTCATAGTATGATACACTAAAAAAAATCTGTGGGAAATTTTATAATAAATAACAAAACTAATTACAAAAAAAATGTCTTCTGCAAGTTTCTGAAGAGCCTTCAATAGCCCCACCACCACTACACACACACACACACAACATATGTTTAATCTAGAGATAATGGAACCTGCAAATGTCTGACAGATATCATGATGACTTCATGTTTGTTTGCTAATAAATTATTGGTAAACTTAATGTGTATTTTTTTGTATATATAACAGCCTAGATGTCATTTGCCTGTGAAGTGCAACAACAAAAACAGTATGGTACATAATTGTTCTTTGTGCTTCAATACAACATTGTTCTTTTGGCCAAACCACATGAACACAAACACACAAACCCAGCTCTATAATTCAGTAAATGTCTGCTCCTCTTCTTCACCCAGCTGGCTTTGCATGAATTCTTTTGTCTTTAACACGAGTTATCTTCAATGCTTCATAAACTTTTCACTTCTATTTTCCTCTCAGACACCAGTACTGGTTTCTGGCAAGGCCTTTAGTGCGTTCCTCCATAAGCACTGTCCTGTGGTGGCTGAGCGCTTCAGTCCTACTCCGTGGTGCTGGGGGGGCCGGCTTCAAACTCTGGTCTGTGCCCTCCTCAAGTCCAGACCCCGTGTCACTTATCGCAAGTAGGATAAACTCTTAATCGTAAAACTATAGACCTGTGCATATGAATTTATGTGCTTTTTTATTTATTTGTAATCCACTGTTTTTTTTCACAGTGAGCTGATCCGTACCATTGATGGGGGTCAAATCTCTCTGGATTGGGTTGACAATAAGGCTAATGCCACCTACCCAGAATCCTCCACCCGCCCCACTGTGCTGATCCTCCCAGGCCTGACAGGGAACAGCCAACAGTCCTATGTGCTCCATGCCATCAGACAGGCCACCCTGCGGGGCTACAGGTCAGTTTCTCCTCAGCCGTCTCACAAGTGAAATGTAAACAGCCTAAATATTTTCATCCAGTAATTTAAATAACTTCTGTTGAAGGAAAAACATGAAAGTTTGAGTTGAAATAAGCAGGAAACAAATATGACATGACTTTAAATTCTCTGAGTGGTGGCAGTAGCTCAATCTGTAGGGACTTGGGCTGGGAACAAGAGGGTTCAAGTCCCGATGCGGACCAAGTCTGGAAATTGATCTGGTAGCTTACGAGGGGCCAGTTCACTTCCTGAGCACTGCCGAGGTACCCCTGAGCAAGGCACCGAACACAGTGTGTATAGCATGTTCAGTGTAAACATTGAATGATTTCGCCTTTAGCTTGTTTGTGTTCATATTTCAACTCTGCCTGCTCTCATTGTTTAAACCTCAAAATTGTTTTTATGCTCCTGTTTCTAATTTGTAGCACTTTGAGACTTGCTTCAAATGTAGAGCACGTTTTAAATCAAATGTATTGGTGTTATTATTGCTTTATTGTATTTCTCTTAGATGTGTGGTCTTCAACAACCGAGGTGTTGGAGGAGAAGAGCTATTGGTAAGCAAAGATGAACATGTGCATTATTGTCATTTTAAATGTCATTTCTGAGACATTTGTGTAGAGCTCCCCTAGGCTGCTTGTTTGCTGCACAGTTGTTTAACCTGTAAATGTAGAAAGCTTGATAGACTTTATTAATTTGGATGTTATGTTATTGAATTTGTTCAGCTTTAAGTTAAATCAAGAATAACGCGACTCAGTTCTGCAGTGCTAACACAAACGCTTCTCTTTTGTCCCTCTGCTCGCTTCAGACGCCCATCACCTACTGCGCAGCCAATACTTCCGATCTTGAGCGTGTAGTGCAGCATGTCAAAGGACTTTTCCCACATGCCCCTGTGCTTGGTGCTGGTGTGTCTTTGGGAGGGTGAGCTGATGGATGGTTCTGGGACTTCTTTCTTCCTGAAGTTTTCTTAGTTACTCTTATGAAAAGCTCATTTGATTGTCAGATGTATCTTGAACTTGTATCCTTTTCTCCGTATTTTTTTGTAGTTGCTACCTTTTCGTCAAATGAATGTTTGCTTTCCCTGACCGTCTCTCTCCTTTCACCCCGTGCAGCATGTTATTGTTAAACTACCTCAGCCGTAAGCGCACAGAGTCAGGGATGGTGGCGGGTTTAACCATCTCTGTCCCCTGGGATGCACAAAAGTCCTCTGACTCAATGGAAGAACCACTCAACTGGCTGCTCTTTAACAAATACCTCACCAACGGCCTGTGTCGAGCTGTCACCAGGTTAGAGAAGTTGTAGCTTCATAAAGTCCTGAAATGTAGACGTAGTGTAACAATTCAAGGAAGTTGAAAACAAACCCATTCTGATTCTCTCAGGCACAAGAAGATACTGGAGAAAGTGGTGGATTTAGACCATGTCTTGAAGGTATCCCTCATCATAATATTCACTTCACTCATAGTTTTTTTTTCATTTATTTCCCATTATGTGTGGTTGGCACCTCTCTATTTGCATTTCTTTTCATCCCTCTGTTGTAGGCAAGGACGATCCGAGAGTTCGACGAACGCTTCACCTCTCTGCTATTCGGTTATAAATCTTGCACAGAATATTATCAAGATGCCAGCCCTGACAAAAAACTCCCAAATACAGCAGTACCCATCTTGTGTCTCAACGCTGCTGATGACCCTTTCTCTCCCCAACATGGTGAGTATACATCAGCCGGATAAAGAAGTCGTGCTTATAGGTCAGACAGTTTTTGATCTTTTTTATCAGATGACTCTAATATCTAGAAATATGTTAAATAAATACTTAACTTTACTTAACTTTTTATTTGTAAAGGGACCATGTACAATATTAATCATAAATGTTGCCTTCTGTTGCATTGTACCAGAGTTAGCCTTGGGCTAATTTACATCTGCAGTCCCTTGGCAGGTCACAATTGAAACATCGCATAGTAATACAAAATGGAAAAAAAAGATTTGATTGGGCACCAGACTGCCTCAGATTGTATTTTGATGGATGTGAAATCCAATGCGGGGTCATTCTTACCTGAGAATGTATCATATGTGACTGGATTTAAATTTCACATATTTCAGGCAGACTCCCCTTGAAATCCTCCTTATCTGGTTGTTCACACATGCAACTTACATCGGGGGAGTATCTCTATCATACTAAGGGGGAGGGGGGGGGGGGGTTCTCCTGTGGCAGGATGTGACATTAAAACAATGGAAGTGATTAAAGAAGCAACGGATTCCACGATACAACACTATAATGAGAATATTTTTTATATCAGTGCTATGTGTAGTTCAACAGAATCACAATATCAACAAAAGAGTGGAGAACTGAAAACATAATGCAGCAGTTTAATTGCATCTATGTTCGTGTGCTGACCTCTCACTCGCTTGAGGTGATTTCTCCTGATTATACCCTGCTGTGTTCTCACATCAGCTCACTCGGGACTTCATGTGGAAAAAAACACTCAGTGGCTGGCGGGAGATCTGATTAAGTCAGAGTAAAAGATTCGGCTCACCCTGGAAACTTCAGGAGCTTTTCAGGATATTTGTGCAAGTGTGAACATGCATTAAGACTCCTGTTTTCCTATCCACAGCCTTCCCCCTTACCATCGTCCAGAACCTGCCAAATGTCGCTCTGTTGCTGACTGCCCACGGCGGACACATCGCCTTCCTGCAGGGTCTGTTTCCCCGCGGTGAGAGCTATATGGAGCGTGTGTTTGGTCAGTTTGTCCAAGCTGTGTTTGAGCACCCGCGGGACATCACCAAAGCCTGTGGCATTAAGGAAGAAAAGCTTAGCTGATCATCTTTCAGTCTGTCCCTCTGTATGTACCCTGAACCTGAGTGAAATATGAGAATGACTGCTTCATAGCAGGAGGTGCAACAGAGAATATAAAGTCACTGGCATCAGTGGCAAATGCAGTGAAATGCATCATAATAACATGCGTTGCTTAGCTTTGTATGCTGTCATCTTAAAGAAAACCTTGCACAAAGAATGACCAACTGTATTGTACAATCATACAATCGCACTGCAGCTAAGCTGATCTACCTCCTCACCCTCTCAGGTTGTCTGTAATTAGCAATCAAAGAAGCTTTTCAAATAGTCAAGAACTAATTGATATCATGCTGCTAATTGATATGTGAAGGCTCAATATTGTGTCTGCAGAAAAAGAACAAATACACTAGCTTTTGTATTAATTGTGAATAGAAAGTAAAGTGCTTAACGTGATATTGTTCCTCCCACATGCCGTCCTAACTTCACAGAACGCACATTTGAAAATGGGTGCTTGGACTTACAAACTATTTAAGAATGATAGACATGAACTGATTGTGAACATTTATTGTTTGTTTCACCTCATTTGCTACTTTTGTTTCGCAAGACTTGTTCTCATTGACGTGTGTAACTTGCCTTAAAGGATTATATTCACTCTGGTTGAAGCCTTGCATGCACACTTTACATACAATACTCTGTGTAATCCTGCAAACATTAGAGTTCTTAGAGCTGTCGATCATAAAATGGAAACACCCACACAGCAGTGATATGTATGAAAAAAAGAGTTGTGGATTTGTAAGATATTTTTATTTAAATGTCAAATCAGCAAAATGTAAAACTATTGTACGCTTGTAATTGCTTTTGAAGTGTAATGGCTACAATGTAAATAATGTAAAACTACAGAAGAGTAATGAGAACATTGGAGCTGACTTCAGTCACAGTTCAGCGTGCGACTTGGAGTACTTTTCTACTTCCTGTCAATCATTTCAAATAGAAAGTGGTTATAAAGTTGAGTGTGCTTTCATATGCCTTCAGTTTGACATTCATGCACATTTATATCTGATGCCACTTTGAGTTCACATGATGATTTTTTGATGTTTTGGGGCATTTGAATTTGAGCATGATATTAGGACTTTGTAAGAAGAATGTGAGCGTGAAGTGATGATCTTTAAAATCTGTTGATATTAAGCTAAAAACTTAAATGTATGTGTTTGTAAATCACCAGAATGCACTAGTCTATTTTTAAACAAGGTATCTTGTTTTATGATTGTGTGTGTTTCCAGAAGCATTGTTTGTTGTGATTTTTAAGTTTAAGCTGTGACTATAGACATGATGTGATATTAGGAAAAGTATTTCGTATTGCTGCCTTATTGAGTTAAATTATTCTTAGGCTGTTTGCAGTTGTTCACTTGCCTCTAAATTATTGTTTTATGAACAAATGTTTCTTTATGTTTTAGTTTTACCTTTGTGTCAGCTGTAACCACCATCATAGTGTTTTTACAATATCAGTTACATTTTTAAAAGACTTCAAGGATTTATGAACTATGTATTAAAGTTTTTCCTCATTGAATGACACATGAAATAAAGAATGACGTGAACAATACAAACTTTGTCAGGTGGTCGATTTTTACATCTTCATTTAATCAAATTGATTTCTGCAAACAGGAAGTCATTATCATCACTGGTTGTAGTCAATAGCAACACAAGCCTGAGCTTGTTTGGGTTATTTCCTATTACAATGTTGTTGTTTTTTTCCAAATGGAAAATGGTCATAATACATTCGCAGCCTATCATCAAGTTCCCCTCAGTTTCACAGCTGAAATCTAAGTTGTTTAATCTCTGAGCCGTGGGGTCATTCATGTCGTTGATTAACCAGACAGTATCAATAATTAACCATGAACAATAAAGGCCCACGCCCTCTGTCACAATGCTAACCCTTCAGCCTCATTCAGATTCATTTAATGACACTGCAGCATGGAAAACATACAGTACAGTGGCATGTGGAAACACAGAAAGTCAGTACCATGGCCACTTGGGCACTCCTGCAGATATAATTTACAAATTGTTGCCCTCAGCTTTGACTATTTTATTCAACTTCACCTGTCAGTTATGTGAGTGTAAGTCAACGAGGAAAGATGATCACACGACAAAAAATATTGCCCAAGAGTCAAAAAGTCACAAAAAAAGGTTGTAGACAGTTCATTATTCTGCGCTGCTACAATGTTGTAGCCTACAGTTGTTTTTCAGGTTGCAAGTCGTATAACATCAGGAAACTGACAAACTGTTTCATCAGTTATTAAGAATCTATAAAGTTAAGGGGAAGTCAAATCTTGAGGGACATAAGGCCATATTTCAAGTTAAAACTACATTTAAAAAAAACCTTTTTCTACAGTTAGACAACAGCTAACCTGAGCGATCGACCACTTCATGCTAACATTAACGTTAGCTAATTAACCACGCCATTGGAACGTAGAATTTATACAACAATAATGATAGATA
This sequence comes from Labrus bergylta, assembly GCF_963930695.1. Lineage (NCBI taxonomy): Eukaryota > Metazoa > Chordata > Actinopteri > Labriformes > Labridae > Labrus > Labrus bergylta. Next base: position 13,701,739 of record NC_089209.1, on the reverse strand, counting down.
GCTATAGTTGTTAGCTAGGAGGTTACAGTTAAGCTACTTTTAAAACATGTTTGCTAAGTAGAAGTTGAACGCTAATGTAAACTGTAAGCAGATGGTAGCTAAGGGTTTATGATAAGTAAGTTTCCTTGAAATGTTACAAGATGTCCATTCCCATTTTTTTCAGTTTAGTTATCATGAAGCAGTGAAATGATACAAACGTGTCAGAAAACTACATTTTTTAAACTTTCAGCTATATAGGGCTGGGAAAATAATCGAGTTTCAGTTTCAATGATGTTTTGGCTTTCCACAATTCAACAAGACAATTGAGATTAACGATTACTGTGCCGAAATGTAATGCTTGATCATAGGTCTTTTCATGTGTGGTAAGTGTTTGTTGTTATAATTTGGCCAAAATAGGCCTTCATCACTGCCTCAAAAACACAGCCACCATAGTTTATTTTTTGTGTTTATGTGATCCAGATGTTGTGAAATCAACGAATAAGCATGTTTAATAATCGTGATCTCAATATAAAACAAAATAATCATGATTAGGAATTTTGCAATGATCGAGCAGTCCTTTCAATCCAGGGTGCTGTGCAACATTTGTACAGCATTTAAGCTTCCCGGTTTAGACATGATATGAGAATAAAATGTGTTGCCTAGTGAACATTGTCAACATAAGAAAGCACATAAAGGCATATAAAAAAATTATCTCTGTGGCTTGCGTGATTCTCAGACTACCTTAATGGCCTTTCCCTTTCTTCTCATCTTCTACAATGACCTTCACACACTTTATGACTCCACAGGTATCCATCTTCTACATCAACTGGAAATAATAAATCACACCAGCTATGTTTAAAAGTAAAAACCAATATAACATTTTTTGAGAATAACCAATAAAAAGCAATTCATCAAACATAAAAAAATCTGGCTCAGCAAAGATTTTACACTCCAAATTTCTGTCCGGTCCATCCTCCTCCTCCTCTTGCCTGTATTCCTCTACCTGGTGTGATGGGAGGGGCCTCAGGTTATAGTTAATGATTCAACACCAGGGCTGCTGAGACTGACAGATAGAGAAAAAGAGAGGAAAGATTGAGAGTGAGAGATAGCCAGCGGTAAGTAAAAAAAGTAAAATCCAAGGAGCAGACATGGCAGTGTAAGCAGAGAAAGTGTGCAGCGAAAGAAGAAGTAATGCCTGCATGCTTGTATCTGGTCAGGTGTGTCCTTTCTGTAGACAGTCTTGGGGTCTGGCAGAAATACAGCAAATACTTCTCTACAACTGAGAGTGGATCTTGTTGGCAGTCCAGGGTGATTTTTTGGCCCTTATGATCCATGCTGCCTTTATAGGCTGAACGGACTGTCACCCTTTCTTGTGATCAACACACAGCCTGCAGGTGAGTGTGACTTATCATACATATTACATGTCGTGTGTTTGAGAGTTGGATTTCATGTAAAAAGGCTTTAAGAGAGCTGTGTTGTTAAGTCTGTGCTCAAGATCAATAATTCATCACAAGGCTTCAAGTGTTTAAATGACAGGTTCTTAGTTTAACAAGCTTGTAAACAGTGAACCACACCTTTACTGTACTTGCTATAAAAAGGTAAAAATGTTTAAATGTTATACTGTGCATGTGCTAGAATACCTAAATATCAGGGGAAAAAGGCCTCCTTAATTCACCACCAGTCTAGACACATGTTCCCTTTAGGTTTCTATTACAAAGCATCTTTTGGGAATTCAGCTGTAGTTACACTTGGTCATGAATAAGTAATGACTGAGGTGGTATGGAGTGTGCAGTTTGCCGCTTGTATCAGTATAATGGGTATCAGTCCAGCATCATGTTCATGCTGTGCAGCTAAAAGCCAACAGAACACCTCCCACACTTTTAAGTTGCCTTTGCTTATTTACCATAACACTCTCCCAGATCGTTCGCTCAAGTTATTAAAGTTATTTGGTTCCAAGCATCACTGTGAAATCAGTATGTCTCACGTTTTAATTTGAAATGTACTTGAAATATCTTTTGTAGACATTGGAGTAGCACATCCAACCAGTAGTGTGCGGTTACTTATTGGGTCACTGCTTTAATCCCAGCCCGCTTCCACAGGGCTGAAAGCACATCACTGGATTTATTGGATTACTTTATTAAATGTTGACCATCAGGCACTAAAAGTTATCATCATAATCAGCCCTTCCTGTCTTACTTTATTGCTGGAAATGTACAGGGTTACAGAGTGTACAGGTTGTGTTTGCACAGATGACAGGTTAAGAAAACACCCTGAGACGGTTTTGACTTCTTAGTGTGGCTCAACAATTTTGTTTTTGTCATTTTGCTCCCATTAATGTACTCACCATGAAGTTGTGTCTTTGCAACACATGTGTATTGACTCCTGGCACAGCAGGTGCACTGCTATCACATTGTGTCCTCCTTTGATAGTGAATCATTAGCGTTATTAAGGGGACCATAAAAGCAGTAAATCTCAGTGGCCCGATTTTCTTATCAAATTCCTTCTTAGTATAATCTTCTCTCCAATGGTAGAGAAACAGCTCACTTCAATAATGGACCAATTTTTGGTTGGTCAGTGACTTTATGATTCACTTTACCGTCATGTCTAATCTCACAAGTGTCCAATGTTCAGGGTGAGGCCGCCATGATTGAGGTCACGTGATGACTGATCACAGGCAAACAGCTCGTCCAACTCAGGATTTACTGGAGTGGATTTATGTGTGTTTATGTGTGTGTGTGTTCAGGATATTGTAACCAGTGTCTTTGTATTTGTATTGATTGTAATGTTTGACCTGTCAATAGAGCCATGAATGGCTTTCCATCAACAGCTTAATGAAAGGGCTAGGAGGCCTGCACATTTCCTGGAATTCTGTCAATAGATGTTAGATACAGTGTATGGCAAACCTAGCATGTGCCAATAAGTTAGCTTGCATACACATTTGTCATACATTTTGTCTAAATATGCAAGCACATGAGCTCACATCCAGCAATAAGAGAGCAAAAAGAAGGTTTTTGTACCATTTGGATAGGTTGTGTACCGTTACAGGGAAAAGGAGCAGCAGGGAATCTTTAGCAGAGGCTTGCAGGGTGTGACAGACTTCTGAAGCACCCTGTTGACTGTCCATCATTAGTCTGCATAATTCAGTAGAGCCCTTGCTGTCAGTATGCAATGCAGAGTAGTTCATTGCCACTGAAAAAGGCATAGATTCATACAGTTGAAATACGACATCTGGGGCTATATGCTAAGTCTCCATACATATCAGCTTGTTAGCTGTTGTATTTCATGGCTGAGTTCAGCTGCAGCATTTCAACCATTCCTACCTGTCCATCATTGACTGTGCTGCAGGCAATTTGTTGATTTTTCCATTATGTGGATAGTTTTTTTAAGATTGTTTTAACTCACTTTAGTCATGGAGAAGCAACTGGAGGAGCTGAAGCAGCAGCTGGAAAAGCAATGTCTCATCAACCAGGAGCTGCAGAGACAAAACAAAGACCTGGGTAAGTGCAACCATAACGATGAAAAATGAACAAAGCAACACATCAGACCACACCCGACATCAGGTGTGGTCAAGCTGGGTTGTAACCTACAGCCAACTGTGATATTGCAATGTGAAACGATACATTATCCTTAAAGGAATAATGGATAATTTAAGTTTAATTAAATTTAAGTGTAAGCATTACCACTATGTTACATATTTGTTGCTGTGCACGAAGAGCATAAAGGCAACACTAACTTTTAGAGTAAACAAGATGCATTCAGACTCTGCACCATTTGCACACATTCGACCTCTGTATTATTTGTGCTAATTTCCCCTGCAGATGTTAGCTTTTGGATGCTAGCTGTCGATGCACAGACCAGAGTGTGCTTGTGTGTTTCTATTCTGCTAAGGCTTGCATCCAGAGAAATTAAAGTGTAACCTTTTATAGCATGAACACTACAAATCTACGATTACAATGCAAATGTTAAACTCACATATATCTCAAGACCATAAAATGTTAAATATCTATGTTCGGAAAATGAATATGGGCCAATGCATCAATAGTTCTTAAACATTAATATCAATAATTGTCTCTCAGTATAGTTAGTGCTATTAGAAAAACATTTTTTAAGTCTAATGTTTGACATGTAGAGGTCATGTAACAGCACAGTAGCTAAATATTTCTTATTTTGTATTTTTCATTTTCATCACAGAACAACGACTACAGGAGAAAGAAAAACTTTTGCAGGATCTGCACAGTCAGTACGATGATCTTGGTAAGAATCTAACATGCCCCTAACCCTAACCCATATGGTCAAGGTGACCTTTGATTTAACATTCAGGTGTAACTTGGCAGCCATTAACAGCGGTTAAACCTCCATTTGTCTTCTGTCCGTTTCAGAGTTTCCTGCTCGGCGCAGTAATGAGATTGAACCGGAGGTCAGGAAGAGCCGTGCGGCTGTCATCGCCCATGAACCGATTCCTGAGACCCTGGAAATTACACGCACTAGGGTGAAGAAAACTGACAGGTTGGTAATCAGTACTGCAGTGCTGCTGATGAGGGCACATTATCATTAAAGTAAGAGTGTGCAGGGTTTTTACTTTGACACAGTGGCACATCTCATTACGTTTACCGCAAGTGTCAGCCACTGGTTACATATATAATGCGTTTGCATAGCTCTTTAACTTTCAATGCTCTAGAGAAAGATGACTTCTTTCCATCCTTTTCACCAGTGAGACAAATCTGATCATCAAATCCATCCAGAAGAATGACTTCCTGAGCCGACTCGATGATGAGCAAACAGCCATGATGGTGGACCTCTTAGTGGTATCTGACTTGAAACCTGGGGAGGATGTCATCAAAGAGGGTTCTGAAGGGGACAGCATGTACATAGTAGCAGGTGGGAACATACCTGAGTGTGTGTGGATGTTTGTTTTATATATCAATTGAAATTTTACTATTTTTCTTCATCCATCTAATTTCCCTTCCTTCCATCTTCCAGCTGGTGAGCTCCGAGTCACACAGGCAGGTCGGGACCTCCGCACTTTAACCACTGGTGACGTGTTCGGGGAGTTGGCCATCCTGTATAACTGCAAACGGACAGCAACTGTCAGAGGTCAGCCCTTGTGATGTTAGCTCTTTGAAGGACATGCACACATAATTATGAGACGCAATGGGATTGTTTTTCTTTCAATAAAGAAAGCTGTGTGGTAAGGCCTTCTAACCTGGTCGTCAAAAGAAGGTCTGGGGAAGTTATGAAGACAAAAAAATTCAGTCTGCCATAAAGAAGTTCTGGTAAACTGAGAGAAGAGTCAGGAGGGGAAAGCAGTTCTTCAATGCCACATGGATGCCCAGGTTGGAGAGTGAGGGGAAGTAAAGGTGTTCAAGTGCCTTTGGGCTTTGCTGAAAGCTGAGGGAACAATGAGTTGTAAGGTTCACAGATGGGTTGATGCAGCATCAGGGAATTGTATCAAACCCTTGTAGTGAAGAGGGAGCTGACCCAGGAGGCAAAGAATTGAATTAACTTGTCTACCAATATAGGTCAATATAATGACAGAAAGAATGAGATCCAGGGTAAAAGTGACCAAACTGATTTCACTCTGCAGGGAGACACTTCTCATCCGCTGTTCCTTCTCGTAGAAAAAAAGCCAGTTGAATTGTAACAGGTACCTGATTAGGATGCATATGGGTACCTCTCATAGGAGCTTTTCGGCTGGCTTCTCCTGTCAAACATTGGATGATGACACCCCTTGGTTGACCCAGAGTTTTGGCCATGGATGGCCTGCCCCGAGAATCCCTCAGGGGAAGCTGGAATGACTTAGACCCATATAGGCAGAAGATAATGGATGGATGGATGGATGGCTGGATATGAATTATATCACAAATGTATGTGTATGTATATTTTGATTTAGTTTCCATCAGCTAAACTTGTGTGGTATTTTGTAATGATAGTAAAGTTGATGAGAGACTTCTAAGTCTTATTTCTTGTTGCAGCGAAGACAACAGTGCGCCTGTGGTGCATGGAGCGACAGACCTACAGGACGATCATAACCAACAAGTCCAAGAAGAAAAGAGAGCAGCTGATGGGCTTCTTGAAAACGTGAGTTTGAAGAATGTGCAGATATCAAGATTTTAACCTGCTGTCATCTCTGCAGTATTTGTCATTGCTAATGGAAATGTTAGCAGTCAGACTTGTTCGTTTTCCTCGTGATACTACAATGACAGCAAAGACGTTTTTTTTTACGACTCAATGGATTGTGTAACAACTGTAAGTTTGCTGTCCCAGGTCTCATACTTTGAAGGACCTGAATGATGTCCAGTTGTCCAAAATCCTTGACTCAATGGAAGAGGTTTGTGCCTAGATGTCTCATATCTTTGAGTTTTACAAGCGACTGTTGTCATGCAAAACTTTGCAAGATGAAAGGTCTTTTTCTTGTTTTCCTCAGGTCAAGTACCAGGACAAAGATGTTATAGTTCGAGAAGGAGCAGAGGGAAACACTTTCTACATCATTCTCAAAGGAGAGGTAATGCCATAAGACATTGTGTGCACAAATTAATACTTAATGTTTGACATGTACTGCTGCAGCCAGGGCATATGCTGTCGCTATAGTTCTCTGTATTCTCTATATTATCCTCTCTAAATTATGTGTGTTTCTTCCTCAGGTCCTGGTGACCAAGAACGTTAATGGTCATCAGAAGCAGATTCGGCGGATGGGAAAAGGGGAACATTTTGGGGAACAGGCCCTTATACGGTAACCATGGCAACACATGCCTGAGGGCATTTGTTACAGCCTTGTTCAGCATTCACAGCTCTGTGTACCTTCCTCTGCTGCTGTCGTGCCTGATATTTGGGCTCTGCAACCTGCGGTTGATCTTTTTAATTTGACCAGGCATTTACGATTACTTCTTTACTTACTAAGAAATCTAGAATTGGTCACATTGGGGGTGTTATTAAGGTAGAGGACCGAGATTCTAATATTGATATTTTTTCGGAGAAACAAAATGAGAAACCGAAAGGCTTATGGTTTGGCAGAGTCCATGGGGAAGACAAACATCCAAAAGAAAAATGATGAAAACACAGGGAGACTAAAGAGGAAGTCACAAGCTTCTTAGCTAAATTAAAAATCTACGGTCATCAGTTTATAGTCTCTGCCTTTTCTAGTGCAAAAAGATCAATGTATCCATAAATATGCAAAATTTCTCAATGTGCTCATAAGCAAATAAAACAACATTTAAGATGTATTTGATTGCAGTTGCTAATGCCATTTTTTTTACACCTAAAAGTTTCATAATCCTTGCTGAGTTGTCGACAAATTTAAAAGTACCATAATTAAATACTTTTTTCCTGACTGGTCAACATGTGCAATGTTTCCTCATCTTCCAGGGAAGTCTTGAGAACTGCTACCTGCACTGCTGACGGCCCTGTGACCTGCTTCTCCATTGACAAGGAGTGAGTCTAATTCAACATTCAATTCTGAGTGTAAACAGAGGTCATGCTCGGTTCAGTCGTGCCCTGCAGTGACGGCTGTTTCTCCTGAAGAGAAAGATCCTGGAAGAAGTTCATCCAGCCTATAAGTCCTCTGTTACTGTTTTCTTGTTCTCATCGTTTTCACTGTTTGTTGTGTACTTTCACACACTTCTCAGTTTGACTAACAATGAATTTCATTAGGGTCTTTGAGGAGACAATTCCTGTAGAGCACCTGGAGCTGTTTGACGAGTATGTACTGTTGAAATCTTATTTACGTAAATATCTTGTCCTCTGTTTTGATTAAAAAAAAAAGTGAAATATGTTCCGGTTTTATTTCTGCTCAAATTCTGACTCTTACTTGGTTTTTACTCCCAGCTCAAAAGTGCTGCAGGAAGCAAAAGCAACAGAAAAGTCCAGGTAAGTGACTCTGGGAGACTTGGTGAATACAGGCTGATGAAGACGTAACACAGAACTATAAATCAGACAAATTACTCCCAAGAAATGAAATACTTTTACGTAAACATTTCCCTGCTGTCTGTGTCTCCCCTGCAGTCACATCTCTGCTCTGAGGTTTAAGGATTTGGTTCCTGTGTTGTATCAGGAGGGTCGCTTTCATGGAGATCCTGTCACGCTTGGAGTTGGGGGGTTCGGTCGTGTTGAGCTGGTGAGTTTGTTTCTCTGATTTGATAATGGCATTTAACCAAGATAATTGTTGTTTCTTTGAGTTGGGAGACATTTTTAAAACATTTGGTTGAGCCTTGAATATTTAACATTTGTCTTGTGAGAGAATCCCAAAGAGGGAGAACAAGTGCTATTGAAGACTGAGGAAACAGAGGACAATTACTGGACTGAGAACAGAGGATTTATTCAATATGTCAATGCAAAAATGAAAGCAAGAACCTTCAAAGTTTTAGTTTCTAGATCCCAGAAAAATGACTATGCTTCCAATAAAGTTGAAAGTTTGTTCATACTGAAAGTACCCCAGAATAGGTAATCATAGATTCATGATGACAATTGTTTTGTTTTGTTGACCTTTTTAAGATGACCACAGTGAATCATGGGACATATTACGCCATGAAAAAAGTCAGCAAGAAGCACATTGTTGCCAAGAGACAGGAGGAGCACATGCTGTTTGAGAAGAAGATCCTTAAAGCCATCCAGTGTGACTTCATTGTCAGGTAAACCGAAACATACGATCCTAAGTATCCTTAATGAGAACTTGGGAGGCTTAGCTGGTCTTTAATTTAACTTTCTTTCCATTCTCCCTCTTTTTAGGCTTCATGCAGCTTTTAAAGACAACCGATACATTTACATGGTCATGGAGTTCTGTGTTGGAGGAGAGATCTGGACCAAACTCAAAGAAGTGTGAGAAAACACAGACAAAAGTTACAATGTTATCCACTTATTCATGTAGAATATGGATTAGAAAACATGGTCTGTATGTGTTAGTGTAAATGAATGATTTAGCTTGATTGTAGATTTGAGCTTTATTGTAGGAATGCTGAAAAATCAGTAGAGTTTTTCTTGGTAGGAAACTTAATTCATTGCAACTGTTACATCTTTAGAATTTTTTATTTTTTAAAAACTTGTATTTACACTCAAGTTGCATTATTGCAGTTTAAAGGGACAGTAGGGAAGTAAAGCATGTGTTTACTTTGATTTTCAGTGGGCGTTTCCAGGAGCCCGTCGCTATGTTCTGCACTGCCTGTGTGGTGGAGGCCTATGCCTATCTCCACAAGAAGAACATCATGTACAGAGACCTGAAGCCTGAGAACCTGATGCTGGACGTTAAGGGCTACGTCAAACTGGTGAGTTGCTGTCTGTGCAAGTGTGTCCAGTTTCATGAGTCTCTGTCTTGGGGGTTTTAAAAGAGAAGAGGCTGTCTTGCAAATAATGCGCGTCACTCTGCTTATGTGTCATTGTGCAGGTGGACTTTGGCTTTGCAAAGGAGATGGTGCGTGGTGAGAAGACATACTCATTTGTTGGTACTCCTGAGTACATGGCCCCAGAGATCATCAAGAACCAAGGACATGACTTTGCAGTTGACTTTTGGTCCCTCGGCATCCTGATCTACGAGCTGTTGGCGGGAAGGTAACACTAATAAGAACACTGATTCTCATACACCTGCACTTATTTGGGAAAAAAAGAATTGGTGCTGTCTAGTATTAACAAACCAAAAGCAAAAACATCTTTCATTTAAAAATGAAGCAAAGAAGAACTTTCATGTCAAAAGAATGTACAAATAATTGTGTAGTGAGAAAAATGATTGTTGGTGAATAAAGTCTCAGTGTGAACCAGCAGATGGCAGCAGAGAAATATGACTGATATCTGCAGAATCCTGTGACTGCGCTCATAGTTTTAGATAACCCAACAGCACCTGACTGTCAGACCACAAAATGTTTGAAAAAAAAAATCTTTTTTTTTTTTTTTATCTGGTCAGCCCTCCATTTTCAAGTTCTGAGCCTCAGAAGATTTATGCCAAGATTTTGGATGGAGTGATCAAGTATCCATCTTTCTTGAGTGAGGCAGCCAAGTCTATTATCAACAAACTGTCCAGGTGAGACCAACAAACTGATAGCATTACGATTAAAATTTCAAATTGCCATAAATCTTTCAATTGAATATAAATAAAGTAAAATAAGTTGCCCAAATTGAATTATAAGGTTCATACAGTTACTCATAATGTAGAGCATTAATTAACAATATCAGCAAATAGAGAAAATGTTTCTTTTTTAATGAAAATCCATTGTAAAGCAGAATCCAATTGAAAATAGATCTCAGCGTCATTTTTCTGAATGACATCCTGTGTTTTTGTTTGCAGACCCCGACCTGGCCAGAGGTTAGGAAACACCAAGAACGGGATCAAAGATGTCCGACATCACAGGTTGCCATAACTAGGCTACATGTTATATATCTGATTGCTGATTAGTAAAATCTGTGTGCCAGAAGTATTCACCTGCTGATCTCTTTTATCCTCTTAATCAAAGTTATTTATCAGTCTCAGTTTGTCTCTCCCTCATCTCATCCCTCCAGGTGGTTCAGCAACATGAACTGGCACAAGCTGCGAATGGGTCAGCTTGATGCCCCCACTGTCCGGCTCATACGCAAGGTGAGCCAAAACAAAAATAGAATCTGTTTGCCTACTTTTTTGTGAAAATTGGCAAACACCTCTTGTGTGGTGGCACACTTAGGAACACAGCTTGTTCATTTTCACAGAGTGAAATATAAAACATATTGATTTATCATTGGATTTTATTTAATTTGAAGTGACACTTAAAATCTTCGCTAATGTCTTAAACACGACTTTGTGAGGGTATCAAGTGGTTTTATTGAATTTTGAATAAGGCTTGACAAGGCAAGGTTGCCCTATTTCTATTGCACATTTCAAACACTTTAACAGGTCGAGTAAAATCAAAATTGAAATATAAAGATAGAATAATATGAAATTGCAAAAATAAGAAAATATGAAAAAAATGGCTAAAATATTCCTACAGATTTACAGATTGCACAGCACGAGAGGCAAAATGTATGACACACATTTCATATACACACCCATTCAGACATGTGCACACACACAGTGCTGCTCCGCTTTGCCTGCTCGACACACTTCACTGTGTGTTTCCCTTCTCTGATACCATCTCCGATGGCGGATCAGGGTCAGAACGACGTGAACTCTGTGCGTTTCACATAGTGGGCGAGACAGGAGTGTGAGTATTTGCCTTTTAACTGGCAGTGTGTAAGAGCCTTTAGTGGCTCAAGAGTGGAGCCCTGTGGGACTCCATATGTTATTGTCATTCACACAGGTTTATGGTAACAGAGGAAACAACATAGTCTCTGCCTTTGAAAAATAATCTGAACCAACAAAGGACATGACAGAGAGTCACACACACACTGCTCAAGCATGGGGAAAAGAACTCAAGGGTGAACACTATTACAGATCAAGCATTACCAACATTTGTCTTTTTACACCAACTCAGTGTTAAAAGAAAGTTTGTTTTGACAAAGTTTATTGATCACCTTTATTAGTGCTGTCTGCCGTGGTATTTTCTGTTGCAAGATTGAAATCTGTCCTAAAGGCCTTTGCATTAATAAAGCTTACACTTTGACACAAAGATAAATGGAACAAACTTTTGGCAGAATTTTCAAATAAATTGAATAAAACACCATCACTCACTGTAACAAGCTGAACAAGTTTTCAACACATTTAAGACTTCAAGAAAAAATTCAGTACAAAGAGGAAACAAGCTGAAGGCTACAGCTACTGTTAATAAGTCATGCTTTGGTAGGACTGCATATTATTTTATTAAATATATCCACTATTAACTATTGCTTTCTTCTCCTCCTTAAGGGCCCCTGCTATATCAATTTTGACCGTTTTGCTCTTGATCAGACAAAGGCAGAGGAAGAGTTCTCTGGTTGGGACCGTGACTTCTGATATCTGTGACGTGAAAAGATCAAAGGCCACAAAAGTTACCTACATCAACTAAATATGGAGCCAAACAGCGTGACCTCTATTTAAGCCAAAACATGGTCATCACCATCACATATGGTAGTACAAGTTGCTTCATATATGATATAAAAAAGTCACAACCCCATTTTATACTAATTGGGATGTTAAATTAAATAGGAACTACAGGGAATCAACACTTCCAAATTATTTATTCAAGCCTATCTGTGCTACCATCTAGGTGGCGAGGAGCTGAAAGCACAAGGAGGTGTTGATACAAGATGTTCGATACATTCTGTTGGCTAATTCATTGCAGGGAGGTCTGGTGCCTGATGAAAAAGTGTCGATGACATCACACAGATAACACTCTTCAATGATTTGAATAAAACAACACTCTTAGTGTCCGCTGACTAAGAAAAAAAAAGGCTTGAGTCATATTTTGTTTGTTTGAAGGGCTAACTCATACAAATCCTGGCGTTAAATTGAAACTAATACTATATCTGTATTGTATTTCAATGTTTATTTTAGATATGTCTGTTTTAAAGATAAAGCATGCTTACCTGCTTAAAGCCAAGCTGTAAAATGTTTAAATATTGCTAAGCTTTCCTTTTTTTTAAACTCTAAACTTTCCTTTTCTTATGAAGTTTATCTTTATTTGTTTGGATAATCTGCTCGTTTTTTTTTGTAGCAAATCATTTTCAGGCTTCTTGATTATAATTTTAAAAAGATCATTGTATCCTGATTAATTTGTTTTAATAACTCAAGTGTATGAAATAAAATTTCTATTTTAATTGAAGATGTTTCTGTTTTCTTCACCATTCTACTGTAATTTAATCCCAAGTGTGAAATGATGCACATTTATTCTGCTTCTGTGGCAAAATAACCCATAAAAAGGTAAGCAGTAGTATTTTGTCTTCAAATAGGAGATAGCAAGAATTCATGAGGGGAAATAATGTGCTTATAAAGATGTTATCGTAGAGGGGAAAAAAAGCCTGCGACTGAGTGCAGAATTTACATTTAATCTGATGTACTCGACAATGGTTGCAACTGATTGTTTGGCTCTCGAGGGGCTCTGCTTCCGCCGTGGCAGCAGGTTTTTTTGTTGTTTTTTTTAACACAGGAGGAATAATTCCTTTCATTTCTTCCTGTTGCTGTGACTCGCCTTCTGAGACTTTTTTTTCCACATCAGAAAAAAAAAAACCTGATATGAAAGCCACCATTTCTTCCAAAAGGGGGGAAATATACACAACCAGATGTTTCCCTCCTGTGAAAAAAAACACCTTGAAGTCTAGAATTTGATGCACTGACAGCTTTGACAGCAGAGGCCCAGCGGATGTACAGAGCAGTACAGGGTGATCTCTCCACAGCAGTGAACTGTGGTTTCCTACTGCACTGCATGAATGAAATGATCATCATTGACGTGCAGAAAAGTCATTTGATGTACCTGCAGTGCGCATGACAAAAAAAACTCAACAGGATTACAGAATAAAGCGTTTTGTTATCCTATAATTTTGCTGCGGACAACAAACCCCATAAAACACAAAACACTCAAACATTGTGTTAACCCTTTTCTAATACCTCCACACTTCCTCAAGCCTCCACCCTGTTCGCTTCTGAAAATGACCTACTTCTAAAAAGCAAGCCAAAATGATACTGATTCATTTTCATCATTAAAACATTTCCTACAACATCCTGGCACTGCAGTTATTTGTAAATGTTACCTACAAAGCATTAACAGTATATTTGTTGGGGACTATTTTCAGCTGTGGATTCATATAAATATGTTTTTCGTGAGTTTGCATTAACGAGATGTTTTTGGAATTATTCTCTAATTTCATTAAGATCTTTTGGATTTGTTGAAAAAAAAGAAACACATTTGCCTCTTATGCGTTGCTAAATTCAATTAAACAATTGCAATGTTCCAAATGAATGTCAACAGAAAAAAAAAACACTTAAAACACAGTGTAAAAAAACCAAATACATTAATGCATAGGTCAATTTCTTGTAGTTCACCTTGAATCAATACTTTTCCCTCACGCCGATAAACTTAATTACTAGTCAGGGCTCTGCAGAATTATATTGCCCTGGGGCTCGCCTCTCAGGCTCATAAGATAAGGATCGGCTGCCTCCGCTGCATACACTATTCAAGGCCAGGAAAATGCTGTTACTGATTGATTTAGATAACTTCAATACATATATGTTGTGCTTTCATTAAGATGTTACTTCCTATGCTATAAGAAAGCAGACGTTTCCATTAATCTAAGACAAAGTGTAACACAATCTTTTCAGGACAGAAGCAAAGAGATCATTTAAATCAATGAAGTGAAATTAGAATCTATGATTATGGAAAATGTGTTGTTAAAAGGAAAAACTGGGCAAAACAAGCAAAGGCATATTGATCCCTTCTGGAAAAGTATTTTACCGTAAATGTCTTAGGTCTGTATGCAAAATACTCACCAACAAGGTAGAGCCATAAGGCAAACTAATCTTGAGGTTTACTGTCCCAAATAAAAAGGTAAAAGCCTTTATTATATCATGTTTATTTTTTTTTTTTATCTTAACTGTTTAAACTATTGGTTTTTACAACTATTTTAATGCATTTCAGTCTTCATCTTATACACCTGATTTATCTACATTTTACTGGTTATTGTTTATACGTTAATGTCCTTTAATCAATCATGTCTTTCTCCTTTATTCTGACGTTGCTGTGTGTCTTTAAATTGTGTCTGTAACTGACTTGATACAATTGTAAATGAGCGTTCCCCCTCAAGGATCTCTCTAATATAAATAAAGGCTCTTTGATTGATTGATTTAGGTGTTTTCATGGATTTAATAGATTAAATTTGTGCGTAGCATAAGAACAGCTCAGCATGAATACATTTTCCACAGAATTTCAAATATTCTCTGGAATACTTGAGAATATTGGAAAACAGGACCACAGAGTATTTATGTGTTATCTGAAAATTCCTATATTATATGTTTCCATCCAAATGTAGCCCAAAGCTTATTCTAACAAAACATTCAGAAAACCTGGTGACAATCCCCTGTTGTAGAGTAAACATCACATTCCAATGTAACCTAACAGTACTGACAGTGAAGATTTTTCCCAGACTAGATTCAAACACAATCATACAATTTTATCCAGTCAGGCTCTGCTCCCCTGACTTCTCTCTGTAAATCACTCCAGGACTTTCTCACTCTCTTTGTGATGAATCCTGCTGAGCTCAGTGTGAGAGGCTTGATAGCCTGAGGTTTCTTTGGACATCAGGGGGAGCAGATCATTTGTGTCTCAGGCAGCAGATCACTGTTCTGTCTCTTTTCTTATTTATTCACTACCAGCTGTTCATTCGGGTTCAGCCGTCTTTACTATTCAGTCTTAATCTAAGCTAATCAGAACAGTGTTAACACCTGTGTTCATTCATTATTGGTTACACCTGTGTTCAGCCTTCATAAGCTCTGCTGAGTGTTACCAGCTTGGCCTGCTCTTTAATGTTTGACTATTTTCACAGGGTGGCTGTGGAAGTCAGTCCTGATAAATCGTTTTCAAGTCTCCTCACATTTGGTGGTTTTATTGCTGAACGTTTCTCTCTTTTGCATCATTCTGTGCGAAAGCCTACAATCTTCTGAACAATCTTTCAGGGTCACCTTCTGTCTATTTTTGTCAGTTTTTATTCTAAATCTTGCACCAAATCATGTCCATGTTTCTTACATGCTCAGCTCTGCATCATATTGCCTGCATGTGGATTTACATTTTATAACCTCAGACTGCAGGGAACCCGATATTCAACATAAGCGTCTGAGCTGCATTTCACACATGTGCTTGGATATTAGCATATTGCTTCAGCTATGGGCCATTACCCGTTGTATGTATGTGTGATTACGGTGCAAATGAATGTCAGTAAGGAGCCTAACAGCATATGTGTAATCTTATTTAACCCCTTCAATCAACACCGAAATCTTAATTTAGATTATGCAGGACACGATTGCTGCAAAATACATCCTCTATCTTTACAGGGATGTTAGATTGTAGTCCCTGGGTTCAGCTAGGGGCCGCTGTGTTAAATAACTTCCCTGAAAACAACAAAAGATAAGGAAAAATAGCGATAAATTGCTTTAACCCCTCTGTTGAGCTTGTTGTTTGTTCTGATTCCAGTGTTTAAACTAAGCTAATTGTCCTGTACCTCTAGCAGCAATTTAGCCCATGTGTTTGAGTGGGATCAGTCTTATCTATATGTTCTCATGTTAGAAAGTGTGCACGATATTCTTCAAAGTGTTCCTTGAAGGGATTATTTTCTAAAGCAAATACATGGAGACATGGAAAAAAAACCCATTATGAGACCAATTCATAACAACACTGTAAAGTTAGAGAGTCGGTAGAGGATATCATACACACACACACACACACACAGTCACAAAACAATTCTGCTCCCTCTGTATGTGCGAGGTAGCCACTTTTCTCACCTCTCCAGTCGTGTTGGGCTTTGTGGTCTCAGGTTATGTGCTGACATCTACACTGCTAACAACCCAAGATAAGGCAGAATAGAAATACATTCATCCTTTGTTTGCACCTGTAACACTTAACAGAACCCGTTCTCCTTCAATAAGGAATCCTTCATTGAAGGCAGGCAGTTGACTATTCAGTACATTAAGCACATAACTATATTATCATTACACTAGCTTCATGTTGTTTCTGAGCACCACGCAGGCAAATGAAGTTCCATGTTCATGTTGAAGATGTGACCCGTTTCACATGACTATACAGTCTGTTGACAATAGTTTATATAAAAACTAAATCAGCGCAAATTTCAATGGAAAAGAGAAAACCAATCCACAGAAAAAGACACACCACTTACACCAAACCGTCACTCTCAAAATTGCTATTCATATTCGCATATTCACCTGTATTTACATGTGAAGTATTGACAAAGTTTAGGAGTGTATGTAAAGGAAAGACCTCAAATAAAAGAAAAAGGATTGAAACTATATCTCGATGTGTCTCCTGCTTGGTACTTACTTTCCTCATGTGCTTTGACAAGATACATTCCTGTTTACAAAGAGGCCACAAGACTTACAGAGACTGTCATCATGTCATATTTCATCTTGTTCATGTGTGAGGTTTCCTTTGAGATATCCTTCATGTTTCTTGTCACAGATATTGACTTCTTTTTTCCCCAAACTATTGCAGTGGGCCTGAGTGTGACTTAAGCTGGCTACACCAAACTATTTTCAAATCTTTACAGATTTTAAAAACATGGAAGACCACAGACATAAGAACAGTTTCAACCAATTCATTAAAATCTTCAAACGCACACTAGACAACAAGACCCGGGGACCACACACCTGCAGTTTGTAGACACAAGATCTCACAGAAGCTCATGCGATCAAACGTGACTTCAGGCGAAAAAAACAAATATGGAGGACGATCGATGTTGTAAGCTGCTCTCTTGCTGTGTGTTCTGTTTTGTAGTAAAAAGCAAAAAACGAGAAAAACAATATGAAGGTTAACCTGACTGAGAAGATGGAGTATGTCCGGCTTTATTTAATTTGCAGCGCAAGCTGAGGGTGAGTTGTCAATGTTGTCAAAGTATGCAACATCTGGTTGGTGACGCTTGCAAGTCTGAACGCTCTCATTGGCTGTTGTAGGTATTCAGTTGGAGGCACCTGTTTGATATTTATGATTCCAGAACCGACTCAATGGGGAGCAGTGAAGTAATTGTAGTGACACAACACACTTTAGGTAATTTGGACAAATCTGTTGGGAGAAGCTGTGAATTGATCCCCCCCCCCCCCCCCCCCCCAATCCCCCCCAATCCCCCCCAATCCCCACCATGGGCCAAAATCGTCTAGTGTGTAACCAGCTTTGAATAATGCAACTTGCTAACGTGCTGGCTTTATTTATTCACTCATTATCAATTGAATATGTGTTTATATCCACACTGGTCTCAAAGGGGAAACAGAGTTATACTTCCATAAAGATATGCTGTAATATATCTGCTCTGCTACCTGTAATTTATGATAGTGGCTGTAGCTGTTTGTGTATGCACAGCGTTACTGCCTGCAGCATAAACATCATTTAGTGTTTTAGGTCTTAACCAACAACGTGCTTGGGATTCCTTCCAGTAATCATAGTGTAACAGTAATTAGCCTAAAGCAGAGATTTAATTCAGGAAGTCTCAGTCTTGAATTAATTTCAGTCTTGAATAAAAATCTACAGCTTTCTAAAGGATTGTGTTGGTGTCTTTTGAATAAAATGGCTCTTTATGCTTTCAGGTGATGGTTGAGTTGGTTCTTGATGTATGTTTTCTGCTTCAGTTTGTTTGTTGATCGACTTTCTTTCCTCTCTCTCTGAAAGTCATTCACAATGACAGACGACCGATGACTACAATTTTCCAGATGTTGAAAAAATGGATATAATTTAACTTCACCTTCACCTCCCTTCTCTAAAGCATAGAGACATACATACAAATGCAGCATGCAGGCAATAGTGAAATTAGTTTTTCTCTTATTTTTTTCCAGAACTACACAAACTTTGGGATTGCTGGCTTATTGTGTGTATAATCCTAGTTTTGCTTGCTGTTGTGTCCCAACAGGCCAAAAGTTATATCAAATTTCCCAACAGGCAAAAGCTTTTTGCACAGCAATCGATGCTACAGGAGTTTGGTCGTGCATGAATTTTCATTTTCATAGACAGATTTAAAGCTGCTCCCACATTTGGCCTCAGTGATTGGTTTCTCTTGTGCATGAAAGCATTTGAATCCCTCTGGAATGGCCGTACTTGCAAGCTCTTCAAATGTCTCATTTCTATATTCTTAGCACAAACTGTTAGGCTATAATTCATACAGGGGCCTAGGAGGTGTAGTAAATGGTTCATATCTCTGATTTGTGTCTCTGAGGTACCTCAGATCAGCTGCACTGTAAATGAAATAACAGGAACAGAACAGGATATGGTAGGTCCTTCAATTGCCAACCCTTAAAGAACACTTGCACATCACTGGCAAAGGTGAGAAGCAGTACAACATAACCAAACTGTGATTATGTCATTGTCAACCCAGGAAAGCACATGTGTAATTACAGTTAACGACTGCTTCTAGATGAACACTTACTTCACATTATTTGTCATACACGCTTTATGCTTTAAACCACAGCTCGTTTAACAAACATTTGCATAAGTAGTTTGAAAACTGAGATGAAAATATATTCACTGTTCCCATGACTGTACATTAAATACTGAACCTGAGGCAAGAAGTTACAAAGAGTGTAAAAGGACTAGAACATTGACTGAAATTATTTAAAAATGCCACCTTGTCCAGCTCTTTAATTAAGAAAATAAATCTGGTAGGTTTGATATGTGCACCAAGACAAATGTAAAAATCTGCTTGATAATTTTTATTTTTACAAATAATTTTCACTTTGAATAAAATCGCTTCATAAAATAGCTTCATATTTCATCGCATTCTTGTAATTAAGCTGGGCTAACATCCTCGCTCTGGCTACATTCTGGAGGTATTGATTAACATTTCAGGACATATATCGTTCATTTTCTGAGCAAAAGTGAGAGCGCAGGATGGACACCACACTCATGTTTGTCCATCAAATGGACAATTCTCCTAGCTCAGTGTAATTTAAAAAAAGGTAGTCTGCATGCCTGACCGAAAATGGAAAGTGTTGCTCTGCTCAAAGATTTGAAATACGTTAACCAACCTCTCCATAATTAACACTTTGCAGAGCAGCTGGAGCACGTTCTGTCATGACTGTGAGGTTGCCAGGAGAGCAGTCAAGCCAATATTTCAAATGAAACATTTAATATTGAACCCCAGAGATGTATTTTGTTTTCTAAATCTGTTTTCTGTTGTTTATAATCAGCTTCAGAGTTCAGTGAAGCTGCAGCCTTTTTCAGAATATTTACGCCTGTGGTCAATTCTGAGTTTCCATATCTTTGGGGTTTGGGGAGGAAACTGAAATAAAACTGCTGTGATTACGCACAACAGCAGAAATGGACTGTCATGTTGTTGTTTTTTACACTTGAGTTGTCTTTGGTAGCATGGTGTCTAAAAAAAGAAAAGAAAATATTTCCCCCAGTTTTGAAAATGAATCTTTCGTATTGAATCAATCTGACGTGCCCAAATCTGTAATGACGTTTTTCTATATTTGTCTTTTATAAATGATAAGGTGACAACCAATGAGTAAGAGCTTCCAGACTGGTGTCAGAAATAGAGGGACAGAAAGATTAAGGGGGTTATTCTCAGACAGATTCTTCTGGTGCACCCGGGCCTTAATACTACACCTTTCATAGAAAAGACATCCGTTCAACTCGCAGACGTCTGCGGATGTGGAAGGTGAAATGGATTTAAAAGAAATCAGTGACAACTTTACTGATAACAGTGACTCGCTGACTCATCGTAGCAGTTCTCTGCTAAGACAGACCAAACACTGCTGATGGAGGTAGAGGAAATTCTGTACTTGTAGCTGTGACCCAGAAAAATCTCAGCTCATGTTTTATTTGCTCCGGATGATCCAACTCACCCCCTCATATTAAGACAAATTTCCGTCTAGCCTGGTTCAGAACAGAAAAATAATATGTGACTTGTCACCATCTAATATGGGGAAAGTTTAAGCACCATTAAGGAATTTTGGTAAGCATGACGGCTGCAGCTTACGAGGAACAAATCCAATCTACTGTTTTGCCAGTTATAATGTGGGATGTTGATCACATTTACGTATGTGTTGGCTACTAAATGATGCAATGCCAGTGTATTAATTTGAACTGGAAGCCATTTGAATTTGATGTTGGACATTTTACCTGCTCTGATTGGTTGTGACTTGATGAGTGGGGACTTTTCTTGAAAATCAAAGATGAACAGCAAGGTTCCAAAAAAAAAAATAGCTTTTGCCATTTTTGGATTATAAAGTAAATCAAAACCCCTAACTCATCTTTTAAAATATCAACTAAAAGCTAAATTAAAAATAGTCTCAGCCTATAAGTTAAGTCCATGTGAGAAAGCCCAATTTTTTTACAGTATGAAGAGAAGTGTTATTGGGATTAATTTTTCTTGCAACCTGGGGAATTTAAGTCTGCAACTAACTCTTCTGAAGCTCAGTTCTACCGACTCTTCAGTGGAAATATTTGAGTTTTTAGCTGCTTAATAACACATATTCATAATCTTGTTGATTAGTTTCCTATTTGGTCCAAGAAAAGAGGAGGAGGAGGACTTTGTCACAGCTTGAAATCACCCTACTTTTGTCTCTAAATATAATACAGAGAAGGTTTCTGACTACGTTGTCATAAAACCATGTATTATACCTCTAATTTTACATTTTAATATATTTATACAGTCTTTACTATTTGACATATTTCAGCCAAACAATCTCAACTGACTTTTGTTGGTTAGCATTGTACTTATGAACTCACATCAATTCAGTTTCTTTCAATTTGCGACCAATTTCTTAGCAATTTCCTACACTTTAAAGGCTTTATATGCGATTTTTCACACTTAAATGTAATAGAAATCAAGTATATCCTCTGAATATAACTCTGTGAGTCATGACTGTCTACAATGAGTGTAACACCCGAGTCCCACTGTCTGTGATGCTTTCCAAGTTTTCCAAGTCCTATCTTCACTTTGTTTACATCGCCAGGACGGCCGGCTGGCTCATCCCCTCGCGTATAAAAGTTGTTTAATTGAGGGACTAGAGAAAAGAAGAATAACATACTGTACTCGCTGATTAATTGAATGTCAGGTAATCGTTTCTAGATCACGGTCATTTCAGGTAAATTTACATGCAGTGTGAAGATACGAGCATAATAAAGATCGCTAGCATTAGCATGCTAACACAACAATGCAGCACGTGTTGTTTTTTAGTTTCATGCTGGTGCTCAAGGGCAACATCTGCTGGATCAAAAAATCGCATTAAAAGCCTTTAAGTCAAACCAGAGCCTAAGACTGGTCAAGAGCACTTCAGAGAAATGCTTATAGATGGCAAAAGGACAGACTTCTCCTTCAGAATATTTTTAACAGAGGCAGATAAAACACCAACATGGACCCAACAGTGAAGACTCACACAAGGCAGAGTTCAATAATACAAAGCAGAGTTTTAATACACAGTCCAGGTGGGTTCAATCCAGCTAGGAAAACAATGGTGAAAAAACACTAGGAAACTCACAAGTAGAAAAGGAAGGAATGAGGAGACACGAGGGAAAATGAATTGAAAAACAATGAACTGTCAATATGAGGGGGGGGACACAGGGGTTACTGACTCTGCATTCATGTGGTGTGGGACACATCGGAAAACCAGTTTCAGAGTTGGAAAATGCACATGAACGACTGCTCAATTTGGAACAACAATTTGGAAACTAAGGAACAAAAATAAGGACACGACTTGCTGACTTTACATCATGCTGTCATCACATGGGGGGAGATATGTTTTGTTAACATTAAGATACCAATTATAAAGTCACGTATTGCACATGAGCTTTTTGCTCAAACACAACTTATAACAGTGAAATTCCAGTGACATTTCTTCGTAGCATCCACTTTGTTAGTTTGTTGTTGTTGTTACAACATTCTGATTTTCCCGAATTGAAAGCATGTTAACACACTGAAGTCGGAAAAACGACTTCCCAACTCGGAAACTGGGACCATCCGAGGAGCACATGACTGTAATCAATACACAGAAAAGTGAGCACAATCAGGGCAGAGGAGCACGAGGCGGGAAAACAGGAGGAGCAGGATTTGGAAGACAGACACAAGAGTAAGTACAAAATAAAACAGGAAATGACAATAGTGCAATGGAAATAGACAAAAACAAAAACATAACCTATGTGACTTGAGGGACCGTGTTAATTTTAGAGAGATAGACAAGCAGAAAATAATAACTGCAAGTTTCCCCAAAAAATTCAAGCAATGTGAAATTCTGTCAAATCGTAAATGGGGAGTCAGATTCAAAGCCCCAGGCATAGACTTGCTGCTGCACAGCACAGAGTTGAAGAACAAATCAATGAGAAACTGTGAATTAATGTATGTCATTATGTATTAAGGACACTTTGTCAAACCATACATATTTATTCTCCCCAAGGAGTATTGCAGCGGTAAAGGTCAGGATGTCCTTCATCCTCTCAGCGTGAGAGGATATCCTTTCTGCAGCGGGCTTGATATGACAGGGGAACGCTGTTATATTCAGAGAAAGGTCTGAGTTCAAATCGTTCCCCTTTGGATTAAAGAGTTGGTCTCTATTTTCAGGTTGACTTTTGGACTCGGTTCTTGTGATTATCTGATTTTAAAGGTCACTATAATAATGGGCTCTTACCTTTTTAAATACAGGTTTTCCTTTATAAGTGTGGATTAGAGGAACCATCTTACAGCGTCAGTGGTTATTATTTGTATTATAACACCAGCACTTTATTGAACATTTAGAGCAATATGCTAGTTTTAATAAGCGTCAGAAACAGTGTTAAACAGTTTACCTGGCTTGGTCCAAAGTCTGTTAGTTTAATCTAGACGTAAATTTAGATTTAAAAAATCTCATCCATGGTTTAGTTTGAACATGTCAAACAATGAGATGTTTTATTTGTAGGACTACAAATAACAAAGACCTATTTTAAAAAGACAATGCTGGTCACTTGATCATTCAATCCATTTATTTATGTCAAGACTAAAAAAAAGCTTCTTGATTATATGGGTATTAAGTTTTGTACAAAAACTCATGGTCCCCAGATGACCAGGTTGATATATTATTATTTATTTTATCCCTTGGTCTTTTTTCTCTGGGGTCAATCTTGGAGCTGGACAAGACACTTGGAATCTAAACTGGTTGCATCAGCATTAATTTCATAAAGGGACCACGCTGACACTTTTAGCAAAAAGCTCAACTAGGACAGTTCAAAGGACAGTTAACATGTCATAATCGACTTCTATAGTCCTGTTTAACTTTGGATAGAGCGGAGCGAGCTGTTCTCTCCTGCTCGCAGTGTTTATGCTAAGCCAAGCCAACTGTCTCCTGCCTCTAACAGCATAGCACAGACAAAGGAGTGGTTTCAATCTTTAAGTCATATGATCTATCTGATCTCATTAACAAAAGTTCAAAATAGTTTTTTCAGGATGTTCCTTTTAGGGTCTTTTTTTTAAGAAGACAGATATTTGTGTTGATTGATTGAATCACAAAGAACCCCAGATGGCCCTGTTTTTCTTATGTATCAACAGTGAGGTTGTCAATAAGGTTGCTGGGTTTAACATGCTTACACAACAGTCCATGGCTGTCACAACAAGACAAGAACCAATGCTCTATTTTTGTTCAATCGTCTTCGTCTAAAGCAACAAAACCTCATCACAGCAGTCCTTAGCTGAATGTAAAAATTGAAAGATGAAGCAATTGACATCAGGCCAATTATGATAATAAAGACACGCTGTATTAAGACACACAAACCAAGTTTCTGCTTCTTCTGTATGTGTGAGGTAACCTTTTTTGCAAGAAGATACAGACTCTTCCCTGCTTAATCTTTAGATTGCTCACAACCAAACCTATATGAAAATTAGACACAAAACCAGACCCAGCTTTATCATGCTGTAGATTGTAAACATCATCATCCCTGTACACACAAAGAGCTCAAATCTGTTGTTATTCTGTCTAAATAAAGCCAGTATGATGCACCTCAGCAATGAATCATACTGGCTCCTGTTTGAAGGGCACAGAGTCAAGGCTTCCTCTCAGAGTGAAGCAGCATCTGAGCATGTGCTTATGGTCCTGTACGTGTGCTGACAGGGCAGAGGCTGCAAGGTGACGAGCAATGTCACTCTTTGTTTGGCCTCGTTAAGTGACCTGTCAGTTCACATTAAGGAAATCAGTCAGACTCGGAATAAATTGATTTTAGGCTTCATGTTGCAGATTGCATACTGGAATATTGTAATTGAGTCACAATAAAGTAGGTGATGCACTGTTGGAAAGTTGTCCTGTTTTACTAAGAAACAGAACAATCTTGAACATCTTAGGCAGAGAAATACAAATTGACATGAAGGTGTGAAAGCAGAGTGACAGCTTTCTCAAGCCATGCTGTGCTTGTGATCCATGAAGAACATTTTGCCACTTATGACTCAGATCAGTTTGTCAGTGCTGGTCCATAACCCGCCGGTGTCTGTCATTGTGTGCTTGTAATTAAAACGCCATTGTATCCTTGATAATTGAGCTGCTCAGAGCAGCCGGATGCAGGTTGTTTATCTAGGACAATAGCTGTGTTATTCTTCAGGAAAAATAACAGTCATTGTAGAGAATCAAAATGATAACCATTACAGTGTTTGGAGGCAGTTTTCTAGTGCAATTCAAAAGATTAAGATTTAATTTTATTGATCCCTGCAAGGGGAAATTTCAGTTTTTACACTCTGTAGTCATGCAACACACACATAGGCTGAAATATATACACACATGGACACAAACAGGATGCTATGGACATGCACGGGAGAGGTGTCAGAGTGACGGAGCTGCCCACAGTGGGTACTTCTGAGCTGGTGGTGGGGAGGGGATTTGGTGCCTCTCCAGCTACCAGACCAACTTCCATACTTGGCCTGCACCAGGGCTTGAACTGGTGACCCCCCAGTTCCCAACCCAAGTTCCTACAGACTGAGCTACTGCTGCCCCAGAAATCAAACATTGTTTAATTTTTCTCCTATATTTTAGACTACATGTTCTGACAGTTTTTTTTTTTTTAGCTCTTTGAGGATAAGACATGGGCTGTTCTTTAGGTTTTGCATTGTCAACCATCTCACACAAAAACCAAACAACAAAATGCATATGCAAATTAAGCATGTTATGTATTGTAATGTCTTCTTTGCCATGGACTGTTAACTTTAATAAATTAAAAAAGAAAATATTAAATTGATGCACTTGCTTTCATGATCATTTTATATCATGATATTTAGGCTCTGAATCTGAATATCAATCCCTGATACCCTGCTGCAAAAAAAAGGAAAATAAAATCATGTTTTTTTATCCGCAACTGCAAATAGTCCCTCACAAATACCCATTACCCATGTTTGATTGACATTTGATAGTGCCCAGTTGGGAAATTGTAGCCCCTTTAACATTCTTCTATTGTGAAACCAGGTTTATAGTGGAAATAAATCTACATTTGAACCCATGCCCTGGGAGATGAGTGCCACAGAAGGGAAGTCAGATTTAGTATAGGGACTAACTATGCACCCAAACCATTTTTTTCTTAAGAAGTAACATTTTTCCAGAAAAAAATATTGGTCTTGTCTAGAGGCAAAAAAAAGGGAAATCTGTTTTTTGCATGTAAAATAATTTTAATTCTTAACCTTTTGCAAACTTCATTGTGATTATTGACGTACATAAACATATTAACAAAGTGAAACACATATTTTTCCATAATGTTTTTAAAATCAAAGCAAAGCCTGCAATTCTTAAAGACACATCTGAACTATAAACACTGTGGAAGAAAAGTAGCATGCAACACTTGTTGAAATCATTTAGATTTAAAAAAAAAAAAATGTGCATCCGAATCTAAATTGTATATTATATAAGCAATTAGTTTTGTCTGTCTTGTTGGGTCATTGGAAAAGTTTTCCATAGATAAATTATTGAAAAATATTAAATCTAAACCAAAGTTGCTGTTTTTAAAAAACAGATCTGAATGTCAAGGATGTACATTTTTTATTTCAAAATTTCTCAAAACAGATGATCATGCTGTTAGCCACCTTTCTGATCATTATTGATTGATTTATTGATTGATAGAACTTTAGGGTTACTATGACTACAGTTGGTGCGTAATCATGTTTCTATGGCATCTTCAGACTTTTAAAAGCCTTTAATGTTTTCACAGCATTCCCACTGAGCTAATTTAACTTCTTTGCATACATAAATCAAAATGAGAAACATGTGCTTACATTCATAATGAGGCTCATCTCTGCCGTCATGAATGGATAGATACATTCAACATGCTTGAACTGGGATTTTGAAGCAGTCACAGACTTAATTAAAAACTTGTCACCCTGGGAGAAGAAGAGGATGCCATGTGAAAAAGCTGGGGGTGGAAAGCAAATGAGTTTCCTCAAACACCAAAATGCACACAAGCATTCACACATTCACTCATACACACAGACCCACACTTACTTTGAACACAATCACGTACACGTATCCTCACATGTGGTCATACATGGCTTGACATATTACATAATACTCAATTGACAGCACTTCTTAAATTGCCTCCCAGTAGTTGTCAATCACACGGCCGCCTGGGAAGAATGAATAGGAGGACTTTCAGGGTCTTCACTTTGAGCAGCTGCGCCCAGCCTTGGACTGTTTTTTTTCCCCCAGGCATCAAATCATTTAAGTACCGGGAAATATTCTTTTAGTGTAATGAAAGACACAACAACAAAAGGGAAGTTTTTCGATGTCGCTGATTGCTTTTTAGAAACACTAAAAGAAGTCCATGATGGTATTTCAAGAAACTGAAACATGTTCGAAAGTGCAAAATGTATTTGTGACTCCTCTTTGACGAGATAACAAAGGACAGCTGCAGCTCTGCACAAACCAGTGTTTATGTTAAAATCAAGATCTCAAGAAATCCAGGACATTCACAACAGAAGGAGAAAGTAAATGTATAACCTACACTAGGATGAACCAGATGTTTTTTTAATCTGCTAATTCTTTGTTTTAAAAGCCTCTCCTGCTAGTTTCCCACTCGACATTGACTAATAAAAAATTAAGGTCTTGACACATCTGTAATTCCTTTGATATAAAAGACAGCTGAGTGATCTTACTGCTATGTTCCATGTTGTAAGTCATGTACAGTAAGTGTAGACAACATGACAAATTATTTGAATTTCACTGCTTCTAGATTAATAAGCAACAGAAAATACAATGGATAGTGGAGAATATGGAAAGCATCCTGTGATCATTCAAGCTAAAACATCTTATTGGATAACTCATTAGCATTAACAGTAATGTAAGCTACAACTTTACTTTCTAACCAAAGTTATGTTGCATAATGTATGTTGCCAGAGTCACATTTTATGTTAGCTTGAATAATTGCCAGTACAACATTTTCTGGCAAATATTTTATGCTAGCTACAATTTTTGCTGATGTCACGTTCTAGCTAACATCCTAGCTAATGTTCTTCCCATTCTATTGTGTTACACCTTGAAACAGTCAAAACAGCTATCAGCCACTTCAATAGCTAATGGATTTTTGCTGATGAAGAACTCTCCAAATAGTCTTTTACCTTATAAATTGGCTACATGTGAGCTTATAAAGACTGGGTGCAACCAACTGGCCATTTAGTCATGGTATTAATTATAGCGGGTGTTCATTTGTGTTTATCTGTGGGAAAAGTGGTTAATTTCAAAAGAAAACATTTTTTATACTTGATAAAAAACACATAAATAAGACATTTGATATAGCAGACAATTAGAACTGACTGTCTCGTAAGCCACACTGTGTTGTATATGTATTCCAATGCTACAAGCTGTAAATAGCACTATAAAATGCATTGAGAATATAACAGCATATCTTGCTGGATAAAAGCACTGACAATAAGACACATCATTCAAACCATTCAGCTGGGAGACATCACAACCTCAAATAAGCTTCTTATCAGAAGCACCCATTCTCCTCAATTCAGAAATGTTCTGAAAATAAAATGTGACCCCAGATGGGTTTCCTGTGTTATGAATCAAAGTGAGATATTAACTGTGCCACAACAACATTTCTACAGTTTTCATGACTTTAATCAACTTGGCATTTATTTGTATATTTTTCTTTCTCTGTGATGATACCCAGACTTCAAAAAGATGGAATAAATTAGTCACTACAGTAATTTTCAGTAAATAGAGGTTATTAATGGTGTACATTCAGTATTGGCCCCCGCAAAAAACTAATAAACTAGTAAGGTACAGTTCTTGATGCTTTACATCCCAAAAGCTTTTCATTACACCATTACTATGCCTGAAAACATTTATTTCAAAGTGGATAGAAAAGGACAGCCGTAGTACACCAAGCTCTATATTCCACCACCATGACCAAACATGAAAGTAGAGTTAAATTTTTAGAAATCAACAGAATTAGAATCAGAAATAACAGCTCTCCTGATCCTTTGATCAGAGTGAGGACCTTTCTGATTCCCAGGCAGAATAAAGAGATCACTTTGGTATATGAGGAGAATAGGGTGTAATGGAGGAGCCTGGCACTGTGTGGTTTATGTAGCAATCTCAGCACATAAAAACTGGTACTTAATGGATTCACTGGCAGACAGAAAGATGACATTTTCCAAGTTATTTCAAGAAACATTTTCTCCACTCTCTCTCTACTTAAAAAAAAATGCTCCCTCCATTAATTTCTGTGTTTTTCAGAGATGCCTCCTGCTATTTATTTATATATGTCTTTACTAGTGCTGTGCTCGTATATAACATATGAGTGGACAGACGAAGCGTTTCCTAGTCTTTCATGCATCACCATCCTCACATGTTCAGTATGGTTCCCAGTAAGGCACAAGTGGATTATTCCTTAGGGTGAAAAGCTAAAAGTCAATCATGAGGGAACAAAAATGTCAACATTCATCTCTTAGTGAGGACAGTCTGACAGGCGGATGCAAGGCATATAAATTCATACTGGAAGAAGTGTAAACGAAAAGTAAGAGCCACATTCCTTTGTGTTTGCACAGGACCAGAACAAGTGTTCACTGTTGGTTAGGGAGTGTTTTTAGTCGAGAGGATCCTTTTATCTGATGCAGATTTCATGACCTCTGATTTATCAAGAGATGAGCACAGACACATCTATTGCTTTCTAGGTTTTATGAATGCATTTATTTCTCTGTGTTCACAGGACTGTTTGTCAGCATTTTAGAAGACGTTCGCTGTGTTGAAAGCTCAATATGGGCTTTTATATTTTAAAAGAGTTTTTTTTTTTACACAGTCCTCCAATACAATCATGTTTCAGTCTGCAGCAGGCTTCTGATTTAGTCCAATCGTGAGCAAAGCTGTAGATTGTGTTGGTGCTGAAATTATGTAAAGAAGTCAGACTCCTTTACAATATGACTGGAACTAGGGGGCTGTCAAACACCGGAGGTTTTGAAGGTAGTCCTAGACACCCCTGTGGAATTGGAGTTTGACTATTGATTTGTGTATTAGTCACTCAAGGTTTTCAATAATTTGACAGACTCCTCTTCATGGCTGCGCAAGGCCTCCTTAACACTGATGCACCTTATAAAAGCACAAAAGTGTTTGTGATGGTGATCTCTGTCTGCTATCAGATTGCTCCAGTCAGATGAGTAAGTCTCTCTTTAATGCTGATGCTCATTTTAGGTTTTCGATGACTACAACTTCCCGCCGGTCAGCGTAGTCAGGGCTGAGGCCGTTCAGGTAAAGGCTGCCGTTCCTGGCCAGCCCCCCAGTGATGGGACTGAGAGAGAGAGTCAGGCTGGTGTAAGCTTCTCTGTCCTCGTACAGGTTGGCTGACAGCGCCCTCTTGCCAGGGGTCATTTCTTGATTGATGGATGCATTAATGCCCAGCTCGGACGACAGCTTGCGCTTGATGGATGCAGCACGCTGGAACTTGTCATAGATGTCAACGCTGAGTCGCCGCCGGGTCTCTTTAAACTCAGCTGAGACATTTGCTGTCCACTCAGCCGCGTGAGCTCGAAACTCTCCAACCTGCAGAGAAAGAGTGAAGATTGATGTCTGCAGGTGTTTAAGCACAGCATGTCCCCCCTTTACATCAACATCTGTTACCCAGTGTTATCTGGTTAGCATGCTCCGATGCAACTTTCAAAGAAACATTTGCTTCCTGAATTTAAGCCGGAAATGTTTTCCTGGGTAACATGACAACAGGTCGATATTTAAACCTCATCCTTTACTGTTCCCAACCTCATGTGTTACTAAAGCCCTGAACTGACTTTATTTCATGGCTTTGCAGACTCAAGGAACTAGAAATGAGACAGTAGTGCAGGAATTTATTTGTACGTTTGTAACTCTTTATTTATGACCTATCATACGAAAGCCCTATGTCCAACTGTGAATGTAATACGGTAGTCCTTGATGTCTGACTGAATAGGTTAATAGCTTGGACCATGTTAATGTGAAAAGCACACCAATAATTAATGGAGTTCAGGCTTGTGAATGCCACATCTATTTCTCTATTCAGACTACTGTTCAAATGCTCTTGCCTGAAGCGTTCTGTCACATGAATTGGATGCTATCCAATTAGCAATGCCTGTAACCTACATCTTTTATTTTCAGTTAATGTTCATTTGTCATTGAGTGTCGTCGCTGTAGACGTGGAGTAGGAAGAAATATTTAATGAGAAGCCCTAACTGGTTAATATTTTTGGACAAAATGTGTTGAGGTACAGCTGTTGCTGTTACCTGAAATGTATCATTTTCAATTTACAGTTCATTAACAATGGTTCCTCACAAATAGTTTCACTTTTTAGGACATAAACAAAATGCCTTGTTGGGAAGGAAAACATGACAACATTTATACAATTCTTGTATCTGTCCATTACGGAGAAACCTATGCTTTTAGTATGTTAGCTTAGCTTAGCAAAAAAGGTGAGAAAGAGGGCAAAAAGCTTTGTTCTAAGCTAATTCTTTGTCTGTAGGCAATTACATCTGCCTACAAGCTCCACTTATAGGATTAATAACAAACACATTATATTTCATGTATTTGAGCTGTAACAAATTTCAACTGACAGAGATATCAGGTAACTTCTTCCTGTAAAAACACATGCTGTGTTATTATGTTTTGTACAAAATAAAACAATGTTTCGGTGTGGCAGCCTTTATTTTTATTTTTACAAAGCTATGCCAGCTCTTAACCTTTTTCCTTTCTTTCTGCTTAGCTATGCCAACAAGCTGCTTTGAAAATATATTTACCTGACATATAAGGGGGAGGTGTAAGTCTTCTAATCTAACGCTTTGCATGTAAGCAGATAGAGTAGGGCTTATGCCTAATTTTTTTTAAATTAATAACTTAAGGTCACTTATTATCCTCCTTTTCAACCAGTTTAAATAAGTCTCAGAGCTCCACGAAACATGTATGTGAAGTTTCATTTCAAAAATCCCCTCTGATCCTGTGTTTTATCATGTCTATAAACCCCTCTATTTCAGCCCTGCTCAGAACAGGCAGTTTCTTTGTCTGTACCTTTAAATGCAAATGAGCTGTGTCTGACCACGCCCATCTCTGAAAGGTCTTGGGTAGCTTGGTCTTTCTTGCACAATGACCAATTGTTTACGGTGAGAAGGCAGACTCAGAAGGCAGAACAAACACCTAGCTGTGGGAGTGTCATCCATGGGGGAGGGGTTACTGCCCTTTGTGATGTCACAATAGGAAAATCTCCAATAGGCTTATTTTAGCACACATTTCCTAAAAAGTAGAATAAACGTAAAAAAGAAACTAAACATGGAAAATGTATTTTGTATAATATGTGACCTCAGTATTTAGAGGCTTTGCTACTTTCAGTTTCATTACAAGACAACTGGCTATAGGGTTAGAGAGAATGCAAATAATGCAAAAACAATTTATGCAAAAGTACTAACAAAGGTTTGTGTCAAAGTTCTAGTTTATGCTTCACAGTCAATGCTAGCGTTAGTTGAATGTTGCACAGATGAGGAGATGCAGACATGCTTTCTGCTAAACTGTACTGCAGGAGTCTCAGGCTAGTTTTCAGGAGACTATATAGTATGTGGTGAAAAAAACTCTGTATGTTTATGTCCCCTGAGAGGCAATGCACTGGAACAGAGCACACACTTCATTGATCCTGCCTTCATAATACATAAGGCCTTTCTTTCCCTGCTGTTTCATAATTCATTACACTCTGAGGTGTGCTTGTTGAAAGCGGACTTCTGAACGCATACGTTCAAATTTATGGTGTGTGCCTGTATGTGTGCTCACACTTGGCAACACACACCAGAGCACAAACACTTCAGTGCGTGATTTCTCCTCCTTTCTCCCACTTTCTCTGCCTGATCATCCTCGCCCCCTTCCCTCCAAACCCCCAACCTTGCACAGAAACATCCTCTCTCACTAATGTATTTCTCTGTAGAGCTCACAGCCTCTTCTGCTTCTCTCCTAATTAAGCCTGTGTGAGGATTCCCACTGCAGACTAGTCTCCCTTTTTTTTATTTTGTATGGAATAAAGAAATAAGACCTGCATGTGTCTGGTTTATGCTTTGAAGTGCGTGATTGCCGGGATGCACGGTTCTCTCAAACCTTTTTACATGAAAATAATGAGTCTGCCAAAACAGCAAGGTATGTTATTACTCGACTGGAATCACAACAAATATTTAATCTAACCCTTGTATGAGATGGTATTTTCTCCACTGGAAGAGGATTTATCAATTCAGATTTATGGAGAGTGAACTGGAAAAGCCTCGAGTTATTCCTCTGTCAAAATGAAGTGAGACGAATGTGATCACACCTCTGAACTTACTGCTTAGGAACAGACGCACCAGTGTTAGCCTATAAATATGAAAGAAAATATCCTACAAACCTCCACAGTGCTACTTTGAATGTTTCAGTATACCTAAACAAAGTGATCCGAATCAATCTTACAGCCTCTGAAAAAAAGGCTTTGATATCTGTGACAGATAGTCCACGCAACTTAAAGTAAGGCAGAATTTGAATTTCTCTCTCAAGCTCTTACTCTTTTCATTCTCCACAGAACTACTTCCATTAAAGCCATGGGAGAAGAATGGAAAAGTAACTACTGTCATCCCCATTCAATATCTGCAATACCCTAGACCCCCCATTCCCCTAAAAATTGAGCTGACTTGTCCTTACAAGATTTGATTAGTTGTACATTTGTAAGGGAATTTGCTAAAGTAAAATAACTAGTAAGCACGGTTCGGCATATTAACTTCATGTTGTCATAATATCTTGAAGAGGGCTAAGCTCTTTTTTTAAGCACTCCGATATTTTCCCTTATATTGTGTGGGGACAGCAGGGATGCAATTTTTTTTCCCTGTACTTTTAAAGTTTATCACACCATGACATTGTGGACATAGCATGCAGTTAATTTCAAGCATACTGAACCCTACTATTTTAGGTCAAAGTTTTTTATTTTTTCATTTTCCGTAAGTGTGGCGGTGCAAACCACAACACTGGTTAATAAATGTGAAAGACATCATCTTGGGGAAGTCTTTGTCCTCTTATTTACAAGAAAATACTGTAAAAGGGTTTTGACTGAAATATCTTAGAAAATAAAGGCTTATCTGGAGAGCTAGATCTTGATCAGTACAAAAATTAATGAAAAGTATGAAGATGGACTCAAGCAACCAAGCATTCATCTATTAGCAGGTAATTCTTGTCAGCCAACATTGTCTCAACCTTACTGAGAAAAAAGAGAGGTTTCATATTTCCCTAATCATTCAGCCTGAACACTGATAGAACTCATGGCACATGATCTCATACCTCCTCTTTTGTCTTCTTTGAGATGACCCTGAACCAGTCTCCGATCATACTGAGCACAGCAGCAAAGTACGCCAGGCCCACGAGGATCCAGAACCACACCACAGGCTTGTAGTAGTCCAGGTAGTCCTGACTCTCTGACCCAGCTGGAGAACATAAAACAAAGCAGGTTAGGTGGATTAAAAATTATTTGGATAAAGTCCTGATGATGGGAAAACAATTATTTTATCAAGAAAAAATTTAACCTTTCGAGCTTCTTACCAGATCCAGTGATTTTGCTGTTATGTTTGGTGTTTTTATGGCTGAGTTTCTGCTTTTTTTTTTGTGGCACATGAGGATGAAGGCTGCAAGATTTATATCTGCTTCGTACTTTTCTGAAAACCGCCTGTGGACTTCCAACAAACAAATCAATCATAAATCCTCTCGCACTTCAAACACCAGCTTCAATGCTTTTACATACTCTTTTAGCCCCTGTCATGAGCTGTGTCTATGGAATAACCCTCAATAAATCACCTGTTGCGATGCAGTACAGCCAGCATGTAGACAGTGCAGTTTACCTAAAGACTGATGAGTTTACTGTAACTCCTGACACTGGCACAGGTGGCCTAATCTAATATACAACCATTAGTTCTGCTCAGGGAAGTTTCATCTAGCAGCTAAGTGTTTGTGATTTTTACCCTCTGCCTCTCTCTTGTTGTCTCTCAGGCAGGTCAAATCAACCTAACGCCACCTGCTAATGCACACACACATGCACAAAACCTCTTTCTGTACAGCATACACAAACCATATTTATTTTGTTAAAAAGTCAACTCCAGAGGAGTACCCTTATTGTTAGTACGCTAAACTCCATATTTACTTTCAAGACCAAACAACTAGTGCTCATTTGGTCAGAGAGTTGATATAAAAAAAAAAGTCCAAGAAGTCCATCACTACTGTCTCTTCTTTTAAAGCTAAACTCAAAACCTATCTATTCTTCCAAGCATATGAATAGTTACTCTTTGTGTATGTGTGGGTTTGTGCAAGTGTTTTTTGTTTTGTTTCTGTATCATATTCATGATAGTTGAGCTATTTGTCACTTGTATTCCTAGGTTTTTATCATCAATGTAAAGCACATTGAGCTTACATGTAATGAAATGTGCTATAAATCAACTTCTATTCTATTCTTTTCTAATAGTATACCATCAATATTTATTTTTGTTTATTGTGCTGAGATAGCTGAGATAAATGTGTGCTGCCTCTAGCTTTATTTATAATAAGACAAAAAACAACTCTGATTATGCATGGATTATGCATATTCTATCATATAAAGCTATTCTGTTAATTAAAGGGTGGGTACAGATGCGTTTAGTGGCTCCAAAGTTTCTACTGTATTTAACTCTATTTGTTGTACAGTAGTTACTTTGGATTTCTTGTCTCACAGATGGGAGGCATCAAGCATTGCATGGTTGATTTAGAGAAACTGTCAGAATTCATGTTATAATGTGCAGCATAGAGAGTAACAGCAAACAAAGGGAGCCTTTTCACAGCCATGTCGCACATCTGTTCAGTCAGACCGGCTGAGGAATCATCCTGCTATAAACACACTGATTCCATACTGAGTGTCAGACATAAAAATGAAAGAGGGAGTCTATAAATTCAAAGGAAAATCGAGTGACCTTTTTCACCAGCGACAAAGTCTCCAAAGCCGATGGTGGTGAGAGTTATGACCACGAAGTAGATTGACTCCAGCGTGCTCCAGCCCTCGATGTGCTGGAAGATGACGGCAGGCAGGGCCACGAAGATGAGGCACCCGAACAGGATGAAGAGCAGCGTGGAGAAGACGCGGATCTTCGTCTGGCTGACTTTCCACTTCTGAAAAGAGATAATACAAAACTATTGGTACTAAGATAAGACACGGAAACCAGTGGGGCTGAGATAGGTTTGTAAGAACTATAACACCCAAATTAATTTTGTTTAATGTATTTATTTGTTTTGTTTTTTATTAAAATGCCCTTTTGTCTTATTTCATTATTTCTTTACTTAGTTTCTTTGTAATTGTGACAGAACAGTAATGAAAGTTGTAAAAACGTTTCATTATGACATTATGTTGGCCAACTCAAAAAATTTTCAGTTTAGTTGAAAAGTACAGAGTACAGGAACTTCCTTCATAACCTTTGTAAAAAAAATAACCCTTGAAAACATTCTGGCTGTGTTCCTCTTCCTCATGTCCCACAGTCTTTCGCTTTTATTTATTTTTGCTCTCTTCACATTTAGGATGAGTCACTTGGTTTTTTTTTCCGACCTCCTTCCAGGAATACATTTACTGGTTTCTAACATCTCAAACGTCAGGGTGCCAAGCTCTTGTGACAGAACGTTCACTGTCAGAAGGCGCGCTCATGGAGCTGGGGACATTTTGGATCAAGACTTGATATGCTTCATGCGCTGAAAAGTATTTGACATGCAACTCATATGAGCAGATATTCTAATGGATTCACCACAGTTACAGCCTGTGCTTTCATGTTACCATGGAAATTTGAGTTTGATTAAATCTGCAGCTCTCCAGTTACAGAACATTAGGGTATATTCTGCTGTTTACTCTGTGGCTCTGGAGGTGACTGCTTTCAGCTGGTTCCCTGTGCATGCTGCCCTTTTCCCTTCCAGTTATGTAAGCCCCAAGCACAGTGCCTCTGAGGGGAGCATACAGAGCAGTCAGACCTCAAAATACTCTGTCTGTGATGTCTAATGTCCTCACTGCACTGAGCAAAATCCACTTCAGTAGCACACAGTTCAAAGACACCTACAGTGAGTCATAGGACCAAATGAGATGGAGACTAACAACCCAAGAGACAATATGTTCCTGAGGGTCTTCTATAGCCGAGTCTTTTTTCCTTAGCCAGCATCTTCAATGCACAGCAGCCACTTCAGCAGATGCTACAGTCCATCTATTCTCATTGTTTGAACTAGCTACATGTACTAACCTTTCTCCTACTCCTCCGGGAGAAAAAAAGCCACTTGCCAGCAATAAATCAAAGTCATAATCAACCAGTTGCTGCTGAGTATCGTGGCTCCTGGAAAATGTACCTATTGATAGAGCTTTTATTCTGGAAATAAAAGGCTCTTATGAAATCAGGGACTGCTTTAGTGGGCTTGTTAAAGATAATTAAGATTTTTAAGCCTGTCATGGTTATACACTTACACAACAGAACATTCTAGAAAAATCTCCCCTCTGTGGAAAAATGTTAAAGTAATGATTCTGGGGTTGTCGGGGGAAGCGTATCCATGCTCTGAGTGTATCTCGAAGTGTTCCTCTGCAGAACAGTGCTCCCTATAAATTAGGTTTGATTACAGGTTTGTATTATACAAGTGCACCGAGGTCATGTTCTATTCAACTGAACAATTGGCAAACTACTGCACCTGTGGTATCAGCTCAAACTTTCACTTGTTCGCAATTGTATTCAAAATGTCTTCCTGTAAATGAATTTCATTTATAGCAAAAAAGACATTATTAAACTTTTGTAATGATTCCGTTTAGTCAACCACAGCTCTTTTGTAAGGCTAGACATGACAGCATTGACTTAGATTTCAAGACAGAATGCATTTATTGTATCGACACGTCTCTGCATTTCAGAACCCTCTTGCCCTCCTTGACAATTTTTTTGTAATTTGAGATGTATATTCTGTATTCAATTAGGCTGATTATTCCCCAGAATAAATTTAGTGAGGAGAGTGAGGGGTAGACATGTATTAAAGGGCCAAGGCCAGGAGTCAAATCTGCAGCTTTTTGAGGTACAAGTAAAAAAATAAAGCAGAATTTTAACGCACATTAGGCCTATATCAATTCAGCCACCAGTGGGGTATCGATCAAGAGGAGGACCTACGTGCAGAAAACCAAAAGTATTTATTTGAACAAAAAAGGCAAAAGGAAAGAAATGCTTACTTTTCAAAAGTCCAACAAATGTCCAGAGAAGAGAAACAAAAAAAAGACACGAGAAAACACTGGGAGGTAAGAGACGTATGACAGGAGCAGTAAGGGCGTGATCACACTGGCAATCCGTACCGTGCCTAAGCACGCTTCACCCCTAAAGTCCAGTTCGTTTGACCAGTGTGTGTGCTCCGTACCATGCTCAAGCACGGTACACTACCTTGGCCCTGGCACACTTCAGGGTGGTCGGAGAGGTCCGCCTGTTTGTAAACTGAGAACGCTTCATAATTACATAAAGCTATGCATGTTCTGTATTACAGCGTTATATACAAGAGGTAATTATGCTAGGCCCGGTTTGTCCTGGAGCAGTGTGAGAGCAGGCCGTGCAGGCCAACGGGGGAATGAGAGGTTGGGGGGTGGGGGGCGCAATCATGTTTAAGCACGGTAGTAGACAACTTTGATAGTGTGAGTGCGACCTAAGACAAAATGAACTAGAGGAAAGGAACACTGAGAGTAAATACACTCAGGGATAATCAGACACAGGTGAGACTAATGACACAGGTGAAGAAACAAAGGGAGGAAGTATGACAAGACAAGAAAGACTGGGGACAAGAACTACAAAATAAAACAGGAAACACTAAGGACACACATGTACATATACAGTAATAATACACAGAGGACATGGAGAAACACGAGGATAAGACATGAAAAAATAAAACAGGAGACATTAAAGACTAAACTTGGAAATAAAGCAATACAGATACGCACAAGGGAAACAAGCAACAGGAAGGGAGAAAGAGACAAAAATAAAACAGGAAATTAAATCCAAACACTGAAATAAACAAATGAACCAGAAACTCATGACAGTATGGCAGCTGTCAGTAGCAGTTCCCTCTTCCTCATTTAGTGTTCACTGACGTAACCTCCCGTGATTCCATGGCAACGATAGATATGTTGCATCTGTCATGCCAGCCGCCACAATAAGACACGTCCGTACAACTATAAAATCACGGATCTCTTTGGCTTTGATAACTGTTGGAAATATTTGAGGTAATAGAAGTACTCAACAAAAAAATAGAACATAGGTTTAGTCCATATTTAATAAATTTTAGTGTAAAACACTAATAACATTCTAAATACTGTACCTTTAACATGAAATAAATACAGCTGTTTTTAAAACCAGCTTTAGGTCATGTTCTCCTCAGTGGCTGGTGCACTGAGCAGCTGTTTGATTGCTTTGTCGTTTTTTTATTTTCAGGGTAAGCCTTTGAGTTTCCAGGAGATACTTAATGACTTAACATCCAGCAGGCTCCATTTATATTCCGTATGTCCAACATGACTAATGGTGCTCTCTAACCACTCAGCTTTGGACCCAGTCAACGTGTAAAAGGCACTTTAATTAATAACCCATAGTATCATTATTTTAGAGAGATGCAACCATCTGGGTTAATTTCACCGCCATAAACAGAAAGCAGGAAAACGATGGAAACAGTTCCACAAGTTTCGCGAAGAAGATGACAAAAGAAAACCCCTAACTGTTCTTCTTTGCTGAATTTTGGAACTTGTTATGAATTAACTGCAATTTACTGATCTAAGCTTTCAATCTTGAACAAACTGTCTGCAATTTAAATGGTTCTCAGGAGTGAAACCATTTCCTCAGAAAAAACCCAGACTGCTTTGGAAAAAAAACAACTCCTGCACTTTCACAATATTCAGATGCAGGGTCTTTATGTTTCTGCTTTAACTTTGACCCTTGGATATAACAGTTCTTTCAAGAAACAGCTCCAGCAATACACTTTTACAGCTACTGTTGTGTTTCCTGTATCCTTTTGTGCTTTCCACATTAAAACGGCTCACTGCTCACAGGTAAACATACAAAAAAAAACAAAGAAAATTAATCAGGAGGGAAGGATCTCACCACAATCATCTTCTCTACTTTAGCGATGCCTTTCCCAAAAATGGTCCCCAGCTGGTCCCCGACGCCAGCCAATAAGAATCCAAACAGGGGAATCCCTAGCAGAGCGTAGATGATGCAGAAGATCCGCCCTCCTTCTGTGTGAGGAGAAATGTTCCCAAACCCTGACAGGCAGAAAGGAAGCAGAGAGAGAGTTCATTAGCTCATCAGGCAGTATTTCATTCAGAATGTAAGAGGAAATTAGCTGCAACATAGAGACACAGTCAGTTTTTTGTGTGATGTGTGATGAGCAGGGCATTATACATTATCTGCAGAACAGGAAATGTTTTGCTATATTTATGTGTTTTTAAGATACTCAGAACCTAAAGCAGATACAATTTTATTTTCTTCAACCTGGATATTCAGTTTGCATCTACTTTTATGCATACATTTGTTGTGTAGAAGAAAAAACAATGTCAAGTCACATCATGTTGTGCTACAGAGTGTTAAAACTATCAGAGCTCTTCGCAGCTTTTTGTGCTGCATAAACACAGAAATAGGAAATAAGATCCTGTAACTGCTTTGTTGTTTTTCTACAGTTAAAAACCTCTGGGATAATGCATGCCTTCTTGTCTTACAATGATTCTAAAGACAGTTCTAGTTGTTTCACATGACATGTTTTATTTATCTTTTCATACTGTTGGGCAACATATTATGTTCTCTTCTCCTCTGTTTGCCTTATGCAGGACAGACTCTGAGTACATACAAAAACAGGAGCATTGATGTTATTGCATTGCATGAAACACAGAGAAGGAAAACTGGAAAAAAAAATTTTTTAATCTACACTGGACAGACCAGAGACTGGAAAACGTTACACAAAAACTTGACTGAGCTTTGACATCACTGCAGACAAGCTTGGAGAAATGTTAATATTTAAAGATGGACGTCTTTAAAAAGTAATGATTCATACTCAAGGTTGATGATTCTTTTCTCATTACACTAGTAACTGAGACTTTAATGAAATATGGAAAAAATGAAATGCGCAAAAAAAAGACAGTATACTGTATATAGAGACACAAATACACACACACACACACACACACACACACACACACACACACACACGGTCAATGGGTTGCTGGCGTTCATCTTCTATCCAAATCCACTATCATGTGCAGCCATAAAAAGCAGCCTTTCGAATTCAATGTCCTGGTAGAGTCCTGTGCCTTTTGAAAACTGAACCTCAAGAAAGACAACACACAACACATGACTTTCTATTATTTAATGTTTTATAAGAGCTCTGCATAATGAACTACACACACCTTTCTCCTTTAATGGATTCACCCATCTCAGGATAGAAGCTGCAGGGTGCCTTCTAACAACTTCCCAGTCTCACACTGGTAGTATGTTGGCAGTAAATGTGCGAAAAAAAAATGTCAATCAAATCACCCTGATTTCATGATTAGCTCAAAGGAAGAACGGGACGCTGGATTTGTTTTTAACACCTCTGGGTGCCATGGCAGAACAAACAAAGACACAGCGGCCCTCTAATTTGTAGCAGTGCTCCGTCTTTCTTTCATATTATAGATTGAATTAAACAGATTCACCCTTGTTTATATTCTCAGCTCATCTTTGAAAGCTATCATGGTGTCAGGCATGAAAAGCAATTGGCAGGCATGAAAAGCAATTGGCAAATTATTGTGAAATGGAATAAAAAGATGGACTTGTAAAGACTACTGGGTTCTGAAACAAATAGATAAAAGGAGAAACGCTAGGTTAAAGAAAAGACATTTGAAAAAAGGGGAGACTCTAGGCTATATTTTTTCAAATCTTCAAAAATTGATTTTTTGTAATCTGCACATCAGTTTTTATTTTACACATTGGACTACAGCTTTATTACTGTTAAAGAACAAATTCTCCTCTGCTCTGACCTTTTACTCTCACAGGACTTAAGTGAAATGTTTAACCACAATTCAGTTTGAAAGGAACAAATCATTCAATTTTGATCTTTTGACAACAATATGGCCTACATGAATGAAATAAATACTCTAAAATATCTGTTCCATCATCACATTAACGTTGATTTAGACAAACACATTATTTAACATGTCCCTTATAACACTGCGTACATTACATGATACTAACTAGGTTATGTAAGAATCTCGTGCAGTAATGTGGCACGCTTTGTACTCTCTCTTAAAGGAACAAATGTCGTTGCAGAGGACCATAAAGGTTTAATGACTTTCTTCTAAACTCAGCAGAGCATCTTTGAACTGAGTGACCTTATTAGCGTCTCTTAAAGATCATTATTAGAGTACAGGGCATTCTTTTTTCATGGAAATGTATATCACCAAATAGAAAAACAAAATGTGAAAAAAAAAAAATCAAACAGTGATTTATTTGGAATTAGAACCCTTTTTTTTCAGACTTTCAATTTCCAAAACAGAGACCCGTCTTGATATTCAGAAGAAAATCTAACTTTCAGTGGGAATAAAATAGTAGAGGACACTTGAGTGGGGAGTTCCACAGGGAAGAAAAACAGCAGATCAATCACTCCGCACCTGTCTGACTAGAGCAGAGAAGCAGAGGCAACAGAAACAAGAGGTAATTCAGTAAGGGGAAAGATGCCTTAGCACAATGCTTCACATCTTATTAAAACTCTCTGCATAAACAAATCAATCTTTGTTATAAATGCTTGGTCACCATCTCCAGCTGAATCAGGTAAAGCAATAAAAAAAAAAACACACAATGCCCAATTGTTTTACACAGAACAAATATTCAATCTGAACAATTATTTCTTTAAATCATAAGCATGTCTTTGCATTCTGAACCAAACAGGCAAAATTATGATGATTACAAACACACAGCACAGAGTAATGAAGTGCTGTTTACACTAACTAACTAATTGTGTTTGTTCAGTCACGTCTCCTCCCCTGCAGTGTGTGGGTGTGTATCCGTGGGAATGTGTCTGTGTCAGTGAGTGTGTCTGTGTCAGTGAGTGTAACTGTGTCAGTGAGTGTGTCTGTGTCAGTGAGTGTGTCTGTGTCAGTGAGTGTGTCTGTGTGAGTGTGTCTAGATGGATCAGGTGGCCATCCTGCTGTTAAATGGAGGGAGCAAAGATAATTGCAGCGATGATTAGCCGAATCTTGACACCACAGCTTTTAAAAACTCGCTGCAACCTGCTCTCCCGGTTATGAA
The DNA here is from genome assembly GCF_963930695.1 of Labrus bergylta. Classification (NCBI taxonomy): domain Eukaryota; kingdom Metazoa; phylum Chordata; class Actinopteri; order Labriformes; family Labridae; genus Labrus; species Labrus bergylta. The sequence continues at coordinate 13,658,467 of NC_089209.1, read as the reverse complement.
TATTAACAGAGAAGAACTTGACTACACAATCAGAGAAGGACCTACTGAGTCTGATTCATAGAAGGACTTGCAAAACATATCGATATCAACCGTTATTTAACCCCTGAAGAAGAAGGAGAACCTTATCTCCCCTTCACTGGCCACTGCCAACAAACCCAGCATGAAATCAGAGCCTTTTGAATGAAGTAGGCCAGATCTTGTTGTAGTGTTAATGTAACTTGGGAAGATTGTTTAATTTGTGTGTAAATGGAAAAATAATGTTGTTTACTCCTGGTTTTTGTTCGGATACTAGGGAAGCCAAAGTTGTTGTTTTTTTTAACATTATTTCCATGTTAGGACAGAAGGCTTTTGGTAGTCACCCTTTGTTTGTGTTTTTGGGCCTTGCTCTGCTCTGAAGAAAATATACTGCTGTGTTAAATCTGAAGTTGACCTGGAATGATGGCTTTCTCAAGAGTGGGAAGAGTGGGGGTCACTGGTCATGTTGTGTCTTGATTCCCCTTGGCTGGGAACATAACACAACCTTTTGTATGAAAAGCTCTCTTTCAGTATCACTGCTGCACCTAGGTGAGAGCAGAAATTCAACACACGTATTCTGAGGTGAAGAGAAAACCCGAAGTGCAGCTCTTACTTGCTGCCTACAAGTGAGTACCTTCATTCTAATACTAAAGCAAATATTTTCTAATTTTTGCTAACCAGAGGGCAAAATCAAGTTATTGCAGTGCAGTTACTTTTCCTTACAGGACACGGAGCCCAACAGCCCACCAAACAGAGAAGTGGAGAAGTTAAAGATGTGCCAGATTAGATGCCCCAAGCAGTACAGATACGTTTTTTTGGAAAAAGGCTGGAGAAATGTTTGGGAGATCAAGCAAAGTCAAAATATTTGAAGATTGGGTTCTGCCCACAAGGATGGCTGATTTAACTTCAAATCAAAGGTTTACATTTTTTGATTACAGATTAAGCTCTAACAGAATGTGAAGATGTGAAATGGACCCAAAAAGCCCACTTAACAGAAACACAGATCCACCAAGCTCTGCTTTTACGAGCCAATCGAGTTATAAGAGTGTGTGGCCGTGCGTGCGTGTGTGCGTGTGGTTCAGTATTCCTGATTAGCAGGCACTTACAGCTGGAGGTGACACACACAGAGTGAGTAATGGTGTACAAGTAGTGATGGATATGGGAAGCTTGTTGGATGTGTTAATGTACTGCAGCCTGAGACATGCCAGCTCCTTGATTACACAGCACAGTAACTAAGCAGAGGATCACAGGATCACAGGCCTTTTAAAGTCCTATTTTTCTGACTTTGTGTGAAACTCTTAGGACTATGCTTCATTTTCAATAAACCACTTTAAGAAAAAAAAAAAGACCTCAAAAAGCAACTGCAATAATAAATCTATATGCACTGAAAGCCAGAAACTATTGTCTCCACTAGATCACATTCATCGCCTAAAGGTTTGGATTGCAATTTACCATCATGATTTCTTTGTAAGTTGCAGACTTGATGACTGTTATGCTGCCTTTGTTACAGTTATTCCAATACGGATACAAGTAGGCCTTCCATATTGGGTAAAATCAAATACATGTCTTCAAGAATGCCAGAGAATGCAACAATCTGATGCAATCAGAGCTGTGGAGCTGTCCAGTGCTGATCCTCTTGAGACATTGGCTGGTTCAGCACTGTCTGATGCTGAAGATGTTGTAAGTCCTTCTATTGATGTTTTGCAAAAACTGTTGACTCAAGAATTTCCTCTAAACGTCATGATTGTTTTTCGCACTTTCAGCGCAAGGATGTAATCAAGTTTTTCTTGCTGTGTTTTCTTTACTCGTTTCGACACTGTGTCTGCAGGGCTCTCCTATATTCAGCATCTTAGAGTGGGGGAGTTACTTGTGGCCTATTCTGTGGCCTGGTCTCTCTCTCTCATCTCCCTCTTCTCACTGCCTGCTGCACACTTGAGTGTGTATTTTTCAGTGTATTTTTTTTCCTTTAGATAAGTTCTGTTTTCATTAGGCAGTTTTAGGGAGAGGTACTGAGAGCAATGACTCATTGCAAGGTTGACTCAGTTCCTTCCAATGTTCTGTTCTTTTTGGCTGGGGTCTCTAGCCATTTTTTAAAATTCATTTTTTGATTTATTTTTGACTATTTCTTGGGGGGTATTTTCATTAAGTTTTCAAAGAACTTCCATGTAGATCCCATCTGCAGCATTATTAAACACTCACAGAGCTGCAAAGTCTACTTGGGCTGGCTAATGGGCCATTCAACCGAGGCCTTTCGTCTGGGAGTCAAGGCCAATGTTGAGTTATTATATAGCTATATTCAATACCAAAACTGAATTAGAAAAGGTTCTATGTCTTAACCAGAAGTAAAAAAACAAACAAAGACAGACACTTACCAAGAGGATCATTCCACATTGACAATGTTTCAGCCTGTGACACACTTCAGATGCTGCCTTGTGTGAAGCATCAGAGTCGACAAAATGAGAAAAAGTTGAGTTGGTGTAACTGTGAGATGAGTCCGGTACTTGGATCCTCGTAAACCTGACACAACCCATCAAGTTACCTGAGGTCATGTTTTTTTCCTTTTGTTCATTTATTGAAGTATTTTGTCATTTCCTGTTGTTTTTTTTTGTACTGTGTGTACACTCATGATGCCAATTAGTTGTGTGTTCCTTTGTCGCCTTGTTCAAGCCTTTTTCTTCTTGTGAGTCTTCTAGTGTTTTTGACCATTGCCTTCCGCCTTGTTTTTTGCCTGCCCCTTTTGGATTTGTTTGCACCACTGCGTGCTTACCTGTGTACTGACCTGGACTATTTATTGAGCACTACTTTTACTGAACTCTGTCTCAAGTGAGTCTGCATTTTGGGTCTATGTTTCTATCTTGTTGTGTTAAAAACCGGCCTTCATATGTTCAGTTAATTGTGGTCCTGGGGGTGCTAGAGCTAAACGTTTAGCCTTCCCAAGGTGTAGTGGGCCTACCTGTGAAAGTAGGTGCCTGCTTGATAACCCTGGAGATAACCTGGCTCTCACTTCCCATCTATCTGCCCCATAATGTTATGGCAGCCACAAAGGGTTAAGTCATGGATAATGATCAGCAGGGCATTAGGGCGTTAGTTGGTGGAGAGCCCTAAGCCTTTTTATACGGGCACAAGATACTTGTGATAATATCTAAAATGGGCTTATAGCTCTAATTGCTCTTGTTTTGAATTACTTTCAAAAACAAAAATGTTTTTGTTCCTGATAAATATAACAAAGGTAGGGGGCAAACTAAATGGTATCGTTTTGTTGACCTGCAGTCCATGCACAGAGCTGGCACAATGTGGCAGCTTTGGGTAAGCGAGCGTATTGAATTCTAGATAAGAGTCATCAAAAGGACATTGAGCCTCTGCTGCCTTAGAGAATAAATGAAATTATATATGTGCCTAGAATGCCCTTTCACATATTCAAAGAGGAAATGTCCCCATATTTTGAAACCACCTTTGAAGCATTGCATGTAACTACTGTGAAACATTGTCAGAGGCCTCTTCAAAGAGAAAATAATGAGGAATGCAATTATTAAAGAGTTGGAAACTCCTCTTACCGATGGTTGTGATGACAGTCCCGGCAAAGAAGAAAGAGGAGCTGATGTCCCAGAGGCTCGTCTGGTTGGATACACTTCCTGATGGGTTTACACCGGCTCGGACTGCTGAAACCACTTGCTGGAGTGGAGAAGAAAAAAAGATAGCAGATAATGCACAGTCTCCCAGTGGGAATGTGGTTCGAGATGGGCTGAGAAGCACAAGGAAATTAGTGGTGTGCTTCAGATTTCTCTGGAATATGACAGCTGAGATAAACATCCAACCAAAAACAATGAAGAGTTACCAGTTACATGGCGCTTTCTTGCATTTGAATTCATGTTTTAAACAAGCATGTTTCATGAAATATGTACAGAAACTGCATTTCATAAATGCATAACAGTCAGACTGCCTCCACTGTGCATACAAAATGCATGCAGGGTAACCAAAGAAAAACACAAACACTTAAGATGTGGTACCGTTGCCATTTTTAGGTCAGATAAAACATTAATGTCATTTTTAATTTCCTCAGTCTAAAGCCCTCACAGCAGCAAAAAACAAAAGATGAAGTGGCCTTTTTAAAAATCTCTTTGTTGAGCAGGCCACTTGGAAAAACATCTTACTCACTGAAAAAGTAATTAGATGACTTTACTGATTTCTCAACAGAGAATTGATTTATTACAGCACAGGTAACGTTACTTTGTTGCCATGTCAAATTCTGTAAAAGTGCCTTAATACATGTAGATATGATAAACAATACATTGTAAGAATCTTACAATGTGTTACCGATGGGAAATTTTGGTGTAACTGAGAGGGCCATTTGTCATTAGAAGGAGTATAGTTTGTTTTTCCTTTTTCAGCAGAAGTTGTCTGAGCACCTCCGGCCTCTATGCCTTTCATTAAAATCTCTTTCTAAAGCAAAGCAGCTGGCTTTCTGGAGAAAAAAAATTAACGTGGACTTAAGAGTTGTAATCCCTAAACCTGATCACATTTTACTGTATTGAGTAACAGGCTAAATGGGCTAATTTATCTAATTTAAAGTAATTTCATAATTTCACTTGCTTTGTCATGTTTAACTGTTTTGTCATGATTATCTAGAGTTTCGGATGTTAATTAATAAAAGATGAGTCACTCAAACAATATCTTTTTTAAAATGTGCTGTTTTTTTTCAGGCTGACACTGATTGGAGGAGGCTGAAAAACAGAGGAGCTCATTTTTCCCTCTTGTTTCAATCAAAAATGCCATTCATCTTTTCAATACCAACAACAAAAACATGAACAAAACATGTGTTGCCTTCAATCATGGTTCAGATGTGTAACCAGCTGGCTCAGCATGGCGTGGACTAGCTCGTCTTGCTCAGGTCACTTTGTAATGAGTGAGCGTGTGAGGTGTGACACGTGTCTCAGCTGAGTGTGGCAGGTCCTGTAGAAACCAGACGGCTGTACAGGAAACAGAGCAGCTCGGATGTACATGTTTTCCCTCTCAGAGCTGTACTCTCATGACAGGAGACAGGAGGGGAGGAGAGCCACCAGCTGGAGGGGAAAAACTGCCATTTACTACCTCTCACACTGATAGTCGCCTCAACATCAACTGTAAGCAGCTCAGCAGCTCACAGATGATGATAGCCTGACTGATAGCCTAGCAACATAACCCACCATAGGGTTAGTTTTGCCAAATAAACACTGGTGAGTCTTCACCTTGCAAGCAGTTAAAGTGAAAGCACATCTCTTTTTTTCTGCGGCATGCAGCTCTGTCAACAGTCTTGTTAAATCATGTAGCCATCAAGAATATTTGTTGTTGGAAACTTGTTAGCTAGAAACCTCAAAAGCATGTAGTCCCAGGTTTCAGCCAGTTAGCTAAAATTTGCTTCCTTCGCTTGCTAGCTTCCGCTGATAACATCTGTCAGAAATGGTTTAAGCGAGCAAAATCAATGGTTGGAGGCAAAAACTTAACAGCCTGCTTATATCATCCTGTCTCTGACATAAAGTCACTGTTGTTTCACTGAACCTTAAAACTTTAAGTGGGAACATTTTACAAAATCGTTTGTGTTCGACAGAACATGTCATGCATGTTAAGTTAAAGCTTGATTGACATACAAACAACAATTTTAGGATGAAAGGCTGAAACTACCCTTTATGCTTACTGCAGTTTAATCATGTTCCTGCTGTGTTTTTTTTTAAACTGTCTCCGTCAGCTAGCTGCAGTACAACAAAAGGCCCACGCAGAGACAAATGCAAGAGAAATGCTTTGGGACCTCAGGGGTAATTCGATGGTAATTCATTGTGGAGGAATGCTTTCTTGAACTAAAGCTTCATTCCCCTATGGGATATTCTTTTCGCGATCCTGAGCAATAAAACTCATCTTACTCTAGTGTCGTGCAAGATAATAAATGTTAGACTCATTCCAGAGGAGCAGTAGCTCTTTTAGTTGATCTCCATTGTTGTGGTTTATACCCATGAACCTTCAGAGAAAGCATTAATGCTACAGTTATGATGAAGGGCCTACATTATCAATGCCTACAGTCCTCCTGAACCAGCATAGTCAGCTTTTTCACAGCTTGCACATGCACACATACGCAGGTTTGGGTCACTGCAATGTCAGAGCGTTTTCTGCTGCTCTGTTGTCAGCCTTGGTGAAACTGGGAGAGCTATCATTAACCTGTGACTGTTCAGTGTTATAAAGCAATAAAGATCAAGGCTATTAAAGCTAAAAATGAAAGAATAATAGATTAGAAACTGAAAGAAAAAGGGATTGACACTGTTAACATGACATCCTGGGACACAAAGTAAAGCAATGTGTGCTAATGGCATCTCAGTGTTGTTGAAATGTAGCTACAAGGAACTGTGTGCTGTCAATCTACACAAGCTGCAAAACGAAAGGGCATGAAAGGTAGCTCAAAGGGTTTGTTACCTCAAATAACATAAAATAAAATATTTTCTCAATTCCTTAATTCAGTATCCTGGGAATTACACACTTAGCATTTTTGCAATTCACAATTTACCAACATTGTTTTCAGTGGAAAAAATAGTGTTCAGTGTATATAATTTGCATTTAGTTGCAGTCTTTTAACTAACCTGTATATTTTTTTGATAACCATAAACATGATTGTTTTTGTGTGTGAAAATTTTAGCATTGGACCTACATTGAACATAACTCAGGGTTTAGCAGTATCATCCACTCTTAACATAAACACCAATGTAGGTTTGTTTGCAACACTCTGTGACAGAGCTAGAGCAGCTATAGACAAGAAATAACGTGTTAGAAAACAAGAGCGATATGTCACATAAAATAAAACAGGTAATGAGCTGAATGAAACAGTCACTAAAAAACAGTGCTCTCTGATACATGTATGCTTCTTTAAGCCCATTGTTTTGGCTTTACTGCCGGCAACTTACAACTAGTTTTTATCTGCTCCAAGTAACACATTTGTTTTTGATATGACGCAATCTGCTGGGCCCCAAGCAGAAGACAAAGTTATCGACAGGTAAACACAGTGAAGCATCTAGAGCAGAGGCAGGGCTAAAAATCGGTTCACATCAAAACTGCAATAATACAGTACCTTGTTTCATCTTAAGTCCATTTTCACCAGCGGTGAAACTGAGCATGCAAACCAGCTGCTGGCATTTTTTTTGGTGCACCATTTCCTTCCTTGGCACACAGATGCTGCAGGGGCTGTGTTGTTGGTCCTGACTTGTCAGCCGTGCTGCTAACATTAGTTATCCCTTTGTGTCGGTAATGTTTGGCTGCGTCTGACACTCTTCTAGTGTACAGCATGTACTGTCTTTGGAGGAGTAAGACATTCAGTCTTTCCCCAAGTGTTAGAGCACACTGTTGATTCTACATTCCTCAGGGTAAGAGGAAGACCCATTCAACAAAATGAATAATTTCATATTTTCTTTAATATTTTGGGCATATACAAATATGTGATCATGTGATGTAGCTAGTTCAGGCCAAAATCTGAAGCTATAAAGTTAGCCCTAAATAATCATGTGTGTATGTGTGTGTGTGTTCACTGTAACTAGCGTGCACTAGGGCCCATCAAAATAGCTTGCACTGGGGCCTGTCGTGACTACCTTACACCACTGTGACTGACGCACACAACACCACTTAACCGATCTGCCAGACAATTCTGAAAGGACGATAAAAAAAAAGAAGATCCATTGCGTTTGATGTCGAAGACCTGCTCCTCAACAGCTTTGTCAACAATGAAGGCTTCAGATTTATGATTTATGATTATATGCTGATATAAGGTGATAGGCTACTATAATAAAGTCCTAAGTGAACAAAACAAAAAACTACAAATCCAGAGGGAGCTATTTCAAGTGTAACTTGTGAGACAAAATGTGACAGTATTTGTCTCATCCTGGTATTTACAGACACAGTAAACACAATGTACAAAATGTGAACACATAAATAGTTACGTGTTCTTGTCCAAATAACACAAAGGAGACGGTTCAAAGATAAAATCCTGAAACTCATGCATCCACTGTGCCTCTAAAACCATCATTTAGCAAATCACACAATCAGATCAGATTGGCTCAGTCAGTCCCTTTGTGTGTCAGCCAAAGCATCCATACTGAATCACTGTCCTGGCACTCAGCCGTTTGCATACTTACTATGGCCACGGGGAATAATAAGACAGGATCATTTGTGGACCATACTGGCGTTCTCCAAACTGAGCCAAACAGCCACGAGAGATTGAATCGTCTGGAGCTTTCTGACAGCACTCACTTTTTTAATTACTCCCTTTGAGAGCACATCTCTCCTCAATCCTCTGCTGACTGCCTTTTGATCTGCAGGAGTCTACAGAGGTGGATGTGTGTGCGTTTGTGTATACATAATTAATTAAAAGTGAGTGGGGGACACCTGTATTGAAGCTGTTTATCAATAAATCATCAGAAGAGAATGAGTTGGCTGAAAGGCTACTGAACTCACTGGGTGACTGTGTGATGGATGATGGGCAGAGGTGTTTGGTTTGACTGCTGTCTGGCAAAAACAAAAAGTATGCACCTTTTTTGTGTTGTCTATTCTTTATAAAATGGCTCAAATGAGCCTGATAGGATTAGAAAAACATTAATTTGTGGTCGTCTTCAGGCAAATTGCCCAGTTTTTAGTGAGCTTAAAATCTGACACAAATTATTCATTGCTTCTTCAGTTTGTTTTTGAGCTCCAGTACTTTGTATTTGACTGAAATGAGTGCAGACTGACTGAGGGCAGAAAGGGTTTCTGACAAAGGGAGTCATGCTTTGCCTGAGAACAAACATTTAAAAAGCTACAAAACAGCAGAGGAAAGTTTGCCCCCAATTATCTTTTTGAGAATTAAGGAGATGGAACACTGTGTTTTTTACCTGCACGGGGTTGTTCCAATTTCAATCAGGTTGTCTAGCTTGACATTAAACATAAAATATCTACAACAATAGACTCTTCCAGTTTTCAGTATTCACTACCAAATAGCCCATGATTCATAACCAAGAATCCTCAATACAAATTCTAACACCAGAGTAGTTTAATGCTCACATTTAAGGTGCTGGCATTTGGCATAAATAGGTTTCACATTTACCATATTCTCTAATCCTATCTCATTATTTATTCAAACAAGATACTGTTTACCTCAGTTGATCAATATTTTGGTTTATCTGGATGCCACTGCAGTATATGTACATATTGATTTAATGTGTTGGTCAGGACAAAAGAGTTTGTAGCAGGAATGTAGGCTACTGAATGCTAACATCTAACATCATGCTCATATCTAAGTGAAACATGTATTAAGATCAGTAGCTCCGCAATAACGATGGGTGTTGCCATCCCTAGAGCCATGTTGCTAACGTGGCTAGCAGTATCAGTCCTGGCAAAAAAAAGAAAGAAGCTAAAGTAGCTGATGACCCAGAGGCTCATCTGGTTGGATACACTTCCTGATGGGTTTACATGGATTCTGAAACCACTTGAAGTGGAGAAGAAGAAAAGTAACAGATAATGCACAGTCTCCCAGTGGGAATGTGGTTCGAGATGGGCTGAGAAGCACAAGGAAATTAGTGGTGTGCTTCAGAATATGACAGCTGAGATAAACATCCAACCAAAAACAATTAAGAGCCAACAAGGGGAGGAGGGTGTGGGGGGGGGGGGGGGGGGGGGGGATATGTCACATTTATTTTGACATGTTATTCATTCTTGCTCAACATGCTTCCTAAACTACACATCTGCCTGTTAGTCATTGAGCAATGCCACACACAGAACTGGCAACACAGCTTGTCTTTATTGATGTCTTTATTGATGTTGTACTATTTGCACCAGTTACATGGAGCTTTCTCATGATTAAACAAGCGTGTTTCATGAAATATGTACAGGAACTGCATTTCATAAATGCATAACAGTCAGTCTTACTGACTGTCTTCATTGTGCATACAAAATGCATGCAGGGTAACCAAAGAAAAGCACGAACACTTAAGATTTGGTACCGTTGCCATTTTTAGGTCAGATGAAGAATTTATGTCATTTTTAATTTCCTCAGTCTAAAGCCCTCACAGCAGCCAAAAACAACAGATTATGAAATGTAACAGAAGAAGAGAATCAAGTGTACATCAGTGACAACGTTTAGAAAGCCAGCAGAAAGTAGATGTATTGTTAAGTGGCAATTTTCTTAATCTCATCGTTGAGCAGGCTACTTTGAAAAGAATCAGAGTAAAGTTTATTCGATGCATCTTACTCACTGAAAGAACAGCCTTTTCCACAGCAGAGATTCACAGTGAGTGATACTTTTGTTAAAAGAAAGCAGGATGAGGTTTTTGTAGTTGTTATGTAATACTACTTACAATATGTACAAGACGAAGGCAGCAAAGAGAAAAGAGGTTTCGACTTTGTCCACAGTATCCACAGGAGTGTCCAAATACGACACAAAGCATCTTAACAACACATACTAGCCCTCTCAGTGCAACCCTTCAGTCTCACTTATATACAGTGAGGGAATTCAACTTTAATAAAAAGTACTTTATGTCAGCTTGGGTCAGTGTTAATATGGTCAGAGTCTATACTGTGAATGTCACTGAATGTCAGCACAGAGGACAATTCAATGTAGAGGAGCTTTCATTTGAAACCAGCAAAACAAAAATAAGGTTCCACTTAGTTAGCAACTTTGTATTCAATCAAACCATGAATATTTAACTAACAACTACAGTACATGTTAGGTGGGGGTTATTTCTGTCGTAGATGAACAATGATGAAATCGTGAAACAGACTGTGGATCATCTTAGATTTATTCAGCCATGGTCAGACAACACAGAAACACAACACACATATGGCTGACAAAGTGCAGACCATCGCTGACCCATGCTGACCAAGCTCACACAATCATTGACAATCATTGGCAAAGTGGCCATCATGGGCAAAATAGCAAAATCTTCATCACACAGTGTGGCTTATATTCTGCTAGAAGGTACAGCCCACAAATTCCTTCCCATTTGGGTACATCACTATAAAACAATAAAGATGACATGACACTGATTTGTATACGTATCAGATGTAGACTCTCTGTCTAACAAACAGTTGCTGACAACATATAGTTGGCTCCTATCCATTTATAGATCTGCTACTACTGAGGTGCTTCACCCATATAAGGTTACAGCTTCACAGACCCAAAAGTAGAATTACTGTGAGATGGTTGACACAATTTAAAGATATGTCCACAAAATTATCAAGATGAATGAATCCATGAAAATACGTACTAACAGTACACATTTCACTAACAGACTCACTGTCTTAATCTCCTGAATGGTTAATATCAAAGATGGCAAATTTGAACCACATCATTTTGAAGTGCTACAAATTAGGCCTATGCCATTCATGCAGCCCAGAGATGCATCAGCAAGAGACATCATTATTAATCAAGTATCTTATTAAAGTAAGAACATTTTCTAATATTTTAAATATTTTAAAAAGGAATATGTCTAACTCGTTGCAGTAAGAGTTCAGACACAGAAACCAGCTGGATTGTGCTCATCTTAATGCCAGTGTGATTCAAATGGCTCAAAGCCCACATACAGGACAGATCGCTTACTTACGCTATGCTATACTTGCTGAAGAAAGATAGGGCTATACGGGCTAAAAGCGTAAAAGGAAGGCTTGGCTGAGCTCTTCATTTCATGGTTCATTTTTAATGCTCACTCACTGTCATACTCTGGCTACACTAAATAAGATCAAGACTTCACATGTCCGTGGTATTTTTTACATTTATATAATGTGGACGATCTCATCCTGTTAAAGCAGCAAGACAGTTTCTTCATTATAATGAGCTGCTTTGTAATGATAATGATACATTCTGCACATTGTAAACAGAATAAAATAGAAGCTTTAGCATTTGGTATTGCTCATATATAACTCTTGCTTTGAGCCTTTAGGACATTTGGACATTCGGAGGTCCTTTTTTTGTGCTGAACAGAATCAGGAAAATGGTTCAGCAAGGGGCCAAAATAAGCATGGGTGGACAAATCAGCTTCCCTTGGGACTTAAAGACCTTTCAGCTCTGGTACATTACTGAAGTAATCATCATTCACGTCTCCGCCACACCAGCTAGATTCCCCAAGAGGAAATGCTTTTCATCAGCCCTGACAAGTTGGGTTGATGGTGAGATCCACTAATCCATACTGAGTTGTGAACCCAGTTACGTCTGTTGGCTCACTCAATGAAGGAAGCAGTTTTTGGAGCCTGACAATTTAGAAGTGGGTATGGTGGAGTCGTTTACAGATAGGAGGGACAATTCGAACGCACCCAATCTTTTATTCTGTGGATGTGGACATCAGTATACTACTTAATTCTACTTACTTAAACTAAACCATGGTCTCAGCCAAACTGCCACTGTCTCACCAAGTTAATAACAAGATGTTTGTCTATCATCGCTGGTTCTCTCCAACACTTATACTGATATAATGTAAGTGGTTTTGGAGAATGGTTTAATAAGTCACTATGATACTTTTTTTTACAATCTATTCCGTCTTAAAGTTTGAGGTTTTTTTTGGAAAAGGCATATGCCAATTTTCCCACAAAACAGTACCACCACAGCCCAAATTCAACCAATAATTGATTTGTTCTAAAAATGTATTCTTCATGTGCGGTCATTAAGCTGGATTCTAGAATCTCCTTTCACATTTACAGACTTGCTGAAAGACAATAAAGTGCATTGGCAGTCACAGTATAGATTTATGGTTTGTGCTGTTGTTGTTGTTTTTTTACATAGGCCACTCTAGTGCACATGTTTTCACATGCTAGGGATACAATCAAGTAATTGTGGCCTTTTGCACTTCACTTTTTGGTATGATCTGTGTAGAGACATTGAGTGTTTACTGACAATTAAAGAGAATCTGAGTGTAAACAAGCTGATGATCATAGTCCTCACATAAAATGTATATTCTTTAAAGGACCTTTATCAGTACAGATCAATTTTTTTAGTATTTGTGATTGATCAGATAGAAAAATGTGTTAATATTTCTCAACAACCATTCATGACAGAAAAAAAATAACATAAAAATATACTCTACCTCCCAGGTTTTCCACATGCTTCTCTGCTAGTAGGCACATTTCAACAGGTGTTGTTTGGTTGAACTGGCCTGTTGGCTAGCAATGCGGCCAAACAGGAAGGTTATGTGAGGGACTTGCCGTTGAATCATCCTCGTAATGTAAAATGTATGTACTTAAAGATTTGGGTAAAGTTTATGGATACGAAGCTGGCTGTCAGCTGAGGCCTTTTGCTGTAAGTCTGGGTTGTCTCTGGGTATATGCTGGTTTCCTTCCAGTGTGAAGAGTGGTTTCCATCACCATAGCAACCATTAATTTGGGAACATACAGCTAAATGAGATGAGCTTTTAATTGCAGCTTCATACATACTGTATATGCCTACAGACTTTCTGTCTGTGTGCAGTGTTTCTCTATCTCTCCTCAGGCAGGATTTATTGCTATTTTTCTCTCTTCAATTCTGCATCTCTCTCGGCCTTAAGCCTGACTTATAGGACTGTACTGCGTCGTATCTATGCTGGTAGGTTCACGTAGCCCTGGACCTACGCAGACGCCTACAAACGTAACCTGAAATGCTCCTCCTCCAATATGTTACTACAGTACAAGTCACAAAGGCGCAGCCCGCAAGCTCTATGATTAGTCTAAATTTTCCTCTCCGAGCTTGCACCACATGCAAAACATCGGGATACCGAGTCGAACTATGACAATACGATGAATATGTTCTTCGTATCATGAACCTCTGTGTGTTAAACGTAGGCGAACTAGTAGCCTGAGCTAACAATGCTACCAAGTTATTCCATCCATTCAACCCATAAACTCTCCTCCGATGTCTCCTCTATTTTCTTCTTTGATATAATTGCATTTTCCTCAACTGTTGCTATTTATCATATCCAAGTCCAACATAATCAGCGGTTTGAGTAGCCATGGTTTCTTGTACACAAACAAGCAGAGAATGTGGAGGATGCAGAGACTGGCGATACAACTAGCATAGAAATTGCACTGCCAACTTGTGTTTGTAGCTGGAGTACTGCAGAGTTACACAGACACACCAACTAACGAGTATAATGCCTACAATGGCGTTGGCCACTACGGCGTAGATTGGATGCCAAAGTTGTAGGCTTAAGTCAGGATGTATATATTCTCTCTCTCTCTGCCTGTGTCTCTGTCAGGCCTGTTCAAAACTTTACTGTGTTTAAGATATTTGAGGTGGAGAGGTGGAATACTGACAAACACAAACACACAGATCCATGCATACGTTTGTACAGACACAAACGTGGCAATTCACACAAGGAAGTCTGACTTGGAGCGTTAAGGCCATAGGGTATACAACCGTCACGTAAGAAGGATCAATGTGGGGGAGGCATATGCACAGGGCCTAGAATCTTTACCTAACCTTTATATACATACTGTATTTACTTAAATACTTCCAGTACATTCTTACTTGCTCACTTGCCACTTCAGCAAACCTTGGACATGATTAAAATGCAAAAGTCCTTGAACATCAAAAGCTTTGATATAAAAGCCATCTGCAGAAAGATTAGCCTGAAGAGCTTGATCTTAGTGTTCTTTTCTTCAATTCATTCATCATGTTCATAATAAACATTTATTTCTGATGCTCCTCTTTCCTCCTGCTATATTTTTAGGGTTTATATTTTTTGGAGATAATCTCTTTCCACTGACTACATGTTCAACAGTGAGCTTAATTTACTGAAACAGTTATTAGGCTACAGGATTCATCCTTTTACATTATTTGTACATATTCAGCAATGCTTGTATTTGCGTTTACAATAAGTTTTTTCCACATTTCCGAATTTAGTTTAGACCCGAAGAACTTGATCTGGGTTTAATTAGTAGTGACCTCTGTGGTACATTTTGGGCAGCCTTTGACTAAAATAGTAAACATGTGGTTAAGGTAAGGAGCATGACTTCAGACATGCTAAAAAGAGTTGAAGAAATTGAAGTATACAAGTTTAAAAAAATGTCGAATTTGTAAAAATGCTTCCAAGAGAAACAGAAAACCTGAAAAAACAAACCAAAACTGCAATGCTCACAATAATCTGGTCCAAAACCAGCCATAAACCGTGTCACACACACACCTTAAAAATACTAACAAAATGAAACACAGTTTAAGAAGGACTGAAGTGTAAGATTCAGTCCTTAGCAAAAGGTCCTGCAGAAGAGAAAAGGTTTGTTAATTATGATGTTGATGCCTCCACCTACCTTGACCAAATCCTCCAGCTCGGAAGAGTTCACGCAGGAGTGCATGATCAGGAAATCTATTTTTTTCCGAAGGATGGCATTCTTCTGCTCTGTCTCATCAGGTTGCTCCAGCGCTTTGAATACTGTTGCCCCGATAATGAGGTAAAGCACCACCAGGAAGAAGATGGCTGACACAGTTTTCCACCTCATGACGGTAGTCCGGGTGTCGCACTCGTCGTCATCTGGAGTGTTCAGAACAGCTGGTATGGCCGAGAAGGACAGGCGAGGTTTGGAGTTGTGGGCGGCAGACTTTGGGTCAAGAAGGTCAGGTGCGGCCACTGAGAGAAAGGAAGCCAATTATGTCAATCACCCATTTTTAGTGCTCCAACACTTTTAGTACAAATAGGCTGAATGTCCAAAGTGATGACCTTAAGGTTCAGTTTAGTTTCTAAAACAGTTTAGCTAATGACTCTTTATAGGAAACAGTTTGACTAACATTACAGACTGGTATTTTTGTATTATTGACCTTCACTTGTGTATTTGAAACAGTAGAATCTAGTTTACTCACTCACTCTAACACAGTTTGGCTGACAGCTAAGTTTTGTATTTACTGTTAAGCTAACAGTTAAGTTGGTAGGCTATCTATTGTAACGCTAACAGTTTTGTTTTGTTCTGAAATAGTTTTCCTTTTGGGTAATTTTTTTTTAATTACAGTTCAATTGTTATTTTACCTTCATGGGAGTTTCTTCATTCACACAGAGAACTATGTTAAAAATGTCTCTGAAGACTGGCTATTTGTGCACACAAGTTATATGATAACTTGATACTGTTTTTTTTTTTTTAAATCTAAATGGGGATCTTTAATATAAAATACTCAAACTTGTTTTTATTTATTTTTTGAGTAGGCCTATACAATAAAAAATGATAGAAACCGTATAATAGGGAAAACGAGCAGACTGGTATCCTCTTAGAAAAGGGCATAACGACTGAATGAAAGCTCATTAAAAATGTAAAACTTCTTGTCACAATCCCATTTCCCCAACAGCTTGCTTCAGTTGATGCAATTACATAATCCCCCATGAGGTCCTAAAATTGAACAGTAAACAATTTAAGGAGAGGGTTGGCCAGAAGCAGATGAAATAAAATATTTCTGTATTATAATCAACCCAACTGCACGAGAATTTTCGCCAGATCTGTCCGGGTTTCTTAAAATCAAGCATCACATGCAAAAGTGTCGCACTTTTACAATAAAATGCATGCAGCACTATAAAATAGGAATGATACTGAAAAAGAGATGCGACGATAAACTGAACGAGAAAGTCATTATAAGTACCCAGAAACATATTTACATTTTTTATTTCCTTTTTTATTATCACTTTAAAGAGGGATAATTAAGAGATGCAATACAAGTCGTGCAAAATATTGTCATCTTTTATTTTTTTATTTTTTTTATCAATGGGATTCTGAACTGAAACTAGTTGTAAGCGCACTTACTTCTCTACCATCTCCCCTCTCTGTGTTTCCTCATTGACGGATCTTTTTCTCCGAAAGAAAGATGCAAATATTGTCCCCCTCTCAATGTCGTGTTTCGCCCGCGGTGCTCCCACCAAGGGATGTGTCCGCCCTCCACATGGCTCCAGCTAACTGCGCTTCCCTCCACTTTCACACTCTCCGGAGAAAATACATCCAGAACATTTCGTTCCAACCTCGAGACGCGCTACGACGGGGCACAAATGGAAAAAGGGGGGAAAATCGCCTCCGTGAAAGTCGTGTGTTTATTCGTAGACATGGCTCTGGTTGGGTGCCTTTGTGGACGGACGCAGATGAGTGTGTGTGTGTGTGTTGTGGTGGGGGTCAGTGGCGCTTCATCTCCGCCTGCTGCTGTGCACAGCGTGCGCTCCTCTCCTGCTGGAGAGAGAGAGAGGGAGAGAGAGAGAGAGAGAGAGAGAGAGAGAGAAGCTTCTTTGCTGCTCAACACCTGCTGCAGATTTTCACCTTACAAAGGATGGACAAGCTGGGGATCCAAACGCCCTCACAGTTGAGATGTTGACGGAGAAAAAAAGGGCTTCAACTCAGTGTTTAGATGCCTTAGGTAAGTGCACTGTGGTTATAGGCTACATTATGAATCACTCTTGTTCTCCAAGCATCATCCAAGTAAGCTCCTGCTCTGAATACTGCCTTCCCCAGGTGCTGTTTGAGCAGCCATTTAGGCTCAAAGTGCCTTGCTCAAGATCCCACTTGCAGAGGCTTAGGAGGATATTCCCATTTTTTCCCATTGCCTTTTTTTCTAGGTTTGGTACTTACCTTGAGCAAAAAGGGCAAGTAAACTGCAAGGATCTTAAATTTTTCCTTTTTTTCAAAGTCTTTAGATTCCCTAAAAGTCTAAAAACACTGAAAATGACTCACAATAAAAATATTTTTATTGTGAGCTAACAAAGCGTTTCGCCTGTTGCGTTTGCTCTATAAAAGCGCATCACATTCACCCATTTACTCACCCATTCATACACCTACTGCAGAGGCTGCCATGCTAAGTGTCAAAGTGACTCTCAGACAGGGATCGAACCATCATCTTTACAAACAAGACGGCAACCTGCTCCACACAGCCACCACAGAATCGTGAGCCAAAACAAATGGTTCAATAACACTGCAAAGACACAAAACATAAATAATGCAACAACAAAGTTCCTCCAGGCCTGTATAAATATTTGCATTTCTTGGGAATTTTCAGCCCAGTTTAGAGTAAATCTTTTGGGCTGTCACAGCCCATGGCCCTTGGTGGCCACTGTATTCTTCCCCAAGGGCATCTCTATATTTGAAGGGGAAAAGAGAGCCTTTTACCTGCTGGATCATTGATTTATACTGGTGACATCCAGTAACAAGCTCTCATGTCACATCCAGGCAGCAGCCAGCTTATCATGAAGAAGGAGCGGACTTCAGGCAGCAGTGGTTTCATGCCCTGAAGGTCGGCTGTCAGTGCATTGACCAAATTCATGTGAATGAGTGAGACAGTGTGTGTGGTTAATGTCCCTGATAAAGACTTATCATCCACCTTGGCATACAGGTATGACATAACCCAGACCGACAGACATTTTCAATTAAATGACTGTCAGCTATTGTTCAGTCACTTTTTATCTGCTTTATGTGTGTGTGTGTGTGTATGTGTGTGTGTATTGGTGGGGGTAGGGTTGCAAAAGAAAAGGTATGTGTCCACAATATTGATTTGCATGAGCTCCGCTAACTGAATTGAGTGAGACTTGCGCAGCTGTGTAAGTCTTTAGTTCTGACACACACACACACACATGCACACACTCAGACCCCCCGCCCCCGTGTCAATAAATAAAAAAAAAGAAAATGTGTCCAAGTGCAACACGAAAGATAATGTTGAGAAAAGCACATAATCCCCACTTTTGCTGACAGTTCCGTCTAATAGAAGCTGCATGTGCTGGATAAAATAGAAGACAAATAGATTGTAGTCTGCCCGTTGACCCTAATAAAACCATGAAATGTTTTTACGCACACAATGTGCTCCCCCTTTTAAATTGCTTTCAGGGGAATTCATCCAGATTCAGACAATTGCTGGTTCATCTGGCAGTTTGCGCCGACTTTTTCCTTTCCTGTATCCACTTCCATCCTTTCCTTTCCTTTCCTGCCCATCTCTTCCTCCTTTCTAATTGGCAGTGAAGCCTCTAGCCTGCACATAGACTCCATCTTCCATCATCCTGTAAGTGGAACTGTTGTCAGCTTTATGGTTTGACCCATTCCTCCCTAAAACATTACATTTATAGCTATTTCTTGACCTGCCATGTGATCCATTAGTTACGTAACAACACTAAATAATTTCAGTTTTGAATTGTAATCACACACAAGTACAAAGAGGCTATGTTGTGTCGTACAGCTGGTCTTATATTTCCAGCTTCTGTGTCATACCCTTTCATAGCACTGTTAGCCAAGGGGTAGAAACTCCTCACTTGTGCAATATTAACTTTAATTTCAACCAAAGACTTTCGATGAGTACTTTGAGTGCTGGATGTTGCTATGGTAACGCTCCTGCAGTAAAGCTCACAATGAATGAGGCTGTTTGCTGTCTTGCAAAGCTTTTGGTGTTGGCTTGGATGATTTTATTTTCTGACAGCAGTATTTATTAACACAGAGAATCCCCCTATGGTTTTGATGGTACAACTACTTTTGGTTGTTTTATTTGGCACTTAGAAAAAGCTGTGTGTCTCTCTTTACAGGGCAATGTACTGTTAGTGAAGTGAGCCGCAGTGCCAAGAGCCTGATGGAGAGGAACATGGCAGATAACATCAATTATTCATCGAAAGCATTTGAGTTTGTATTAATCGTACAATAATCGTGTTGTCAAACAGAGGTTATTGTACCTGTGAAACTACTAAGATGGATTTCTTTTTTTGCTTGATGTCCAAAAATCAGGTCACAGGTCAGGGAAGAGTGGGATCCATTAGCAAATCATCAAGGTGAATACACCTTATAAAATGTACAGTATAGAAATATATAATAACCTAAAATAAGACCCCTTACCTTTGATGCTGTCATATTTTGCAAGCTGAGGTACAACATCTAATCATGTCCAGCGCTGTAAGAATTTCAGTATGAAAATGTTTCTGACATTGTCACTGTGACTTTAAGCCTAACATTTTCTACTAGTTTTGTCAAACCCCTTTTTTTGGCCAGGTGAACCTCATGAATAAAATTATTAAATCATAAAAATGCTCTCCTTTTCAGCACTTCTTCCTTTTCTGATTATTTCCAAGCTATGATGAATTTGGCAGCCAGACAACACAATGATAATTCTCATCAAGGTGAGAAGAGGGAAATATCAATTCAAAGAATCCATTATTGCCTCAGTCATATAGGATACTGTAATGACACAGGAGGTTTATCTCTAAATTGTCTGCCTGCTCAAGTTTGTTTGCTCTCAGTTATTACGCTGTGTGGTGAAGTTACTCACAAGAGAGCAGAATGTAATTGGTCCACAAAGTTATACTTTAAATAAGCTGAATTTTCATTATCTTTTAAACCATCTTATCCTTGGTTGTATGTGAGATACTCAACCAACTAGAGAAACAGTTTACACTGTAGATTATACTGATGAGCATTTTCTTCTTCATGGGAAGTAATCTTGTTTGCTTAGGAGGGGCAATAAGTGAATTCTGGAGTTTCAATTAAGAATCATCTAATAGAAATCAGGGTATTGAACGCATTTGTCCCTTTGTCATCTCATTCAGTCTCCTCATGAAGTAGATCATGCTTCAGCATTTCTTGTCCAAATCTGCTGACAGTGTCCTTCAAACGTGACAGCACCTGTACTGTAATGAGATCATGTTGTTTTTGCTACATGAAAGTTATCTTATTATCAGTGTCAGTGTTGTATCGATGGACTCCATTAACATAGTGATGTCCCCTAAAGGGCCAGACGAATGTGTAGTAAGCCATTTCACAATAAACCTGTAACCTTACAAAGTGCTTTCATACAGGAACATGAATTAGAAATTAAATTCTAGATTAAGTTGTATTAGCTTTTCAATGGATTAGTTATTTCTGTTTATTTTCTTTAAAAAAGCCTGCAGTTTGAATGTTTAACTTCATATAGCTGTGAATGTTTGAGGGGTGCTGTGATCGTTGTTGAGGTGTCTTCCAGTTAGTGGCTATATATTTATATTAAATGTTATGAACAGAGAGTTAGGGATCAGTTTCAAAACACTTTAATCTCAGTCATAGACTGTATGTATAAGCTGACCAATTGGTTTGTTGACTACTGTATTTAACCTACAAGTAAAACATTTTGACCTTCAAGTGGTTATAGCTAGAGTCAGAAGTGACTTAAAAAACAAAAGAAGGTCAGAGTTGGAGAGGAGGTTATGAAACGCCAAGTTAAGAGCTAAGAAACTGCATCCATCTTCAAACAAGATCTACCCAAACTGTGTTGGGCTTTTAAAGTGGGATAGAGGGAGATGCAGAAAGAAAGAGATGGATAGGGACAAACAGAGCAACAACAACAACAAATACAATCAATAAGTAGATTTATAGCAACAATATCAGGAATAATGGAAAAAGAATGTGTAGTATTGAGTAACAGCTAGGTATGATAATAGACGTTCAGCCTAATTTTAACATAGCGACTGTAATGATGATGAAACAGGGAGGAGTGGTTATGTTCATTATAGAAGTTAAAGTTGAGCAGCTCTAAGAGTCACGTTAAAGGTGAGCTATTATGAAAAATCCACTTCTACAGTGTTTTTGAACATATATTTGGGTAACCTGAGACTCTACTGACCCTCAAAATGTGAAACAAGCCCATCCAGTCCTTTGTTTGTGATCTGCATAAGTCTTACAAACACAGATAAAAATGCTCCGTTTCAAATTTGCTCTCCTTGTGACATCACAGTGGGATTCTGATAAATAAATTGAGTCATGTTATATTCTGACCAAAGCACAGCACAGATGTTTCATTAGACCACAGGGGACTGTTTGAAAAGGTAGAAATGGGGTATAATATGTCCTCTTTAAAATGTATAGTAATACTGACAACATAACATACCGTAAACTCAATAGGAAAAGGTTCAACAACATAATGAATAATAGTCTTAGTCTATTTACAGCATTGACAGCATTGTTGGGGAAAAAAACCCAAGATGGCTTGCAATATAAGCAAACAAAAATGCTGGAACTTGTTTAACTTCATATTGATTAGACATACATATTTTATACTCTTGCCTGCAAGCTTGCATAGTGAAAACTGTTTAGGCGTGTCCAAGGTATGACAAATGAAAACATCGCTACAACAAATCCTGCTGAACCTACCTGAAATATTTCAACCGAGGTTGCAGTTTCCTCACCCTCAGAGAATTACAAGCAGTGCTTTTTTTTGTCCAATTAAAAAAAAAATGCTTTAAGATTGATCTTCCACCTGTAATGGAATAACAAACATATCAATATGGTGTGCAATTCAGTCCCCCTTCACACTTGTGATATAATTCTGCTCAAAGTAAAGTGCATCTACTCTAAAAAGTGCTGAAAGTTGCTAAGGAGAACACACCATTTTTGAGTTGGTGAATGCTTCTACAGGCACAAAAAGTATCTATTAGGCATATTAGTAAAGAGAGAGGCCTATGTTTTATCTTACAGAGACATTTTGAAAAGTGATTTCTGTCACTGAGATCAACAAATCTGATTGAACTGAGAGCGGATGACAGTTTTTTACACTATTTGTACTTAAGTGAGCAGATATCAGATGTTTGAAGCTCCTCTTACGGTATGTTGCATGTACCAAGGCATTGCATTGTTCTGGGAAAAAGAAAGTAAAAGGGAACTCAAGCGGTGAGGCACCTGCGAACGTACACAGATGCACACAGAACATGAACTCACCCTGGTGCCTGCAGTGCTTTGAAGTATAAATGCCTGGAGAGCAGGGGAGAAAATCTGCGAGCAGTTTGTGCTGAAATAATAATAATTTGACAGTGTAGGATCTGCATCCATCAGGCAACTGAGCCAAACATGATTTTAAAGGATAACGATTGAGTTAAAGTGGTTAAGGTCAAGAGTATTGCTTTCGATTGCACAGAAGAGTTTCAAGTCAAGTCTGATATCCTTCTGACTGTCTGGATGTTGCTTCAACATCAGGGTTAAACTGTCCTAAATATGTATGACAGACAGTTTCTGATGGAAATCAACTATGAGCGTTAACTTTCAGACTTGATGAGTGCCTGTTTGGCTTCTGTTTCTGGAGAGTCTTAGTTTCACTGTAAAATAATAAGTCACACAGACACTCTGGCTTACTGGTTCATTTCATATTTAAAAGACAGGACGTTTTACATTTCTATTGGCAGCTGTAAATCTAAAGAAACCAAAATTATCTCTGGGGTCCCACAAGGGTCAGTCCTTGGGCCATTACTTTTTAATTTATACATGCTTCTGCTCGGTACAATCATCCAGAAACTCAACATATCTTACCACTCATAAGTTGATGACACACAGCTATACATCTCTCCCTCATCTGAAGATCTCAGTCCTATAAACAAACTAACAGACTGCATAAAAGATATCAACTCCTGGATGTCGAGCAACTTTCTCAAACTAAACACAGACAAGACAGAAATACTCACCATTGGTCCTAAAAATCAGAGACAGCACATCCATCTTCACCTCAAATCCATGTCCATGAAATACAGTGAGCATGCCAGAAATCTTAGAATTATTTTGGAGTCTGACCTTAGCTTTGACAATCATATCTCCAACCTTACCAGAACAGCATTTTACCATTTAAAGAACATATATAAACTCTGATCCTTCATATCCCAAACTGACGCCGAGAAATTAGTCCATGCTTTCATCTCAACTAGGTTAGATTATTGCATCGCTCCTTAAAACAGATTATCCAAACAATCTGTAGCAAAACTTCAATTTATTCAAAATTCAGCAGCCAGAGTCCTGACCCTTACGAGAAAATTTGATCATATCACTCCAGTCCTCAAAACTCTCCATTGGCTCCCCCCGCACAACACAGAATCATCTTCAAAATCCTACTTTTAGTCCATAAAACACTCAATGGTTCAGCTCCTCAGTACATTTCTAGCCTGCTCACAGACTAAAACCCAACCCGGACCCTCAGGTCATCAAGTGAAGGTATTTTAATCGTACCCAGAATCAGATCAAAGTCCAGATAGGGGGCCTTTAGTTACTGTGGTCCTTTTCTATGGAACAAACTCCCTGCTGACCTCAGGTCCATTACTATCGTTTCTACTTTTAAAACAAAACTCAAAACCTATCTGTTCTGGGAAGCATATGAATAGTTATTTTTTGTATGTGTGTGTGTGTGTGTGTGTGTGTATGTATGATCACTTTTGTGGTAACTGATGTTTGCTTTGTCGTGTGTATGAATTATTAATAACTGTGGAAACACTTTCTTTCTTTTGTATGCTGTGTTTTGATTTTGTTTTTAACACCTCAACCTCATGTAAAGCACATTGAGCTTATCTGTAATGAAATGTGCTATATAAATAAAATTGCTATTGCTATTGCTACTACAGCAGAGTGAACCAAAATGCAAAATAATTTTTTAATTATTTAATTGAAAAGGAACAGATCAGAATTAGACGAAATACCAATCATTGTGCAGTTTTGTAAATCGTAAAAATATGTTATTAAAAATACACACTGTCCGCATGAGGATGAAAATAAACTTATTTTATGTTTGATGTTTTTTTTTAATGGAATTAAGTTCAGATTGATCCTTTCTGTTGCATTATAGGAAGTCAGGGAAATCTAAACACTGACTGGCTTTCACAACTTAATCTCAAGCAAAGTTGTTGCTTGACTTCAATTTTTTTAACCCAATCAAAATGAGAATAACTCAATAACTTTGACATATTGGTGTCTTTCGTTGAAAATGCATGTCACCCACTGCAAATTCCTGCATGTCATTTTGTTGACTTTATAGTCATCTTTGTTTGGTTGAAAGTTCACTGCAAGCCTTTTGTAGTCTATATGTTTATCACTCTGCTCCAGGTGTTATAATTATACCATTAATCAACAGTGTAATTTATGGTTTCTGTCTTGACTTGATCATGCAGGTATCTCAGAATTAATTGAGAACATTATTCCATAAGAATTTAGTTTAAAAGAAAAAACTTTGAAAATTTAAAGTCACTCACAATATTAAACTGAAATGTTCCAATCAGAGTTAGCATGCACTTTAATCGACTGTCACAGTAACCCTTTACAAACTTGCTTCATCAAGCTTCTCATGTAGAACTCCCTTTAACCTCACATGCTCTCCCATCATCTCAGTGGTGCTGAGAGCAACACACCTGTTGTTACTTCTTCACTTTTTGAAGTGTGATTGGCTGTCAATGTGTCTGTCCTCAGAGGCTGACATAGTGAAACCGACAGTTTGGAGTGACGTGATGTCTGACGTGCATCATTCAGTTGGTGGATAGGAGAGGGAGAGGCAAAAGTTTTATCCATTGGAATGCTCATGTTTTACTTCCACTCATATCCATCATACGCATATACTGTACATATTAGCATTTTAGGCATCACTTTGATATTTTTGCTTCTGTTGTTTTATGCCAATCTAATTCTTAAACATATAGAAAGGCAGAAATATGGTTTGCATAATATTTGACATGGCCAATCCCATATTCGGTCCATAAACAGCAGAAATGAATCTATAAGGAGTAACCTGTGTTCCAAGGTATTTTCTAAAATTGTGCTCCGATGATGAAGAAAAGGCTGTGCATTCACAGTATAGAACATAAACAGCCAAAATAAAAAAGAAACCAAAGAAACAGACCTATTATAAAAGCAGAAAATCGACAATAGAAAAAGTATTTATGTGTGATGTTTCCTCCGCAGTGTTACCTGCAAAGGCAGTAGAAAGTCAGACAGAGCATGTTTTCACATCAATAATCACACTTGTTTTATTTATGTGTTACTTTCTCATGGATTCAGTTTGATTCAGAGAGCAGTATCTTGAGTCTCTGCAGCACACCACAGAGAGCGTCTGAGTGCAACACCATCATGTGTTTTCTTTGCTACAGGCCTTGAAGGAAAAGAAAGAAAATGGATCAATTTTTCTGTCCTGAACGAGCTACCCAGTCCCACAGACTAAAACTTCCGAAAGTTGTAGTGTACTTCTCTGATCGTGAACAGGATTGGACGTTTTCTTAGTGCTTAGCCCCACATTTTCTTTCCTCTCCTTTTGCTGTATCAGAATTCAGACTTTGATGTGGAGCACACCACGTTTCAGTCCCACAGTTCTTTACCACCTACTGAGATGTCACTGTCACCCACCCCACCATATTCTTTCAGACCAGTACGCGACCTCAACAGGGGGCTAATTAAGATTAATGTAGGGCCTGAAAAGGGTATTATTGCTGACTGTGCTGACACACATATACTGTACACACACTTTCCTCTCCAAGCTGGTGAGCGGAGATAACCAATGGGTTGTGAGTCAATGCAGAATATAATTATATGTATGCATGAGAGAGCAATTAAGGACAATAAAATGAAGTTTGAATGAAGTGTAAGATTTCAGAAACTTTATTTTCATGACTGCTAGAAAAGGGTTGGTAATTAAAGGCAAAGCTAGGTACATAAAATGAATTGAATTTTGTCTCATGTCTGCACAACCTTTCTCACTAGTGAAATGTTACTTGAAGGGAATCTGGGGCTTTTAATCAAATTTCAGTGATAACCCATTTTTACTACAGCTTTGCTCCATGTTACAATGCAGTGTTTTAAGAGTCATTGGGTAACAGTCATAGATTACTCAAAACTTTACACTGAACTGTGTCTGTTAAAACACAAGGTAATTGTGCCCTAATGAAAGGGTTATAGACACCCCTCAACCCAATGATGCCCCTGTGCCCACTGATAAGTTTTATAACCAACCCTATGGCACTTAGTTGCCACAACAACCCAAACAGCATTGCCACCTTCAGCAGACCCAGGCTCTGTTGATACAAGCTCTAGGTAGTGACAACTCAGATACAACCTGAACCTACCGTACCACATGGCCCCTTCTGGCCCCCACAACTCAACCATGTACACTGATGGGCAGCAGAAGCATCACTGCGGTTGTTAAGTGGGAACCTCCTTTAACCGGTGTTTTTCCTAACACCTCCGGAAGACCGGACACTGAGCTCCCTAATGGCCCCTATGAACAAATGAACTGTTCCTGGTGCTAACGCTACACATAATAAAGAACCACGCATAATATACGTCGTACTCCAAATCTCCGAAATAAAGGTAAGAAGACAAGCAAAAGTCTCTGACTGATATGAACATTCATACATGTGGAAAACACATTTCAGACTTTTGTCTTAGCGGAGGATGGTTTATCACGATCAAAGGGCAGAGAATTGAAGCTCTAAAGTAAACCAGACAGCGTAGACTCTTACCTATATTAACCAATGACTCTGCTCTTTTCAGCCTTTTCTTCCTACAGCAGAATGCAAGATTATTATAGGATCAGCACTACCTCCTGTCACGAAGAAAAGAAAGAGTTTTTCCTCAGGGGTTGTTTGTTTGACAGGGTGGTTTGCAGAGTGCCAGCTTACACACACACACACACACACACGCTCTAACACACACACACGCTCACACATGCAGAAAATGATGACAGCAGCAGTGATAAAACAACACATGAGCTGAGCTTTTGAAATGATAGTACTCTGGGTGGGAGTTAGGCTATTCATAAAACTGACAAAATGACATATGTATCTACTGACAGTAAATTATATCTTTAACTAAGACAGTATCTTTGGAGCTGAAAAGTGATGGGTTTAATAATTTTCTCCAGCTCTTTGACTTCACCCACTATATTTGACTCTTTTAGGATTATATACACACACACACACACACACACACACACACACACTACACACTTACACATGGAAGGATTTTCTTTGCTTTCAGCGCACACCATGCCTGAGAACAACTCAGTCTTCACAGGCGAGTGACACGCAGTGGGCTGAGACAGTGACAGACGAATCAATACACCTTTGAGAGATGAACTGGAGAATCCATACAAGGGAATTGGGTTCTCATATTTAACTCTCTCCACGTCCTCCCCCGGCGACTAAACCACTAAACAATGACAACATCATCAACCCGCAAGAGATCTTTTGACTTCCTGCAAACATGATGTTGTTGTAGAAACAGATAGCTAATGCATATTGGCAAATTTCAGGGGAAACCGTTAGTCTTTTTTCCCCTTTTTTAAAACCTTTGTAACAAGCTCTTGCCTAAAGACATTCGTATATACTGTATATGGTGGACTTTGATAAGAAAGCAGCAACCATAAAAGTCCTTCCCCCTCTTGCTATCGCATTGACTTTGTGGTTTTCCATTTCCCAGTTGAAGCTTTCATCCAACAGCAGCGGAAAAGCTCATTATCTGTTGGGATAACACACTCATCTACTATACATGGAGGACAGTATATTCTTATTCATTTATGTGCAATTTTGTTTTGTCCTTCCTCAATCCACACCACATCTTAGAAGATGATGTTTTAAAATGAGCTGAGAGAGTTGTGCAATTCCAGCTTGTGCTGCGGCAAAGACCAGACAGTTTTATTGTTGCTTTTTAAACATGCACTTCAAACAGTCATTGTGCTGCACATCAGTGAGATGAACAATGTGGGTGTTGGGTCACAGCGCTCCCTGCCATGCACATCACAGCAGATATAGCTTACTGTGTCACACAGCCAGAAACAACGAGGAACAAGAGCAGTGTTTGCAGTTAGTCTCCAGGCGTGGTCTAGTGTTGTTGTGTACTCACTGTTATCTCGTTTGAAACAGGTGCCGTCTGAGTGGAAATTATACTGGTATGGTACATGGAATAAATGTATGCATGAGGCAGACATCAAAATGTATGCTGATGATGCTATCATTTATATACATGCAACAACAAAACAGCAAGCTGTATCTTAGCTAACAGCAGTGGTGGCCGATGTCACACAGTAGCTGAATAACTCCTGTCTTCACTTAAACATAAAGAAAACAGTTTGCATGTTTTTCACAAAGACGTCAACAGATAATTCAACACCCAGAGAAAGAGGAAGAGTTAGCAGTTGTATCTGATTTTAAATATCTTGGTGTAACACTGGACTCAAAACTCATATTAAAAAAACTAAGATGGTAACTAACATAGTAAAGTTGAATTTGTCCAATTTCCGCCATATTAGAAACTGTCTATCTACTGAGGCAGCAACACCATGATTATGTCATTTTTGTCTTACTGTCTGACTAGCTGGACACAGGCCTCCTGTACAACACTAAAACCCCTCCAGTCATTATATCACCAGGCTCTTGAAGTGCTTGGCAAGAAACCAAGCACTTACCACCATTGTCACTGCCTCAGAAATCAAAATCTACTGAGCTGCAATAATCTCATTACATTTTTAGATACCTGTCTGGTCTATAACATTCTGCATCTCCTCTCCCTCAGATGAACTGATTTATTGTTACTTCTGATTGCTGCCCTTTAAGTGCCCTTTATGTGCCCTGCTAAGTGTACAGTCGTGCTGCTCTGTTTAAACGTACCTTGTGCTTATTGTTCCGTCTCTCACCTGCCCAGGGACTACAGTTGAAAATTAGCCATGATGGTTAAACTGGCCCATTACAGAAATGTTATGAATGTGCATTGTTATACTTTATTGTGCCCTCTGGGAAATTCTCCTTGCACTCCGTCCGGCTGCAATGTACAAGCAGTACAAAAAACAGAACAGTTCCCCAGAACTAAATTGAATGAGTAACTGCAGGCAGTTTGCAGCAGACAAGGGAAAAATAAACAATTTCACCGAAGTAGAAGTTGGTGCATAATCTTGTCCACACATACATATTTACTTCAGGCTGAATTAAAGCGACCAATCAGGGTTGCTTTGCACATAACTAGCCAATCACAGTGAGTCTGGAAGGAGAATGTTTGGGTTGCAGAAAGGTTGCAGTGACAACGATTGGCTGCTTTCCATTGGAAAGTGTCTCCTTGCTTGAATCAAGCAACAGTAGTTTTTCTATTTTTACAATAAATCTGTGTAGGTGTAGGTGCAAAAAAGAGAGAACTACTGAGATATAAAAAATGAAGTCATTGTCTTCCAGTGTTTGAACAGAAAAACAAAAAAACAATAAAAACAAAAGTGAAAATAAAACCCTGTTGAAATGGGACTACATTGGTTTGCCTGTCTCCAAAGAAGGATGCTATCATATTGCTGTGACACTGCATTTGGTAGCATCATATTACATTATGTTTTAATTGGTAGAACATTCAGAGCTTCTGCTGTTCATATATAGTTTATTATAACGGGATTGTAAAGGAGAAAATTATCTAAGCCAAGGCCTAAAGCTGATATCTCACAATCACATTTTCCGTCTCATTTTATGGCTTCTGTTGCACTGCTATGTTCTTGCAAGTGTTTAGTTTTCAAATGTGAAGCTAATTTAAAGAGCGGGGAAAAGCAGGTTAAGTGTTTGAACCCTGACTGTCTGACCTGTGTTTTCTCCTTGATGACTCAGGTGTAAAAGCAAGAAGAAAAACAACACAATTAGCTTCTGGCAACTGAGAGCTTAGTCTTGCTTCTATATTACACAAACACACACCATAAGAGTTATTCATTTAAAAAGGGCTTTAACACAGGATCTGCTTCAAAAGCTATTCCCTCCTCTTTCTACATGGCATTTTCCAGCTACCCAAGAAGAAGTCAGGACATTACTACTGAACCTTTCAAGGGGCGGATCCAGAAGGATGGCACCGGCATCCCAAAACTTGTGGCAGGTTGATTTTGTTTTACGAGCCAAACTCAGATTTTCCGCAAGTGAATGCACCACAAAATGACGCTTCCTGTACCTTTCTGTGTGTTCAGTTCCATTCATCGTCTATGTACCATCCTCTCTCTCATTAAATTACTCTCCCTCTACAGCAGTAACAGCAGCAAGGGAGGATGAAGACTCAGCCTTCAGACTACAAGTTCTCGTGGGAAAAATACACACATCAGTCTCTTGTGATTGTTCCAAAACAGTGGTAAGTGTAAGATGTTAGACCCTGAATTAACTTCTCCAAAAACGACAGATAACGTTTGCCCCTTCAACATGATTGTAGGTCGTGTTGTTAGCGTGCCTTTGTTGTGTTTCCACACAGCATGCTTTTACGTGATACAGACACACAAACAGGTATACAGACAGCTGCAAATGAAAAATAGAGGAGAGAGAAACACCAACAGAAGACAAAGAAAGAGAGAAGACAGAGACTAGCAGCAGACTGTAACAGGAAAAAAAAAATGCAGACACTGCAGTGCATTAACTTTGGGATATTTGAAAATGTATAGGCCTAGACCTTTAATAATAGACCTAATATTGGTTCGCATCAAATGTGCGCTACATCTCAAATGATCTTCAATGACATAGATGAGTAAATGAATGTAAATTAGCTGCCCAGTGCAAAAAGCATCAAAACAGTAGTTAGCCTAATTATCCCAAAAAAATCCATATGAAGGATTTAACTCCACTGTGAGGTTCAAGCCCCCTCAAAAAGCCACACTTTATATCCAGGCAAATTAAAGTTAAAACATTCCACTCAATGAAATAGTTGATTGTGTGGTAAGATGGTATAAACATGTTTGTTTGTCATAAAATAACTGATATAACACTAACATGGTGAACATGGTGACCATAAATATGTTTTGTTTTAATGAGTTACACCCGGCCTAAAGACATGTTACACTATTTAGATGAGGTGACTTTGAGTTGTTAGACTTCAAAGATGTACTGTTGGGTATGTGAGGATGTTTATTAATAATAATATTATACAGTTGGGACTATGTAGTTCTGTTGCTTTGTCGTTTGAAAAGAGATGACTCAAAATAATTTGTTCAGGAGCTGTTCTTTCCTTAAGAAAAATGTGACAGGGTCTTATGTTGGTCTTTACCTGGTTCCTCCAAATGACTGAAACCTCCTCTGCCTACCACGAGGTGTTTACCAGATAAGTGGCTGAAGGTTTAAGTGAAGCCTTTTCCCCCCATTGTTGAAAAGTTACATGACTGCTGTGCTGATGGCCTGTCTCCCATAAATTGTGTGTGTGGGTTTACGACTTCAACAAAGAGCAGAAATATAATGCTACACTTGTCATTGCATTGTAGTTGTTGTGTTTGCATCACAAAGGGTTTCCAGGTTGAATAGCTTAAACACGAAACATTTTTCTCTAAAGAGTTGACAATTTCTCTTTGATCAGCAAGCAGACATTTTTGTTCCATGTGTTTCTGAACTAGCAGTTTCTGCAAAGAGGATGGATTGCTTGCTTTCACAATCTCCTCTCAGCACTGTGAAGCAGAAGTGCTGATGTGAGATTCGGGGAAAAAAAGACGTGTTGATGTGTTGCCCTGCTCCTAGAAAAATGAGACTGCTACTTTAATCTGTAAATCCAAGTGAGCTTTTTAAGTTACAAAGTTTGAAACTGCACATTTTAAATATATTGCACATAGAGGGATTATTGATTTTTTTGTGTATTTTTTGTGCAGAGATGAAATACTGTTGAAAAATAAAAGATGGAAAATTGTACTTCAGCTTTTTTAAAAGGCAAGAAGTGAAAATGCCAACCATCCCAAAATGATTTGAATCCCTCAACATGTAAAGACTTTGTTAAAAAAAAAAAAAAGAAGTCCATTATAGAATATTCCTGTTGGCCAGAGATCTCTTTCATTCATCAATATTTATGATCCAGACTATTTGAGACGGTTTGCACCAAAGATACTGTGCACCATAGACTCAGTAAATAATTGACATAGCCACTGTAATGGAACCCATTGGTTTATCCACTAAACAACAAGGTAAAAGTTGGTTTTCCGGATCCAAAAATGACCATAAATGGACAGGATGTTAGTGGACAGGAGAAAGAGGTTGGCAAGTAATCAAACCCAATCTGCGTCCGTGATTAATTCTTTAGCAAATGAGTGATGTAGTTTACCATCCTGTCTCTGACCCAATAAGATCTTATTGGATATTCACTTATTTTACATCATGGGAGATACAAAACAATTTTACGGGACCTATGTACCATAGCTATGATTGTGATTTTACTCAACCACTTGATTAGACTGAAGTAATAGTGTAGTTCAGTTAAACTGAAAGACATCTTTTTCTGAATTTAACCACTTAATTTGGTGCCTAATCTTTCCAACCTGCAAATGATTAACATGATAATCAAGAGCAACGGAAGAACAGGTGTTTATTTTAAAACACTCCTTTAGGTCGTATTAGAGGAAAGAAAAGTGAAAAGTGTTTTTCCCTCATTACCATGATCATGTAGTTTATTTTCAGTTCGACACGTATTGACCTGTGTCCAGGTTTTTTTTTTTTCTTTCTTTCTTTTGTACAGGACCAAGTGTAGTCGAAGATCGGGTGTTTATACAATTGCTCTAAATCATGTGAAGGATGACTGCTAACTTTTTCTGACAAAAGATGCTAACCAGGCAGTAATACTCACTATGGTAAAAAAAAATATGAAGCTACTGGGATGGTAAGGTTGGGACTGTATGAAGTAAATTGTCATTAAATTGTTCTTTTTTTTATAAATCTGCTTCTAAAATCATTGTCCAAATCGTTCAAATACACAATATAGTAATTTTTCTGTAATTTCAGTTGAAAGCCAAGTATCAAGCTGTTTATAGAAAGGGACAATTAATCTGACCATCCAAAAATCAGAAAAGGTAAGCAATGACTGGAAAATCAGAGGGCAGCATCAGCAGGCAAACTGATGGATATATAAAACAGATAGAGAGAGAGAGAGAGAGAGAGAGAGAGAGAGCAATTAGAGTTAGATGTAAGATGTTTGAATTATGAAAATAATCTCATCCCTTTGGATACATAAGCATTGGATTCATATATTTTAAATAACAACACACACTGTGGTACACAAGTACACGCTGATGAAGAGAACATGCGGTGGCAGCAATAAAAAATGTGACTTTTCCTGATCTGTGTTACGTAATCATCTCCCCGTATATGCACACTGTTCACATGACAGCCGCTGTAATGAAGAAGACAGAAAGCCTTTCTCACTGACAGTTCATCAATATTAACAAGCTCTGGCTATTCTTAATTAAAAACAGACGCAGAGCACTTATCATTCTTTTATCCGTTATCCCAGCATCTACTAACACATTAGAGCAGCTAGGAGTCTACTGGGGGGATAAGAGACTTGCCCCGAGCAGAGACTTCCTGTATTTGTTACCACAAATAACCCCTGCAAATGGATAAATTAAATAACACTTCTCATCTGGCTGAAATATATTCCTTGATTTAATTCACAAATGCAATTTTCATTATTTTTGGCTCAGGTCTAAGGCTTTCAGACGAGGAGGGAGACTCGCTGTCTTGTAAAATGTGATGAAAGCAAAATGAGCACGGACTCTGAGACTAAATGACAACACACATTATGTGAATCCTTGTCTCCTCTGTGACCTTTGATATCTTATCAGTATACTGTCACTTTGTCATTTTAAAGGTATCCCGCCCGAATGTTGTTCCACATAGTGAAGTACAGATGTCGACTTTGTGACTAATATATAATCATTTTATAAAACCTTATCTGGGATACGTTTGATGAAAGACGATCAAGAATGATATTATCGAGAAGACAGGGACGCATCCAAAAGCTTTTTACTTTTATAATGTTCATGATGAATAAATATCCATCACCCAACCCTGTCTTCAAAGAGCTGAATGGTCCTCAGTGACTACAATTCCTTCAGTGAATTCAAACTTTTCATCAATCACTTAAAGTACACACTTAGACTTAAGCCCTGTACATAGCTTCTTGCAGCTGTTGTTCTGCCAGCTAATGCAAACATGGATTTCAGGATGTTATCTTGCAATAGCAGGCATACTTCCTCTTACTATGACCTCAGCCATTTGAGTCAGGGAATTTGGTAAACAACTGTTTCCTTAATCTTTATTTTTTTTTCTTGGGAATTGAAAAGGCGTTGAATAATCCAATATATGTAAGGCTTCCAACAGTTTGGCAAACTTATGGTCTGATCTGCTTTGTTAGCATATATAAATCTAGCTGATAGCAGGTCTGGGCAGTCACTGGAGAAATATTGAATCTTTGATTTCGAACTAGGTTCAACTCTGAGACAAATATATTGAGGCGTGGGAAGAAAGTGGATAATGAAATAAATGATTGAATCAGAAGTAGCGCTCACCTCTCCTGATGGTTAACAATATCTGTCTGGGCTCGAGCGACTCCTGGTTGACGTCTTTTTCGCCACTAATATTAACATTATGCTCTTCAACGTCCTTGTCTGTGCAGTTAACACAAATTGAGTCATTAACATTCACTTCATCGAGTGGTGGTGCTTTCTCTTCCTCTTACCGTGCACGTTCTCTATCTGTGGATCTGTCTCTCTGTCTTTGTATAAACATGCAGGTTATTCCAAACGGCTGTGGAAGAGTTACTCTCCCTCTGTGTGTTGAAAGAGCAACGTAGCTATTCATTATCTTTGACAGTTTGGATTAAATTAGCACCTATTGTTAACAATTATTGCTGCAATGTGGATAGTGTGGCGCTGTAAACTGATGCAAGTGTAGCTTATTCTTTTTAAACCAACAATTGTGTGGGTAGAAGTTTGTCTGAAATGGAGCAGCTGATTGATTCAGAGCTCATTTTCCATGTTGGAAACTTATGTTAAGGATGTATATGTATAAGTATGGAGAAATATTTGACCTCTGCATGTGTAAGATGGGTTACTGACCTTCTCTAAAACCTGCATTAATTACACTTCTAGGGATTGATGATATGATCCGTATGAAAATGAGGTGATGCACCAAACATATTGAAAGGTATTACCTAAGGTTAGCATGACTCTGACAAGATTCTTGTAACACATTTAATTATGGTTTTAGCCACAATTTCTCACCTGTCTATATTTACATGTGTATACCCAATGACCTGAAAAAGTGACAAGCCCGTGAGTCATCGAAACACCTTCAGGACATTTTCTCACCTCGAACTGATCCCTTGGTGTATCTGTAAGAAACAGTGGGAGTAAGTGTGAATTGAGCGGAAAAGGTGCCATGGGCCTGATAATATTCAACTCATTGCATTTGTTTCTGTATGCCAGCTGCACCTACATAAGCTTACAATAAACAGATATCCATAGATCATATTTCATGCTTCCACTACAAAAAGAACTCAAAAAGCTACCTGCACAAGAAGCTATTTTTTTTTTTTCCTTTCTGGAACTCAGAGCATGTTCCGCTCAATGAATAAAACATGAAAAATAATGACCATTGCACAGAAGAAAAGGACAGAAGTGACCTTGCTTGACACAGGCCAAGCTCTGACTTAAGATAATAAACATTGAGAACAGTTGGAGTAAAGGTCTTTGATCTGATATCCTAATTTAAATTAATGGATTCAAGAGAACTTGTTTTTCTTAAATCTTAAATCTCACTTTCTCTTTCTAATCTATATGATGGTTTGCATTTAATTTGGTTGGTGGTATTTATGGTTGCCAGAGAATGAAACCTTTTAAATGTCCTCTGTATCTACTAAATAAATGAATGTATGCAACATTGTATTCAGGCAGTCATGGTTACAAGATGAGGTATCACAAAGACTTTGTTGATTCTTTGACTTTCCATTATGTTGATGTTGGTGGATTGATGAGTGACAGTGAGAGTCTATTCAGTGAGCTATTAGTTTTATTGCCGTGAAATCTGGGACAGACATTCACATCCTTCTTGAATAGAGCTTTTAGAACTTTTGAGATGCCTACTGCACAAATTTTCATCTAGGGTCATCAGAGTCAAATTCTTTACTACAATGTTTGAATAAATACCTGTAAAAATCCAGCATTTACGCACACACTTATCTGCCCTATGTGTTCAATGCTATTTGTCAGATGTTAAAAGGCAAAAAGGCCAAACTAAAAGGAGCTAACACGGCAATAAATATCTGCTCAACATCAGTATATCAAAAGTTTGATTTGCACTTAGTACAAAGCACATCTTCTGCTGCATCGGGTCACTTGGTTGCAGACTATTTGACTTGGTTTTGTCAGAATCAGAATCTGCTTTATTGGCCAGGTATGCTTACACACACACACACACACACACACACACACACACACACACACACACACACACACACACACACACACACACACACACACACACACACACAAATAATTTAACTTCAGTGAACTTTGTTTGTTGTTTCTGTTCTGTTCGTGATTTGTGTTGGAGGTTGTATTGACTTTTCTTGAATTGGACCTGAACCAAACTCCACTAGAGAAAAGGCCTCAAATATTTAATATATTTTAATATTTTCTATATACTGTTAAAACCTTGTATATTTGTTCTCCTAGTTAGAGATGTTTTAGGATTACCACAGGGAGGATAATCTCATTCATTTATTTCCACTTAAAACATTGCATATTAAATCAGTGACGTTAATGAATGATGAGTCATTCATGATTTCCAGCTTTAAACAAGTAATCAATCCTTCATCGTTTTAAATAGGGAAACCCAGACTACTGCAGTAAATGCATTATTCTCATTAACATTATTCAAATTAATATAAAAAAAGAGGTCACCCCCCCCTCTGATTGGCCCACAAGGTGGGCTGAGAGAGTTCTAAGGTAAAGGCCAGAGTGGGAGGATTGGAGTTATGGTTTCATATACAGTCTGAGGGATTATGGAAATGCGTCACTCTGTCAGTAATAAGAGCAGAAAGCTAACATCCATACTTCATCTTTTCATTTTTTATCCATTATTTTTTCCCCCTCATCTCACTTGGAATGAGACTCTTTTCCCCTCCACAAATGGCCATGCTTTGTTGCCATGGTTACCATGCCAAGTCAGGAAAAAAAAAGATAAGTTGCTTGATATTGCATTTATAAACTGGTAGAACAAGTTTTCTCACTGATACATTTGGGATTGTATATCATATTGGTGAGTGTTCTGTGTAACTGTAATTATAAATAATTTATTATTAAATGGAAGATGTGACATGGTCAGTTTTCTCTATCGGTCGGATTGTTTTAACATGCTTCTTATAAACACATAAACATTTGTGATGGACTAATATATCATGGACTAAACAGAAGTAGAGTGAACTGGACTGAACCTTTGATGATGTAGCTTTTGTGAAAGTCTACAGAATGGAAAACCAAACAAAAATGTGCCAGTGTCCAATCACATCTGTTGCACCACAAAACAATTTAAAGTTTTTTGCATTTTAAGTCTTATTATTATTTGTATATTGCAGAGAGAGCTTTTTATTTGACGCTATGTTATTGAACAAGAAAAATGGTAATTGATTAATTAAAGGAGCAATAATTCGATTCATACATAGATTCTACATAAAATAATGTAGAATCTGTACTTGGGCGTCTGGGTTTTAGTATGACAAGTTTCACGTATCAGCAGGCTTTAGTGTATGCAGGAAAAATAAAAAACAGTTGGTACGGAGAGCAACAAAAGGAAACTGACGCTGATTTACTCAGCTCTATGAAACGATATCAACATGTAAGTGGAGACATCACCAATAAGCTAATTCACATCACTCTTTCAGGACACTAAATCTCACATCTGCTGTTTGCAATTAGCAGCTTATTTGGCCCACAGAGAATCTACTGTTGCTAATACAGCTGCAGTAATTCAGCATGAAAAACAGTGAAGTGTGGTAAAGCGCTTTCAGTCTGTGATTAAATGCTTGATTAAGCATTTTCCTCCGCAGTACAAACAAGAACATGACACTTGATAACATAAGGGTAGTGTGCGTCAGTAACGCATTGACCTGGATGACTCAAAAACAAAACTCAAAGTGGATTAAACACAACAAGTGTTGTTTGGGGATTTCACTCAGGTATAAACACAAAACAAGGTCAGTGAGAGATCTTGAAATTAGTGAAAAACAGAGCTCAGCGTGTGATAATAGACCAAATACTAACAATTTTAAAGCTCCTGTGAGCTTGCCTGTTTTCACAAATGCACTCCTGAAAATATCTAGATAATTTCAGGAGGATTTCTCCGAGTCCGGATATTCTCCTGATGTGGCTGTTCATGTATGCACCACACAGAAGGAAAATATAGCTATAAGACGGGAGGGGGAGGCGGGGGGAACTGCTCAGGTAAGACATGACGTAAATAAAATGATGTGGAAGTAGTGAACGAAGCAAAAAATTACCCTATACGATGCTACAATGAGAATATCTGCCTTCATATCACTGACTCCAGTCACAGTTTATAAACGTCACCACCCTCTCCTACTGGCTCGAGGTGAATCCTGCTGCGTTCTCACATCAGCCCACTCAGTTTGTGCTCACTATCAGCGGAAAAAATACTAAGGCAGGAGAAATTCCGGGTAAAGTCCGAGTGAAAAATGTAGCTGTTTCCCAACTTGAATCATTCTCTACATATGTCTACTTAAAACTTGAACTTATCAGTTGCTTTTGAAAATCTTCTGGTGCATATGAATGTTCAGGAGTATCTTTATTTTATCTGTGAAAATGATAATGAACTTCTTGTACATTTTCCCTCCTATTACACGGCTACTCTCTAAAGAAAACAGTAATTCCACACCACATTTTTAATTGGTTTAAACTGGTTTAAAAAGAAGAATTGTGGGTGTTGATGGCCTAGCAGTTAAGTTCGTTCCATATACATATGTAAGCTTATTGTACCCCAAGCGGGCGGCCTGGGTTCAAGTCTGTTCCTGCGTGTCATTACCCTATGACCCTATGTCCCCTATTTCTTTCTCTATCCACTGTCCTATCTAAATCAGACAAAATCCCCCCAAAATAAACCTTTAAGAAAAAAAAAAGAATCACAGTTCTTCTGTTTAGGAAATATTCCAATAGAATATACGGTTGTAACCACTTTGATTTGAAGGGTAAACTCTGCAGCATTATTAAATTAAATTAAACCTTTTCAGTGGAAACTGTTAAATATTTCATGACAGTTATTAGTGGAGTGTGTCGCTCTTTGTGAACATTGAAGCCCCCTCTCCTCCGTTTCCTTCCTATTGCCTCTCTTTCCCCCGGCAGCAGTGAATCTTTGTGTGCATTTGCTGAGATGGAGGCAGCCTTTCCCTATCTCAACTATCAGGAGCAGCACGGGAAGGCGCTGAAAGAGTCAGAATGGATAATGCAATTGTCGGAAAAAACCACAGTCCCTTTTTACGTCATCAGCAGAGGGAGAGAGGAGGAACACGAAGACTCAACACATTCATAAAACATTCATTCAGCACGTCACTGTGCTGGAGGGTTGGCCACATGCTGTGAATGAAGATGTCAGAGACAGATTACGGGGTTAGTAGGGCTACAAAAGTATTCATATCAAGTAACTTACTCTGAGTTTAGCTAAATTCAAAGACATGACACAAAGGAGGATCAGCTTTTACGACATCAGATCACTAATGTATTGTGACTCACTGATTTGACCGCTGTCGTTAAGACCTTGAGGGCCTCGGCCTTAAGTGAAGCTCACATATCAAGATAACCTCTCTTGTGCTTTAAATCAATCTGTTTTAGGGTCTTGTGCAGGCAGGGCTTGTGTGCACAATTGTTTGTGAGTATAGTGTTGCCCTTGCCCTAATGTTGGTCCATTACTGTCCACCTGCTGGCCTTAGGGCACGAGGACACACTGAGACAAAAAACAACAGCCACCTCATTTAATCAGGAGTCTTAATCTTATTTTAGAAAGGAGCAAAAAATAGCAAGAGTAAATATAACCCACTTCCAAGAAAAGAAGAACAAGTTGGGTTGTTCATGTGTTGTTGTTGTTTTAATAGGGTTTTTATATACAGTTTATGTGCATTTATCATATCTTGATTTCAGAAAAACTGGGATAAGCCCTTCTAATATTGAGATGAGATGAGATGAGATTCAACTTTATCGTCATTACACATATACAAGTATAGAGTAACGAAATGAGGTTTGGCATCTCACACAAAATCATGTGTGTTTTTAGGATTATAATATACAGATTAAGGTGCAGAGAGCATGCTATACTAATAATATACAGATTAAGATGCAGTGAGCATGCTATACTAGTTTACAGATAATATAAAGAATATGGACATAATATGAACATACTATAATACAATAATACAGATGGATGAGAGATGTGTGTGTGTGACCAGGAGGAGTGGTGGGGGGATGATGGGTGTGAGGTGATATGTAGGGGAAAGGGGGGTCAGCAGGGTGCGGAGAGAGAGAGGGAGAGAGAGAGAGAGACAGAGTTCAGAGTTCGGGGGGTAGAGTTCAGTAGAGAAACAGCTCTGGGGAAAAAGCTGTTCCTCAGTCTGCTGGTTCTGGTCCGGAGGCTTCTGAAGCGCCTGCCGGAGGGCAGGAGGGTAAACAGTCTGTGGGCAGGGTGGGAGGAGTCTTTAAGGATGCCATGAGCTCGCCGCAGACAGCGTGTTCTTTGGACATCCTCAATGGCAGGAAGTGGACACCTTGTGATGCGCTGGGCGGTTTTTACCACCCGCTGTAGCGCCTTACGGTCTGCGACAGAGCAGTTTCCGTACCAGACTGAGACACTGCTGGTCAGGATGCTCTCGATCACACAGCGGTAGAAGTTCATCAGTACAGCTGAAGACAGGTGGTGTCTCTTCAGTGTCCTCAGGAGAAAGAGGCGTTGATGAGCCTTCTTAACCAGACTGGAGGTGTTAGTGGACCAGGAGAGGTCCTCTGTGATGTGGGCCCCCAGGAACTTGAAGCTGGAGACACGTTCAACAGCCATCCCGTTGATGTGAATGGGGTTGTGCGTGCTTCCTCTTTCTCTCCTGAAGTCCACGATGATCTCCTTCGTCTTGCTGGTGTTGAGGAGCAGGTTGTTGTCAGCACACCAGGCGGCCAGATGCTGTACCTCCTCCCTGTAGGCCGTGTCATCGTTGTTGCTGATGAGGCCAATCACCGCTGTATCGTCCGCAAACTTGATGATGGTGTTGGATCCATGTACAGGTCTGCAGTCGTGGGTGAAGAGGGAGTAGAGGAATGGGCTCAGCACACAGCCCTGTGGTACGCCTGTGTTGAGTGTGATGGTGGTGGAGCAGGTGTGTCCTGACCTAACATACTGGGGTCTGTTGGTCAGAAAGTCCATTATCCAGTGACGGAGGGAGGTGTTGAAGCCCAGGTCTCCGAGTTAAGTGTTTAACTTGGAGGGGATGACAGAGTTGAATGCTGAGCTAAAATCAACAAACAGCATTCGTGCGTATGTGTTGTTATTGTCCAGATGAGTGAGCACAGAGTGCAGCGCAGTGGAGACTGCATCCTCTGTACTCCTATTGCTGCGGTAGGCAAACTGGAATGGGTCCAGTGTGGGTGGGAGGCAGTTTTTCAGGTGTGCTAGGACCAGTCGCTCAAAGCACTTCATTATGATGGGTGTGAGTGCCACAGGGCGGTAGTCGTTCAGGCCTGTCGGGCTGGAGTGTTTCGGCACTGGGACAATGGAGGTGGCTTTGAAGCATGCTGGCACAGCTGCTTGGGCGAGGGACAGGTTGAAGATGTCCGTAAAAACCCCAGTGAGCTGCTCCGCACATGCCCTAAGCACGCGCCCGGGGGTGCCGTCTGGACCAGCAGCCTTTCGAGCGTTGATCCGGCTCAGTGCAGCGTGGACGTCTGTGGAGGTGAGTGAGAGGGGCTGGTTGTCTGCAGGAGGTCTGTTCGTGGTCTGCGTCTCCCTGTTGTCTCTATCGAAACGAGCATAAAAGTGATTTAGCTCTTTCAGGAAGGAGACATCTGTGGTTATCGGGGTGGAGTTTCTGGGTTTATAGTCACTGATGGCCTGGATGCCCTGCCACATGCATCTGGGGTCGGAGTTGGAGAAGTGTTCCTCAACCTTCAGCTTGTAGCAGTGCTTGGCCTTGATGATGCCCCTCCTCAGGTTTGCCCTGGATACGCTGTAGGCCATTGCATCATCTGATCTGAAGGCGGTGTTGCGGGCCTTCAGCAGGAGACGCACCTCCTTGTTCATCCATGGCTTCTGATTTGATTTGATATTCAAGTCTGTGGTGACTGAAGAAACAGTACATACGCCATAAGCCAAATTGGTCTCATTTTCTCAGATTAAAATAAACATCACAAGAGCCTGCGCAGATAAGATACACTGATCAGAAACTGTTATAATAGTACTAAACATGTATACAGGGGTATGAATAACCAGGTTTCTCTGTGTGCATGTAAACGGCATATCATGAATATGATCAAACTGAAGTCCATGTAAACACACTCATTGATGGTTCCCAGTGGATAAATCCCACTAACTTTAGTTAACCCAGGACAATTTTCATCGGAGCCACCATGAGGTCAACATTTGTGGTTTTCGACCAAAAGAAGGAATCTTCATGAAACTGGAACAAATATGTGCTCCCCTGAGAATGACTTGAAATCACTTTGATGAACGTTAATTTCTTTACTAGTACCATAAACTTAATCCATAAATGATGACTTTCCCATCAACCTCTGCTGTACTTTGAGGTATGAAGATGTCAACCAAAGTTAGCTTGCTGGGTGGCTAAACCTTGGGTTGTTAGCAATGGCATCTAGAGCTGTTAGCATTAGTCAAGGTTCTTAGTCCTGTTTCCTGCTTTCTGTCTCTGTGCTGATCTTTATTTTTACACGTCTTCCTGATGTCTACATTGAAAAAACACAGAAGCCCTTATTGAAGCCTTACTTTGCAGAAGATTTAACAGCTGCATTTAACAAGAAATGTCAATTGTTATGCTTGGGTGCATGGTGAAGCAAATATTCAGGCTTCTGTGAAACATGAAAATGAACATCTGGATTATAGTTCAAACAACAGATGGTCATCCGCTTGCTTCTGTTTTAGAAAAAGTAAGCAAGCTTGCTTATTCACTGAACACATTAGGATGAAATGAGGTTAAAGTTTTAAAACTTTTTAAAGCTAAAATGTAAAGTACAATCATTCACACTCAGTGCCTTTATGGCACACTATCTGTGTTAAAGAGAAGCTCCAACTATATAAGACATGCTAATAATATATCAT
The DNA here is from genome assembly GCF_963930695.1 of Labrus bergylta. Lineage (NCBI taxonomy): Eukaryota > Metazoa > Chordata > Actinopteri > Labriformes > Labridae > Labrus > Labrus bergylta. Next base: position 13,614,692 of record NC_089209.1, on the reverse strand, counting down.
ATACAGTACTGGAGTGTACTTGTTCATGAAGAGTTATAGCCTACTGATGGGCTAGCTGGCATAAAGCCAGTGTTGCTTGTATGGCTGAAACACCGTTGGTGTGCATCACACTGACACACTCTCCCACTGGCCTGCTGGCCTGCTGGCCTGTCATTTCAGTAAGAGTACAACTGCATGTGTGAAAAGCTGTTTTTGTCTCGTGAAGCAGTGGTGAAGCCAGGTGGTCCTCGTGACACAAAAAGCACAACCAGATTCACAGGGAAGAAGACTAAATCAAGAAAGAGATATGCTGGGTGTATGATGTGTCTGTCATGTAAAAAACGCCTTGACCGCAAGAATACACACATACAGCGCAGAAGCAAACAAAAACAGGTCATTTGATTAGAAAGCCTAGCATATTATTACTCATATTATGAAGCACACTTCAGTCTGCAGTCTCTGTTCACAGTGACACAGAGTGACAGCTGTCTTATATGAACAAGTCCTGTCCAGGTTCAGAACGTTTTGGTAGATCTGTGCAGATACCAGATGGACACTTCATGTCAACACTGCTGACATATTTGCTTGTTTGTGTCGCTGTGAATGGCATCTAAATCTTAGATCAGGGCAGAACCAGATATATTTGGGAGGACCAGCCAGTCACAGATCATAGCCAAACAGTTTGAAAATCAGTAAGTAAGTAAGTAACGTACCGGTTAGTTGGTGCAGGGCTAATTTTAAGGGACATACCACAAATAATGATCATGTAAGAATGCATTTGCAATGCACCAGTTCCCAGCTTCTTTCAAGTTATTTGTTGTCTGTTTCACAACTAAATTATTTTTGATTTACTCTCGTTACTCTAATTACTGAAAAGCACCAAATGACTCAGCAAAAATATTTCATGAACATAGTGAAGAATTAAACCACTATATATCCAATCTCCCTTAGAGTTGGTGGGGACCAAAACTGAGCTGAAGGGTTGACTATTAACCAACTGGAAAGAGTCAGAGCTCAAAAAAATCAAGCTAACAATGCGACACATGATCAACGTGTTCAAAATAGTTACAGTAGCTAGGTACTACAAACAGAAAGCGAGTCGTGCTGCCTGACTCAGCAGGTAACTAGTTAACATTAATTGAGGAGTCTTTCAATCAAACCAGAACTCCACAAGGTTTATTTACTGAACGGTATACCAACGCTTTCTTTGAATGCATGATTATGACCTCATGATGGAGAAAAGTTATTTATAAAAAAGGGCGCTGCCAGTCTAGTGTTCGTTGCTTTGTATCCCAGTACAGATTGCATAACAGGATGAATAGGAACAAATTCTCATGTTTCTCGCGTCAGGTCGCATGCTTTGGGTGATGGTGTTGACTGCATAAGCGGTGGGTGTCAACATTTTATATCGGTCTATTGGTCACACAGGTATATAGGACGCAAGCGATGTTTAAAGGGGTCACATTATGCCCTTTTTGGGGTTCACATATTTAATTTATGTGCCTACTAAAGTACGTTCACAATCGCTCATGTTCATGAAACATGTCTGTTTTCATGTACTGCCGCTCCATACACCAGCTCGCTTCTGACTCTGTCTGCAACGCTTGTAGTGCCCACATTCCAGGGTCCCCACGTGTTCCAAGTCTGATCTGATTGGTCGGCCGATTTGCTCTGTCGTAATTGGTCAGTCGCTCTGCACGCTTCTCAGAAATGTCACTTGATTCATGTCCTCTGCAATCCAAAGACTAATAAATTACTATTACATTACAAGACTAATCGTAGGTTTTAATTTGTCATCATTTTCAACATTTTGTCTGCAATCATTTGCATTATTGAAATATATGTGAATGAGAAAATAACTGATTGAGTGATTGAAAGCTGTCAAGTTTGGTATAGTGGAAGTATGAAGGAGCAGATTTTTTTAATGTAAATTTCATAAAAATAAAGATTAAAAAAAGCAAAAGCAGAAGTTACTGTATCAAAGTCCAAAGCAAGGATGAAAAAATACTAAGATAAAAATCAACAAAACAACAAGGTCCAGCAAAAAGGATAAAAACACAAATAGAGCAATGTTGAAACATCCACACAAGGAGCAAGGGATTAGAAAACGAATTGGTACAAAAAAGAAAGACGTGCTAAATTTTGGGAGTTTAACTGGAGAAAATGGAAAATTCAGGGTGGGCAATACAATCAAACAAGTGAGGAAACAGAAATAGAAACAACAGGTGAAGGAGGAATGAATGACAAAATATTACATATTTTTACTGAACAACATAAATACAGAACTAAACAGCTGAAACATGACACAATCTTATTATGTAATGATTTAGTATTTTTCTTGTTTGGAATGTGAATTATTTGGAATTAGAATATTATTTCCTCAGAGAAATTTAAAGTATATTTTATTGTAGGGGGGGAAAGAACTGTTTCCTTAATGAAAGGCATGTATTAACAAACTCCTCCTCTCTGCTGTGAGGAAGAGTATAGATTAAGTCTCCCCACAAGCAAGCCACTGAGACTAATGCGGTATTGTAATTGATGATTCTGCTAACACGTGACATGGTGCCATGCTAAATGAGGGTCAGCGATGTTTCTGAAGTGCTCTGTAATTAGAGCTTGCTGCAGAGGAAGGTGAAGCCTTCAGGTCGTCCTGATAAATCATTCATACTCAGACTTTAGCAGAGAATATACTGATGAAAAATGATATCACGGATGCATTAAGTTTAAAGTACCTCTATTTTTTTTTTAGTTAAATGCATGGCTAATGTTGCTTTTACAGTAAGGTCAGTTAGACCTGCCTTTTACTTACTTACTCACTTTAGATCAAGTCTGGCGTGTTGCTCTAGTGCATTCCTGTAATAAAGGTGACATGATGCATGAAACCAAAGGAAACCAGTGACAAATAGAGCAGATTAACTCTGGTGTCTCCTCAAATTTATTATAGCCAAAAGGCTAAGCTAGACCTTGAAATCACCCTGTGTGTATGTGTGTGTGTTTACAGTATGGAGAAATGTGATGGATACGGTTGTATCAGGATGAGTAACAGTGTAGAGTAGTGGCGTGCAGCCAGGATAAATATAGGGAATGGTGCAGACGAGTGATGCATACTGATCGGTATTGACATATTGATTGATACAGTTACTCCAAGGCTCCCTCTGCTTTCATTTCTTCAAAAACAGGTGACAGGACCTGTGATCTGTGTTTAAAGGGAAGCTGTAGCCACAAAGGAATTGTATTGGACAGCAATAGATTTAAGTACAGGTCACAGTGCAGGTGGCTCATGGAAACAATCCATCTGTGTTTAAGCAAGGAAGTGGTTCTCTTTAGAACTCTTTAGCACATTCACAAAGACTCCTCTCTCTCTCTCTCTCTTACTGTGTGTGTGTGCGTGTGTGTGTGTGTGTGTGTGTGCGTGTGTGTGTGCGTGTGCGTGTGTGTGCGTGTGTGTGCGCGTGTGCGTGTGTGTGTGTGTGCGTGTGTGTGTGTGTGTTTGTGTGTGTGTTGCTAATTAGTACCTTGTCACATTGTTCCTTCAAAGAAAATGTCACCCAGTCAATCAGAGCTCTGGAAGGACCATTATTCACTAACAACAGTGAGAAATAAACCGAGTCCGACACTCTTTTCTGGAGAGATACTGCGCTGAAGAGCCATCATTCATTAAGCTGTAAAAATAACACAACCCGCTGTATTATTACACTGATAAATATATGGGTCTTAAAACCTTTGTCAATCAAACATGCTTTCAAGTGTAATTTGTATTCTTTTTAAGTTTCAGGTTTAATAGTTTAATTAGATGTAACAATCTACATGCAAGGCATTAAACTGAAACGATACACCCTGAAATGGATTTATTTAATCTCCTTGTAAAAGAAAAGTGATTAATTTGACCTATTTGAGAATAAGTGAGAACGTTCAATCCATAGGCTACTCAACTCACACATCAATCACTACCAGTTATCTGCCATTATAAACATGTCAGATCAGCTGAATGGTTAAACAACACATGTGTTCCTATAGGTAAGTATTATTACACACTGTTTATCTTGGCACCATTCTCAAGGAAAGCTCTCTTTTAACTGAAACTGAAAATGACTTTCCAATTATCTTTCCAAATAACGTTTAAGACAGCTATCAGAAGCTTTTATCTCTACATTAGAATTTGTGGAGATTTAAATTGAAGCACTCCCTGTTAGTTAGACTCTTGAAACAACAAAGTACATAACTAAGAGGATATATAATCTGTATGGAAGCAAATAAAGGAATTTTGCGCACACAAACATAAAACACATGGGTAACAAATAATAATTAGCCTATTTATCAAACATAAGGTGTTGGGCCACCGACGACAGTAAGAGCATGATTCTTTCTTTCCAGGAACAGGCATTTCTTTGAGCCAATTTACATCAACTCCAGAGTCTGAGTAAGTACAAACTCCTCGTTCTAAACCCATGCAGAGCAACGGCTGCTTCCTCCTTACAAACCGTTATATTTCACCTCATATATTGGGACATTCAATCCCTGGTTGAACATGAACAGTATATTCAAAAACACACCTTGTGAAAGGTGGACTGAAACAGCTTCTGCTGTGATTCGGCACTGGATAAAAAAAATGGACTGCAGTTCTATGCAGGTATGGCTAGACTTTCAACAAAAGATACTATTGTTATGAAATCAAACTCTTGTACATGTGTCATTTTGCCAACACAGGAAATGAAATACCTCCCACTCTGAACTCCTCTGCTTCCACCTCCTTCTTAAAACCTGTCCTTCATCCTGTCAATGTGTCACATCACTCAGCCTTAGCTTTTGGTGCATGTCAACACGCTGAGAAAAGCCATAACTTCATGAGGAATGTTACCCTTTGCTTTTAAAAGATGAATAATTCAGCATATTTGCAAACTATTTTTAACATTTTCTTATACCTGTGTAAGACAGCCATGTACTGTAAGACCAAAGAGTTGGTGGATGATTGATATTATTAATTTTGCACCCCTAACACATCTGTATGTTCAGCAGGTGAGCATATGAGATAGAGAGAGATGTCCTCTGTCCACTATAAGTCTCTCCTGTAATGCATTGGTTGCAGTGCAATGTCTCAGGATTTAATGATACAGTAGGCTTGGGAACCACTGATTTAGAATAACAATTTAGCATGCACTGTATGATATAGGTTCAAGATAACATGTCATTTGACCCAACTTTATAGCCTATAGCTCTTCTCTTACTGCTACTGTACATTTTAGAAACTAGGGCTTTAAATGAGACCGTCTCAATATCTATCTACATTCATTTTTCTTTGTTTGACCCTAACCCTAACCCTAATTTTCTGGCTTTAATACCTTTGATCAATTGTTGTTTTCTGTTGCCTGTCCTGCTTCTCTGGATAAGTTCACTGTGAAGGCACAGCAGCACAGGGCGGGCCAGTCCATAATGAAGTTGTTACATGCTGCCACCATGTGGCCTTTCTCATAAACTTACTCACACAAGCGTTCAACACACAGCATCAGGGACCACAGCAGAGCTTTCTTGTGAGGGGCATTTTAAATCCCTGAGGGTCAATCTGTGGAATTCAGTATGCATGCATTAAATAAGCCATGCTTATGCACTGTGCAGTCTTCAGGGTGATGTTTAGGATCCCTTCACATAGCAGATAGATGGCTGCAGGGCCTTTACTGTATACTGTATGTGAAAATTTCAGCATGAAATAGATGCCTTAGGTAGTTTTGCAACACAGTGACATTGAAAAAAGCTATTTTTTTTAGTGTTTTGACAAGTTTCTTAGCTACAGTTACATAAAACAAACAAGTAATTAGGTCTTCGTTAGTGTTCATTAGTGTTTATTATTTACAAGGATCTGTGCAAGCAAAGCCAAAGTGGAGGGTATAAAGATGTAAAAAGCAGCTTTGCAACTGTAATAGGATCAGCCCCCTCGTACTTCCACTCACATCAGGCTTCATTACTGCTTCCTGTGAGCAGGATTACCCTGCCTGTAGATGATGCATATATGCGTTTTGCTGACGCATGCATTAAATTCCAGAGAAATACACGTGCCCAATTCCTACCTTTCTCTATATAGAATAAATCTGACTTTCCTATAGCTGTGTCAACTCTTTTCTATGATAAATCCTTTTCATGATCAATTTCTCACTCAAAATATGCAGCAAAAGCTTTGTTTCAATAATTGCAGTTTTGCAAAAAAGGTACCCAAGACAGCAGCAAAATTGACCCATGAATCTTTTCTTTAAAAAGTACAAGTACTTAAAGACATTTTTTTTTTGCACCTTTTTTTCTCCTGCTTCCTTGATAATTTCATTATTGCTTCCCTAGCGGTGTACCTCCCTCCATCCCTCAGTTGTTGTGAATCCTCTTAGAGGTGGATTATGGGACTAAGATGTCTGCAATGAGAGCGAGAGCGAGGAAAAGAGAGAGCATGAGGCATACAGACTGAAAGAGAGAGCCAGAAAGGGAAAAAAAGGAGAAGGAGAAGAAGAAAATGGAGGGAACCCCTCAGCCTGAAATGGGCCAGGAACGGGGTAGTAGATGGTCTGTAATCAGGGTATGTACAACAGAATGAAAAAGTATATATGAGCAGCATAGTCCATAGTTCACATTTTATGGCTTTACAGATACAAAAAAACTGTTTATTGCATGCTTGTTACGTTTTCTGTTGAGTGTTCATGTGACTAAGTTAGAAAGATAGAAAAACTCAAATTCTGAGTGTGGCTCATTTGACTTGGGCACGCTTGTTTGTGTGTTTAGTCAGTTACCTGAGGACAAACTAGACTAATGTGATAGACTGAGGGCGTCACCTTCTTCCTAATTAATCTCACTTCCCAAATATTGTGTCAGGTTTGACAGGGTGAAGAAGCATGACTGTATGGGCGAAAAGGTGTCTATGTTTCTCTCTCTTTTTCCCCCAGGGAGAAGCAGCAGAGCCTCACATGGTGAAGCACACACTCCCGTGTCCCACCCCCTCTCTCACTGACACAGCAGGAACAGAGTAACCAGATGCAGATATGTCTCTCCTGTCTCAAGGAGGCCCTCCCAGGTGGGGCTTGTGCTCTGCTCTTTGTTTCCTCATCGTGTTGCTTCCAGAAGCCAAAGCTGACTTCCAGAACACAACCACTCAGCGCAACGGTGGGGGAGCTCAGTGTGGGGAGTATACTAACCAGGTGATCACACTCTGAATGCTCGACGAAGAGTTTACCTCCTTGTGCTTTCACCTGTAACTCCAGAGATGGGACAGCTTTTTGAAAGAGCATCTCAGCTCTGCAGTAAACAAGTTTCATAAAAGAGAAAAAAGTGCCTTTATGAATGTAGTCAAATATATGTTAAACTACTCAGAGTACAGAATTAATAGGGATATGTCCTCGTATACACTTATACCATACAAATGTGTTATACTGATTAATCAAATATGATTTCTATTTGCAACTAGATGTATTCAGATGTAGTTTGGTGGCTCAGTCCAATGGTTACAAACCTAGATGTCTAACCCCTCCCCCTAAGCCCTTGTGGGCCTTAGACTGTAACCTTTGGTGGGTTAAAACTATATAATTGCATCTTTCATTAATTTGTTCATGGATAATATAGTAAATCTAAATCTTAAGAAGAATAACTGTTAGTTACTTTTGTGGAGTAAAAAGCAAATGATTTCCTTCTGCAGTTTATCTCAGCAGTACAGAAGCGTCAAATTGAAATGACACAACAAGTAGCCTACCAGAGAGTCAAACTACATTACAGTACCTTAGTAAATGTTATACCTTCCTACAAAACCAACAAACAAGCAGGCCTACTGCATCTGCAACTAAAACAGAAGAGCCACCACACAAAATTCACTATTGAAAAAATGTGGAAAGTTAGAATTATGCAAACTTTTATACGAGTGTGCAGAGAAACAGAATAAGCAGCTATAGGAATGTGTTTGATTTGGTATTACTTTACTTTTTGTGTTCATATGTCAACAATAGTGACCAATGACCTTCTACTGGAGCCCAGAATAGAGTCTTAAATTAGCTGTAGCAGAATAGTATTGACAGCACTAGATTCCTTTATATTGTTACTGCCAAAAGAAAAATGTTAGTGATGTGGGAAAATAAATGTCTGTTTGAAATGTAACTGCCATCCCTGGCGTCTTTCCACTTAGTTAGAACATCCAATATTTATTAATGAATGAATTATATCCCCACTTACCCAGGTTGAAAATAAAGAGTTTGACCTACTAAAGTCCTCTCTGTATGTCATGTTAGAGGATGAGGTCAGCTTGTGCCTGTTTTGTAAGGACATGACATTGAAGAACTTTTTTTTTTTTTTTTTTGCTACCAGTCGGAAAAAATGTCATGCAATTAAAACTTTGTTCTAAAAGTTGATTCCTGAATCTCCTCCCTCCTAACAGGTGATGGATGATGGGATGTGTCGCCTAGTGGCCACGCTGCCGCAGCTGAACGAGCAGAAGTGCCCTGACATGTTCCGTTGCTCTGACGAGGTTTCCTACTGGCTGAACGAGAACGAGGAGAGGAAGCAGCAGATTGTGACACTGAAGGAGACCATCTCTGAGCTGCAGGAGGAGCTGAGGAACCATCGCCACCGCATCAAAGTCCTCGAGCTGCAGGTGACACTTTACATATCGACTTAGCAGACCTGGATCAACTTTCAGCGACAATCCTTTCAACTGCTTTGAGTGCTTGCTTTAGGGCTCACTGGGTGTTGTGGCAATGTGACAGCTACTTGGAACAGACTGAACATGACAACAGCTCACTTATTTGGACAGTAAACTTGGTGTTTTCTCTGTCTGTGGCACTAAATCTATCCTTTAGGGAGGAAACTTTAAATCACTTTTTTTTATACTTTCCCTGCCCCATCTTTTTTTTTAGTTTAAAGCCAGTGAAACATTAACGTTTTTCAGGGGGTCAAACAGCTGACTCATACCCTGACTTCCTGTTTGCAGTTTGGCGCCATGATTTAGTCGAGAAACACATTAGTTGTGCAGAGTTCTGCAGTGTAACGTCATGACTGGTCATCAAGCTGGCTTCCCCCCAACATGTCCTTGACCTCAGTTGCTAACAGGATTAGCCTCCTACTCCTCCACGTGTTGCCTCATGCATCTCAGGCAGTGATCTATATGCAAAACACACCCAGTTGGACCAAAGTTGGCCGGTGGAAAGGGTTCATGTGTTGAACACGAGAGCAGGAAGTGCTCCAGGGTTTGTGTGTTAATGAGTGTTAATGTTATCCTCAATGTCCAGGCTAGGAATAGAGCACATACTGAAGAGTCCAGCTTTGAGTTTGAGAAGAGAAGGCCCATTCTATTTCCCCAAAGAGCCTCAGGAGAAGTTGCATGTTTTACTTTGTATGCATTGAGAAAGACTAAAAAAAAACTCAGTGTTCATTTGTATGTGTATTGAGCTGCCAAGTTAAAGACAATAGAATAAAAACTACTAAGATCGATTCATAAGCAGTATTTAAGCCAGGGAATATTGTATATCTATGTTTAACAGATTTACAAAATGCAGCTGTGAGTAAAAGCAGCTACAGCTAAGCTAGGTTTTTTAATAGGGGTGTGCGTCTCTCTTTTCATAGGCTATTTGATTAAAATCTTGATTCATTAAAATATGGAACAATTCACTCTGTTTATTATTTGATTCAGTACATTTTGATTCATGCCACTTGATTATGGAATCTCCCTTTTTTTTTTACTTTATGAAACATGAGACAAAAGACTAGGCCTCCTGTATGAAGTATTTTAGCGTCATGTATATCGACTAAAGTCATTATCACACAGCCACGTCTGACTTTTACGGTTAGTCAGAAGGAGAAATATGATTTTTGCACTTTAAAATCAAGATTGTTTACTGTTTTAGATCAGTTCATCTTTACAGCCAGATTAAGATAAAATTAAAGCAGATTCATTAAATGTAACTATGCAAAACATAACACTAAAACACAACTTCAGCCAGCTAGCAGCTAACATTAGCTTGAGGCGCACAGCACCACTTTATCCACTTTTTCTCCACAATTAGCTGATTAGCACAGATGATCTTAGTATCTTAGTAAAACTATTCATAAATTGTTGTAATGTCTATGCTAGAAACTGTGCTAGTGATGTTTGTTCAAAACATGCAACATGAAATCTGTACCGTTCCCAAGCACGTTTGAACAATTAAGTCCAGTTTGTTTGACTCGTGTGAGTGCTTTGTGGCGTGGCACGGTTGAAAGAGGCAGGCTTCAGCCTGTTGTGGTTGCTCATGAAAGAGCTAAAGCACAAGCACGGGCGTAATCGTTAGCCGCATTGCAAAATCGAGAAATTCGGGAGTGTTAGAGGGACTCATGAGACCAAAAAACTTAAAATAAGCCACAAAGTCAGTAAAGTTGCAGTCATGTTCTCTGGGTTGTTTTCCATTGTGCTGACCCTGAGAACACGCTTACTTGTGAACCAAAGGACGCGTCACGATGCCGTGAAGCGATACATGTGTTGTACTATGATATAGCGACGTATTGCAAGGCTGAGGCTAGGCCAGCAAGGGAATGGGGGGGGGGGGGCAACTGGTCCTAGAGTGAGTGAGCCTTTGGACTTTCAAAAATACAAGCGAAATGTTTCAACAAGTAGAAAAGGTCAACGTTCATCATCATCTGCGTCACTGGAACATCATAACAAAACTGCAGAACACGATTTTATACATTCTTATGGTCTTGTATTCTTATGTATTAAGTGATGTAAAAAAAAAAGTAAGAAGAAAAAACAGATCTCACATTGTTTTTCTTTTTGTCTGTGCTTGTGTGAATGGGTACTTACATGTCTGGGACAGAGTGAAGAGAGGAACCACTTGAATATTTCTTTGGAGCAGCGTTTTCATGACCTGGAGATTCACTATGTTGAAGCAACCACCCTGCTGCATCTACAGGGCACTTTGATTCTAGACCTCCAGGTAAGAAACACTGTTACACTTTTTCTTTGAGGCATGTAACAGTGTTACAACAATTTTATTTCACAGAGTATTTTTTTTTTCTACAGCAACATAAACCTGAGAGTAAATAACATTGTTGCTAGCTGTTAAGGAATTATGAAGGAATGAAAACATGAAAATGTATGTGCACTGGTTGGTATTCAATAACTTCCCTTTATTTTACTTTAGAACGAGCTCCAAAATCTGACACTCATGGTGGACAGAGTGAAAAGAAGCCCTGGTTGCATGGTCAACATCGTCCGACCCAACTCTCTGATGAATGCTCAAGAAGCATCACACCCAGGTATGCTCACAGACACAAGCACATCAAATACTATAACCAGCCAGCAGAGGGCACCAAGCTCAAGTTTCCTCCTACTCATTCCTGTCTCACGTTTCCTTTCCTTCAGAGCTTCATCATGTTAGGAACTGTCCCATTGACTGTGCTTCCATCTACTACAATGGAGTGAGGAGGTCAGGTCTTTACACAGTGGTGCCATCACTCGCAGGCATGCCTGTGGAGGTCTACTGTGATATGGACACAGAGGGTGAGTCACATGGTAGAACATTGGTTAAGCACTGATTGAATTTTGGCAGGATTTTCCAAAGCTAGTGCCAACGTGTTGGCCAAAATTAAATCAAGTTTGATGTTTTTAAACTCTCCAGGTGTGCTGTGCAGTGTCCCTGAATTCTGCCTTGGCCAAATGGAAACGATATCATCTGATCCAATATGATACAATAATGAAACCAGTCTATATGTAAAAAAAAAAAAAAATACAATACAGTAGGAAAAATTATATAAAAAAAACAATGACAACTCAAAGAAAATTATACTGAACAAGTGATATTATACTGTATGAAACAATGCAATATAAGATAAGATAATACTTGATCCCCAGTGGGGACATTTTTTTGCAGCAGTAAAAGACAAGAAGTGCATATGAGTACAAATAAAATAAGAATATATAGGAATCAAATTCAAATAAAGATAAATGTACTATTTACAACTATTATAAGGGATAATTCAGTAAACTATAAACTAATTAAAATATTAACTATACACTAAAACTTATACAGGACATTGAGACATATTTAGTGGCAAGTTGAATTTAAAGTAAGTAATTTAATTTGGTAAGATAGGCACTATAAGATAGGATACCCTATCATGTAACACACAATAATGTATAAAAACCTTTACATTACTGTCCAACATGATACTATTTGATAGGAAACAACATTATAGAAAGAAAATCTATAAAAAATTATTCAATACCATATGGTATACAATTGGAATTGATACAATTCTATGAAAAAAAGCAAACAATAGTGAATGAAAAAGCACAATATAGGGGATATATGATATGACACTTTAAGATGTCATGTTACTATACAACAGTGTCCAATAAACCACACGATGGGACACTACTTTATCATACAGACCTACATAACTGTGTGATCAGATACATAACTTAATGATAGGAAATGATCCTGAACAATACTGAATGGTAAAATATGTTTATATATGAGGCAATTATATGTTAGGATCCAACAGAATAGGACCATTCTTTATAATATGGTACTATGTGTTTCAAGTATCATAACCTATATGACATTACATAGGCTCACCCTTAAGGTGCAATGCCTTCTTTCTGTTGCAGGGGGTGGCTGGACTGTAATCCAGCGGCGCCTGGACGGCTCAGTGAGCTTTGACCGCAGCTGGAGGGATTACAGGGACGGCTTTGGTGACCTGCAGTCAGAGTTCTGGTTGGGTAACGACCACATACACGAACTGAGCACTCAGGGAGAATACACCCTCCGCATCGACCTGGAAGACTGGAGCAGTAAGCACAAACATGCCCTCTACCAGAGCTTCAGGTCGGTGTCATAAACAAGTGCACAACCATCTGTATCTCTAGAATATTGTTTCCAACTCTTCTTCTTTATGTGTGTTCAGTGTGGAGGATGAAGAGCATCAGTACCGTCTCCATGTGACGGGATTCAGTGGGACAGCCCAGGACTCTTTCAGCTGGTACCATGATAAGCAGGGCTTCAGCACGCCTGACAGTGGGAACATCTGTGCTGAAATCTCCCATGGCGGCTGGTGGTACAACCAGTGCTTCTATGCCAACCTTAATGGCGTCTACTACAGAGTGAGTGCTAACAGATAAATCCCTTCACATTATTCTTTTAAAAAGTCAGAGAGAGTGTTTACAACTCCCTCATCCTGCAGGGAGGCCATTACACACCGAGAAGCCGGGGGCCGCTGGGTCCTGATGGGATCGTTTGGTACTCCTGGAAAGACTCGGATTATTACTCCCTTCGCAAAGTCAGCATGATGATCCGGCCACGCAGCTTCCGAAGCCGTTTGTCACCCTGACCTCCTACATGAACCAGACAGGAGATAGGGACTCACAAGGGCAATCTCACGGTGACATTGAGGCGATGATGACACCCACTCCTCCTTTCAACTGCAGAGGAAGTGAATGTCAATCTTGTAAACAAGCGCAACAACTCCAGCTGCAATTGTGAACGACATACTTGATCTTTTTAAAACTGCTGAGTCATATTTCAGCTACATATTTTTTGGAAAAAACACTTGATAGATATATTTTTCTGTCAGTCAAGGGAAGTGAGTTCTTTATTTTCTACTTGTATTTTGTACGTTTAGTTTGATACATCACGTCGGATGCACTTTTAGAAACCCAGCCAAAGGAAAGGGATGTGTGTATGATGTGTTGAAGGACTTACAGTTTTCCAGGCACATCATGGAATTTTACCGCCTACATATTTTATGCTCTGCAAGCGTTGCATGCTTATTGAATATTCATCATTCTATTATTTTGAATTTCAGCCAAGTAAGAATTTAATGTGTTATGAAATATATTTTTGAAATAAGGAGATTTTAATATTGTTACTCAAACAGTGAGGACATGAGAATATTCAGAAAATTCATATAAATATATAACCCAGAGTCCTTGACCCTTTGATTTGATTAGTGTCTAACAGAGTCAGGCACAGTGGACTGTGTATACATGCATACACTCTATGTGATCTGTACAATAAAAAATCCAGTATATGTGCAAAACATGGCTCAAAGAATATCATTTTTATAAAAAAAGAAGCATCTCAAGTGAAAGGAAATTTCTTACTGACATGAAGAAACAACTTGATAATTCTTATAAAGAAAACATCTTTGTTTATCTGTGGCATCCAGAAAGTGATGCTCAGATTCAAATTACTTAACGCTTGGGTTACCAAAGACCTTCAGCCCATTGGCAGGTCAGTGTGGATATAGCAGGCATATGTTGGGAAGAGGTGAAGTCTATAGGGCAAAAATGAGAGAAAAAAGCTGCAGATGTATACTCCGATATCTTTACACTTGAACACAACCTAATAATGAAAAAAAAAAAATGTTTTACAAGGTAATTAAGGCAGAGTAAAAAGCTGTTATTAACTGCAAGAGATCATTATAATGCTCCTGAATAATGCTCTAAATATGGCAGTGATCAAACACTCTAAAATAACTAAAAAGATAAGATAATGCATGTGTCGTCTGGGGTGTAAAGTCTTCCTGACTGGCTACTTTATGTGGCTGACACATCCAGATGCACCTAATTGGAGCGCGAGCTGGAACGTGAGGTAAAAGAGCTCTTTCACTTCCTCCACAAACACACTCTTTGACCATTCGCACAGCCTGCCGACTCATTCTCATTCCTATCCATCTCTACGCAGAGAGCCTGCCGAAGTGAATAAGGGCTTTACTGTGAGTGCAGTCACAGAGAGAGAGAGAGAGAGAGAGAGAGAGAGAGAGTAGTAGTGTGTTGTACACTCTGAGCCTGCAAGCTTAGAAGAAGTGGTTGCTTTCACACACACTCACAAAGAGATAAATAAAGTCCCAGATGAGTACAAATCATTGTTTAATAAATCAAACAGAAATTTAGTTCCTCTTTGAGTTACACTGTATTGCAAATACTTCTATACATAAAATAGTATCTGAGTGACAAGAAGCACCTGATAGCTCATATAGAATATATATATAAATGTATATTTTTTCATACTTCAAGTGATAAGAAAACAAAGGGTGTAGAAGATTAGACTGATTGAAAAGTGGGCAGTGAAAAGCGAAAGTTAAACTGCATACGTGACATAATCCATGTCTCCACCCTGAACTCTCCTTATAGTATAAATTCTTACATTAAACATTGATACTACGCCTTCATATAGAACAACATCTGGTTGTAAAAAAGGGACAAATATTCTTCAGGAGAACCGGCAGGACAGAAATCATGTTTGGTAATGAAATAGCCCCAGCTTTGAGTATCCAACATTTTTTTGTCTTCTCTTCTGAAATGTAAACTACAGTGTCACGGTACACAGGCTGGGGATGGCAAAAAAAACCAAGTCAACGATTTCAAATTTTTCCCTCAAAGGGATAAGGCACACGTGCAAGACAAGGAAAGGGTGGTGCTTCCTGTTAGCTTTTGAAGAAGTGCAGAAAAGAAAAGAGGGGGCTAAGGACTGCCAGCAGTTTACATACAGAGGATACACACTGTTGCAAGAATTAAAAGAGCACTTACTGAAGATGTTTGGGGTCTAAAATGTTAACGGTACTTACTTACTAGACAAAAAGAACCCAAACGGGAATAAAATTAATTCACAAAAAGACTCTTGAGAGAGCCCTTGTTTTTTTTGTCAATGCTGCATCTGGAAATCCTCCCCTGTGCTCGAGGAGAGCATGGCTTTGGTTTTTGGTGTCTGTGTGTTTTGCATGATGTGTAAATCCTCTCCTTTACTTTCATTTTAACATGAAACTCATAACCTGCCAATATTGCTTAGATATAATGCAAGAGTGTGCATATTTGCATTAAGTGTTTGCAACACATTAAAGAACTCTGGGTTTGACTCACAGCCATACACTGTGATTAGATGTTTACTTCCTTCATCTCAAGCTGCAGGTATTGGGCAGAAGAAAGAGGGTTGGTTAATAGTGTGTCTCGCTCTTCTATCATTGCTGGCCCTTCTTGTTTCAGCTGCTGCACGTGCTCTTCTGCTGTCCATAAACATCTGAGAGCAACAGATAACAAGGGCAGTAGAGGAAGAGATGAGGTACGTATGATAGAAAAGGAGAAGTGAAATTTAATTTAAAGGGAGGGAGCAGAATGCAGAAAAGCAAAAAACTTTTGGATGTAGAGCTGTTTCTTTTGTTACTCTTGTCTTGTAGTGGAGACTGAAGGCAGCTGCTTTCACATCGTAGTGAACTGACCGTGTGCTTGTCTCAGTTTTTCAGCGATCTGTCGAGTTAAGAAGAAGAAAAACATGCATTATAACAAAAGCAGCAGGTGGTCATGTAATACCTGAAAGCACAATGGAGCTCACCACGTTACATAACAGACTGATTGTTACAGATTTCAGTTAACTCTGATAGATGGTGGAGAAAAAGTCTTTACCGTCTCGTAAAACTTGACTTGCTCCTCCAGGTACAACTGCATGACCCTGTTGTAGTCATAGATACGGTTGCTATGGAAGTGGTTCATCTCAGCTGTGGGAAACCAGAGGGGAAGACGTCTGAATCAGATATGGTGTTCTCATGAACACAATCACTTCCATATTTCTAAGTGAGTCTTTTACCTTGTAATGTGTAAGACATGGTGCTGACTCGTTTAGCCATGGTGACTTTCTCCTGAGCGGTAATTTTACTCGTAGCTACCAGCTTGTCGCCCTCTTTCACCTTGTCTATGGCTGCCTGCAGAATGTAAAAACCTGACATCTTAACAACAGAAGTCACACATGTTCAAAACATTTTGTCTCTTCTTGACAAAGTCACAGCCTTTCAGCCTCCACACTCACATACCGTTACATGCTGTTAGTGTACATAACAGCACATTGAAATGGAATTCAGACACAGCAGACATTTGTGTTTTAAGTTCCTACCAAGTAGCAAGTATTTAAACTGTGCTTTCAGTGATTTATTGCATTAAGTTGCATTTTACACTTTGAGAATGTCACTAAAGCCTTTAATTGGCAGCAGTGCAATCCAATTAAAATCAACCAAAACATCAGGAAATCCCTGTCGCATCATGAGCAGTAACACTACTGCCGTACATACTGGTAACAGTTGTGTCTGTTGAAATGTGGATATAATTATAATATTAAGTGTAAAGAAGATATTCACAAGAGTTAACCAACATGTTTTGTAGAATGAGTTACAGTGTTTATTGTTATTTACTGTAACTAAAAATAATTAACATCGATGTTGAATATTATTTTTTATGTTATCAACAAGGCGATGTGTAAGCTTAGCACTTAACTAATGATAATGAAGTCTAAAACTGAACTTTGTAAGTGGGTGAATCTTCAACTTCAGTGTGGAGGAGGGGGGGGGGGGGGGGTAAGGGTATATAAATGAGACATCCCATTATATCATTTTTTTAATCAAACCTTTGAGTAACTATTTTCCTGTGTACCTTATGTACTCCAATGGTGTCTGGGAAGCATCCCAGAAGACCCTTATATTCATTGTTAGTCTCCATGAGGAAGTGGAGGTCTTTCTTGGGCTAAAAAAACCCAAAAAAAACACAGATGGACAAAGTCAATAAGAGATTAATGTTACCTAAACTTGGAACACAGATGGATCCAAAACAGGAAACATCACACAGGAAAAGAATTCAGGAACACAAAAGACCTTTTTTTAAAACAAGAACAGGGGGTTACAAGTTCAAAATAGTGTAGATAACCATTTAACCACAGGAGCCTCCAGCAGACGGTGTTTCTGCATATAGCATGTTTTATGTACATTCTGCAGTACATACATCTGGTTATTTATATAAATCTAACACCTACAATTGTCCCTTAACATTCAGTTAACAAGAGAAAGCTGTATGCAGCCTCTGGGGATGAATACACACTGCAATCACAGGTGAGGCTAAACTTAAGCTAATGTCTACAGGAGAGAAGGTGTCTGGAGCAGCACAAGCTTACCAGATGAATCATCCTCCTGGAAGCTGCTGGAACATCAAGAAAAAAAAAATGCCTAGGTTTGATTTGAGCATTGCAACGCCACACTGATCAGACTCATCAAGACGAGCCACACTTGGAAATACACAAGATAAGTTTCCCTGTGGCTTTTTCCTGATACTGATACAGACTTCACACACAGGATGCTTGGTTACAAGGGTCATTGAAACACCACATCACGGATGTACACACTGACGTAAGCAGGAAATGTTCACATACTGTCTGATGTTGTGATTATTCAGAGTGAACACATAAAAAAAAAATCAGCTCCTTTTTGCTGTGTTTATGAGGGGAAACGAGTGCAGGTGTTCAAAACCACCCGAACAAGATCTTTGTAGAAGTTTAGGTCAATGATAATAAAATAGGTAATAACATGCAAAGTACCTACCTGCTCTGCCACCATCTGAGCTATTTCTTCATAGGTCTTTCCAGCTGCTGTCATGGCATCAGTCAGGGTTGACTCACCTACACGAGCAAAGGGTTTAAATTGTGTCACGGCCGTGTTTCTCAATAGCTTCCTGTTTTGCCAATTTGTTTCCAGACAGATTTTGCACGTAAAAAAATGACAGCAACTGCATTTTGAAGGTGGTACCAAAGACGGCCAAGTAAAAAGCCAACTAGCATGAAACTTAAACATGTTGGTGTACCTTGGTATCCACTGCTGGTGAAAACAGATGACAGGTTTTGGAAGGCCTTTCCGATTCGCTGGTACTCTTTTGGCAAAGCTGTGGAGAAAAAAAAAAAAAGCAACATTAATACAAAGCTGCAGTGTGAATGAAAAGTTCCTTCAGATGACAAAATACTCAACACAATGAACCACTGTATTATATAAACAATAATTACAGCACAAAGTAAAGGGGAGTCCTCTTTGTGTAGTAAATCATTTATTTAGCCTCAGTGGAGTGTTTACTTACGGCCTGTGCATCTCTTCCAGTGCTCGTTGCCAACAGTGAGGATTTCCTTCACTCCGTCATCCATGGCTTTGGTAAACCTGCTGAACTGCTCGCATTTCTGTTCGCTGTGGACACATTTTACAAACAGTCAGGAGGTGCCAGGTAGGTCCTTTTGTAGCCAAGTGTTTCTTGTACTTGAGTATATTTGCTTCACACTCACACTTCCACAGGATCCAGGTCTTGACCTTCAGGTTCTATTGTGCAGAAAATCATGACTCCGACTGTTTCGTCTTTTTCTGCTTTTCTCTTTCCCGTCTTCCAGTCCTGCACCAAGAAGTCATATATTTGAATAAGGTCTGGACTTTAGTGACTTGACACAGCTGCTTGAGCCCAAGTAAGATCTACACATCATCAAATATTACATTTTAATAATAAAAGCAGGAGCTTTCAGTCCTTGAATACATTTTTCCAAAGCACAGTGTATTCAAAACCTCAAGGGGAGAGGAAGTGGAGGAGGACTCACACACCTTTTCATCCTTGTAGGTGAGGAAAGTCTGGAATACTTCACTGCTGGAAACAACCGGATGCCTGCACATCCTGGTCATCCAGCCCTGCAAACGCTCCATACGCATCTTAATAAACTCTTCCTCAAACCGTCCTGAACAGAGGGGAGGGTACAAAGAAAATGTAATGTTGATGTGAGCAATCTTTATCTTTTTTGTATCATACATTTTATGCAACCTGGCGCTTACCTGTCACCTGCTTGTCTGGTAAAGAGGGAATGGGGATGGCTGACCCAAATTTGTCTAGAAGCCTCTCATACAACCAATCAAAGTGCTTGTATCTGTGATTGACAGGTCGATTTGTGGTCTGCAAAACAATATCAAGGAGTTACAGAAAATGTGAGTCAGAGGAAATAGAGCAAATCCTTTAATACATTATCATAACCTTATTTAGCATATCAACTTCAATAAACAAAACACAATTCAGACAGAGCTTTTGATCTCTAACAGACACATGAAAAAACAAGGGTCAACAAGGTTTGGATGTTATGAATTTTTTATTTTTTTTAAAGATGATGTCATTGCAGTTATCAAGTTTCAGCATAGTTCAATCCCAGACTTAAACTACTGACGGCTAAATGAACTACTGGATACTCACGTTGGGTGTGATTTGGTACTCGATGTAGCTCTTGAGGCCGTACATCTTTGAGCCTTTCTTGGGATCAGCGACCACGCAGTCGAGTTGACTTTCAGGGTAAGACCACACGGGACCAACTTCTCCAATCTGAACCAAACACAAAGGTTTCAAAATTTGCCACTCAGCAGTTTATGGAATCGTAACGATCCAAAGAGATGGAACCATTTCCAACCATACTGTAAAACGATTTAATATACTGTAGAGAGTTTAACACCAATAACTGCAATCATATAAAGAGTACCTGGATCTACCTGTACATGGGCTCATCATTAGTTTATGTGCTATGATCATCATATTTTCAGTAGGGAAGGTGAAACTAGTGCTATAACAAGTAAACACATCTGTCAAAAATCGTTAAGATGTTTGGAAATCACCTACATAGATCGGTAACTTTTCTTTGCTCTTGGCGAGCTGCTTGCACAGGAGGTAGAGCTCTGGACCGGACTTGGAAAACCCAGGAAACCTGCTCAAAGAAAGACAAAAACGTGATAAGTGATGCACACTCGTTCAATCTTTCACAGCTTTATTAAGTAGAGAGGGCAGCTCCCTGTGGCTAAGACGTTTTTTTCAACTCTTGTAAACCTATGCAGCAGTGTGTTCATGACTGGTTGCCTTTTTGTTGATTGATCATATACAAAGCTGATGCAACACACTCTCCTGCAAACAATTTCACAATATTAAAACTGACCTACAAGTGATGGCAACACAGCAAGAGATGCAACAATGCAACGGTAAACACAGGGAGGAAGAAAACCTCTTGTGAGTAAGCGTGAATCTGAACAAAATAAGATTCAAAGAAGGAAGAAGGAAATCCATCCATCCCTTTTGATTTACCCCCTCTTTTTTTAAACAAGGGTTAGGGTTAGACAATGACATGACAACCGTCCTGCAGCTTACATTTTCTATGAAGATTATTATGTTTCCTGCCAACTTCTTACAAAATACCTACTTGTTGAGTGATATTTTCATGGTAGATGCATGAGCTCCTCCTCTCTGCAGTGCTCCGCCATCTCCAGATTCTGACTCGGCGTAACCTCCAGTAGACTTCACGTCATCCCATTCATCGTCCCATTCATCGTCCTCGGCTCCTGAGGGCAGATATATAACATGAGTGCATTGTTGTTGTTGTTGTTTTATTTAGAAGTATAGAAACATTACAGCTAAAAAGTTTACAACCCACCTCCCCAATGTGATTTTATCAGATCTGTTCATCAACCAACTCTTAAATGACTCAATTACCCATCATCAAGAGACAGCTACATGTTGCAGGAGAGTCTACCCATTGTTATCTTAAGGATATGAAAATGAAGAATATATTTGAATATCAATGTCCTTAAAAAAGAGTCTCAAACTTTTTTTTTAAATAAATTGAAAAAAGGCACCTAAGCCGGACTTTGTGGTTCTAAACATCCAATTTTCATATGTAACAGATGCAACTTGAGAACATGCAGTACTCCCATGTAAGCTGACCAAAATACATTTCATTATGTGAGTAAACAGCATGCATCTCTAACAAATGCACTACATACCTAACATGTCTATCCGTACATAATGCACACACACTTGCAATAACACGTATTTAAATGCATGAGACTCCTCAAAGGAGGGTAAAATAATCTGAATGCAAGGCACATTAACAATTCCTCCTCCTTTTACAAAGTTTGGCTAACAAGCCTGTCGGGCAGACAGAACCAAAACTCATCATTACATAATAAAAACTGAAACAAGAGTATGCAGGACATCAACACCTTCATAATGGGATTCTAAGAATACACACACACTAATCCAGCAAGTTGCCTGAAACATTTCAGAGGTTAGTCACACAATTTGATCTTTCACTCGTCAACACAACGCAGTTAATAAAATGTCAATACCAAACTACAATGAATGATTCACAGACATGCTTTCAAGACTGTTGATGATTCCCTACAACTCTTCATCAGTATTCATTCCAGTCCACACACAAACATTAGGGAAAAAGCTCCACCAGGCGCTGAACGGGATACCTGTGTAATCGATAAGGTAAGGATACGGGTAGATGTCTTTGGCAAGAGAGAGAAAGGAAAGTCTGTTAATTCTTCTCGTCATTGCCATTTATTCCCCAAGTCTTCTTATTACAATAACAACTGGAGGATTTAAAAAACAGGTCCAGTAATCCATCCTTCTGAGTCATTGCATGAGGCTAGCTTTTCCATAGTCTGACTAAAACAGAATCCTGACATGATCGTCTGATGCCACGTGCTGGAGCATCTGTGGTAAGGAGAGGCAGACGGAGCTGAACTGCATCTGGGAAGTCACTCTACTCCACATCTGTAGGGAGCTGGGTGAACTAGTGTTTGTAAATATACCACCAGATAAGAGGGCTATTATATAATCTCAAAGTATTTGAATTAGTATCAGTTTTAGCTAGGCAACAGGAGGACATAAAACTCTGTCCTCAGTGTAAAGAATAGTTTTTCTAATGCTGTTTTATGAAGCAAACCACATCAGCTACCGGTAAGTGACACTTTCTAATATCAGAACATCACCATCCATTTCAGCTACATTGTTGTCTATCCAGTAAACAAAACTACAGGTTAAAAAGTAAAAAGTGTTTTGCGCCAAAAGCTCAAAACAGTGTGACTGCCCCATGCCTATGACCACAATGGGACAACTTCATTTATAATCTCTGTAAACTGTTTTAGCACCTCATTTTCAGCAATGCTGCCTGCTATATCAGCACTTTAATATATACAGAAAAAAAGTAATATGATACCTAAACCAAATAGTTGGCCCTCATTTTTGAACTTAGGCTATCCTCAGGATTTTTAAATAGTATAACTCAGTAACCTCAGTTCAATAAGAGCATAGTGATTTGAATGTGCTGACATAAGACTGTGTTCACATCATCAAACATCGTTGTTAACTAAATAGTTGTTCCTACCCGGGCCCTGGTAAGCCTGAGGGTGGCCCTGTGGTACGGAGCTCCAGGGGTCAGCAGCGCCCTTTCCAGTCTGGGTGCCCTCTGGATTGGACGCCCAGTTGTTGTTGTTGGCTCCCCCTGAAGGGTCTGCGTTCCACACCGACCAGGGATCGTTACCGTTACTAGCCTGGAAGAGACGACACAAGAAAGTGAGTGAGGAAAGAAGCAGCGAAATCACTAGTTGCGCTATCGGGAGTAGCGTGCCAACCCGTTTGAAGACGAGACTCTGACATTACTCATGAAACGACATGCTTTTTCAAACACATGATGCAGACCTGGTCTTGAGCGTGAAATCTGTTGGGATAATCAGCTGTACGGTAGCAGTGTGGCTGCTAAATGCCAGCAAACATGTGCAGAAGCTATACATTTCCAGATAGCACAAAATACTGCTCATTTGAAAATGTCACATGCTTGTTATGTGTACACTCAAACGCGGACCATTCTTAGGTCTGAGCACAATTTATTTTCTCTGCAATACTTAAGAGCTGCATGCCATGCTTATAAGGCATACATACTGTTTAAGACTTCCATTAAAACAGCGGGAACATTGCATGCAAGAAACTGTATGTGTGCCTTTTGTAGGGTGAAATTAGCTTCATGCTAACTAAGCACTGAGGTGCCTGAACACAAAACTATTGCAGGGTCACTTAATGCAAAGAGACATAAGGACTGTGAATGAATGAGATGGGCTTCTTTTTTTTTTTTTTTTTTTTTTTACAAATTGACTGCAATGACATGGACACAGCAGCAGTGCAGCAAGGCATAACACTTCAACATTTCAGCATTTACCTGCAGATAAACGGGTTAACATTTTATACAGCAGCAGGTCAAAGTGGCATCACACATTTCTGATTTTATCTGAGCGATTGTAATCATCACCTGGAGTACATTGTTGTCTTCTGGTCTGATTATTTGTCTGTGACATTACTGAATTATATGTGAGATAAAGAATCGTAGGCTTCACAGTGGCGCTGATTCATACAACTGTAATCATTTGTAGGTGTGGATTGGTTCCATGTGGGTACAAAGTGTGTTTGTACGACAGTGCAAAGTGAGGTTGAGATCATGCTTTCTGCAGGCAGGAGGAGTAGGGGTAGGAATTTGCAAATCAGAGCAGAGGTTGCTACAGTAGGGTCAGAGATTTGGTGAGGGTGGAGGGCTTGGTTTCATGCCCTTGGCCTCCACCTCCCCTGATTTGTCGGTTACCTCATCAGGGGATGAAAGGTAAGGGGAAACGGGGGTATCAGGGGTCTCCGGCTGGGGACTTAAGCCCCTAGCATCCACCTTGAGAGGAAGAAAGGGTGACATCATCACAAAGCGCCAGCAGTGAAGGTTCACACTCAGCAGGTAATGGGTTAAAGTGATGCTCGCTATAAATGTGGAGTGAGAGAAAAGAGCTGAGGGATGAAGGCTGACACATTTCCTGTGCCCACATTTCTACTGATCCAGCAGGACAGCTCATAGTTGAGGAACTTCCTGCCTGCTGCCTGAGATTTCACTGCGCTTATTTCCTCTTGGTTCTATTTTCTTTTAAGCTAAAACCAGTGTCCGTTATAAATGACATGACCGTGATGAATATCTTCCACAGCAGCTGCTCTCACTTCTGCATCTCTGGGATTTGTACATGTTGAATGAACGTCAGCAAAAACACTAGTTTCACTCACTTCTGCTTTTTCTTCAACATCAGCCCACGATACAGTGTTTCGAGTGGGAGAATGCAGCCTCTCTAAATTCCCAGGAGAATGCAGCCTCTCTAATTTCCAGGAAATTAATCAAGTCTGTACATTCATTTACCGCTATGGTGACTTAAGGTCAGTAAACACCACACTAAAAAACTCATTTGATTTGATGCTTGTATAGGATTTAATAAACACTGTCCTTCATCCAGTGAGTTCATTACCTGGTTTTGTGCAGGTGCAGATGGGGGAGCGTAGGCATCGAAGATGGACAGATCTGGAGCGCCAACATTTCCTAAATTTGGAGTAGGTGCTGTGGGTGCTGCTGCTGCTGCTGGGAACGATGGAAACTGCAAAAGACAGAGAACAGTCCCATTAGGAGATGAAATCCAGATATTCATGTACAATTCAATTACTTTTAACAGGTATATTCTTCTGTGGTAACGTGATCATGTCTTTGTGACAGCCCCTGGTTTTGCAACCTGGCTTTTTAATCTTCTCTGTTTATACAAGGTGGGTAGAAACCGACTGGTTGCACATTTAAATCTGCTTCCTCACTTTAAAATATTAATATGTTTGAACACATCTGGCATTCTTTTGGTTCCACAATCTTCTCTATTTTTTGCAGAACTTTTTTCCAGCAGGGTAAAGCATAACAGAAGATAGTTTTTTTTGAGACTCAGACTGTGCCCCTCTGGTTTTCATTAGATATTACAAAAGCTGTGAGTGAATATGTCATCAGTGGGTTTTTAAGACTCTGTAACACAATCAAAACCGTGCAGGGACAGCTGGGGAGGTAACTTCAGGTCAAACAAACACACACATCTACATGAGCTTGTTAGCCAAGTGAAGCAGATGGATAATATCAACTTCTCTCTTGTTTACAAATAGTCTGCACAAACTTTTCTTTTAATCCAACTTTCTGAATGTCTTCAGAGTGAATCATATCCCCACGATGAAGTCACAGTTACAGCATAAAACTGGACACAAACACAAAAATACCCTGAAGGAGGCACATCCTGTTGTCATTTAAATTCAAAGACAGAGACAGTACCGCAGGCTGCAGTCGTAGCATAAACACATCCTTTTCTATTTCAAATATCTCACTGATAGAGACACAGAGAGCACAGTGTTTCATATTTGTTTGCACTTCTGTCTACTTAGCACATACTGTTCAACTTGTTAACAGAGGATGACTGACGATGCTTTTCAGATTTTACAAAAGGTAAATGTATAAAAAGAATAATGCTGGGGTTGGGAGATGTAAGCGGTTAAAACACCATCTCAAAACAAGTGTATCTCACCTCGATGTAGTCCTCTGGCACAAGTCCAAGTTCTCCTCTGGAGTTCTGTGCTTCAATCCAGCCGCCTCCTATACCCTGAAATAGAAGGAGAGCCAGAAGAACAGATGAAGCATAAACAGCTTAGACCGACCAAAACCTGCGGAGAGCACAAATAGAACCATGCTACTGAAAATTTCACATTAATATACAGTAGTACTGCTGCAGCTTAAAAAAAAAAACTGTACAAATGTAAGAAAACATTTTTTTTTTGTTGCCCTACAAACACGTTTTACATCAATTCAGAAATCAGACTTAGTAAAGTAAGTTGAAGTCACATTTATATAATCGATATTATGTAGACACATAGCTGTTTTGCTGCCACAGCAAATCTTACTAATAAGTAACTGTAATGTAATCTAAGTTTTTGTACAGCTAATGTGACATGGATTTTGCAGAAATGCTCGAGGAATCTGTCTCAATGTAACATTGTAAGTTTCTGCACTTGTAATTTAAGAGTTGAGTAAAAATGCTGACAATAACCAGGTGACCAAAGTATCTGTAAACACATCTAAAGCTCGCAGGAAAAATTCCTGCACAGACAGTTTATTCAGTGAGGAAAAAGTACATGCTGTTGTTGTCCTTACACAGTAGGTCCCGATTGGCTTAACACAAACTTCGATTAGAAAACTATGTAGGTCAGCACACAGTGAGTGACCTTTGAACTGCTGTGACTCGCCTTAATGACATCATGTTCGCTCTTTCCTTCCTCTCTACATGTTTATAAGACTCTTCACTTAGGGACAACCTAAGATCATGTGATTTGGGCCTGTAAAAGACTGTTGTTTATCAAGAGCTATATGTAAGAAGAGTCACACGTCAACAGTTAACTTTGAGGTTAAAACACACAGCGTGTTTTACATTACTTGTAGAAATACAACAATTTAAAAGTTAACGTATTAAAAAGGTAAACAGGTTTCTACTATGAGGCCACTTCTTTTTCCCATCCTTTAAAGAGTAACACTCATGGGCCAAACATGAATCCCCAAGAAAAGATCCCAGTGACAAAACGTTACCAACAGGTTGAATACAAACCACTTCCTATCCTTGGAGGTTATAGATTAAAAAAAAACAGATGAGTGTTTGTGTGGGTTTACCTGATTAGTGATAGTGACTGTCTCCCCTTCTTTCACTGTCAACTCGTTGTTTCCCGGCTCAGCAATGAAGTCATATAGAACTTGTGCCTGAACACAATCAAGAGAAAACACAAAACTACTGCATGTTTAATAAACACTTTCACGTAGACAGCACATACGTGCACATGAAATGTATGGACACAACGAAAAGAAGCCCCATTATTTGAAAGCTAGTGGAGTCAAACAAAGGCTCAGGGAAACAGGACGGACTAGTTATTCAGGCCATGTTAGGCTGACTCTTTATTTGGGACCAGTATTAACCAAAAACAAGGCCAGAATCATCATGTCACCTGATTCACTTTAATACAACCACCTGCAGTTCATCGTACACTGACCCACATCTACTGCCCTCAACATCGGTCGCCCAGAAACAAACATGCACACAAACACACTAAATACATGCAAGGTTAGAGAGGGGAAACAAATATGGCTTCACTTTTCATTGTAATTAACAAACCTTACAACTATCATCTTTTCATAAATATGACTATTCAAATGAGCTGCATGAGCCTTGCCAGTCCTGCATGCCATGTCAAAACAGCATCAAATTCACTGTGTTTGAGTATTTAACTAACAAGTTAATTAACCAATGACATTGACAACAAGGCCATTTGTTCCCCCCTGAACAATCATCTATTTTTAGTGTCGGCATGCCACCTCCCAGGACTTAAGGAAGTTGGATGGTTGTTTTTTTAACAGGAACTCTGGCATGTTTCTTACCACAGCTCTGCTGACACAGATGTTATTTGTTTGTAGTGTAAAGTACTTTGTTTATGTTACCAAGTCTGCATGACAGAATGATGAGTCTTGTATACGTCTTACTTAGATGTAAATAAGCTTCAATCGAAAAGGGTCTAAATTATGCTCATTTCACAAGCTGCTTTGACTAGGAAAGCTGCACACTCCAAAAGTCTTCTGTGCCTACCTGAAATCCAACTTTAATAATTCTTACCAACAAACTTTTTGACAAAGCAGCTAGTTAGAAGCTACCAAGCTTTAACTAGATACATGATAAACATGATATCTATATTTTCTTCTATGAAAAAAAAACAACACAAAATTGGTGCAAGTGTTTGTATTTGTCATAAAGCATTTCTTCCGGGTATGTTAAACATCAATGGAAAACCCTTTGCCCTACTGCAATCACAAACCTATTTCCTGTAGAAATATTCATGTGCTGCTATTAAACTTCATGCTTGGTCACTCAAATAACTGTGTGAATTATATTAAAGCCAACTGTGTCAATAATAGATATATAATGTTGTCAATGATATAGACTTGCAATTATATCTCTAATTCACAATTATTCTGTACAGACTGAATTAAATACTAAACGCACGCAAAAGACTACATTTCCCAGCATTCCACGGAGGTACAATGACCCGCACTGGAAAGGTAGTAAAATGTCACAAGACACTTTCTTATGAGGCACATTTTCCATGTACACAAAAAAAACAAAAAACACAGGCTTTACATAATCTGAAGGCAAAAACAAGTCTCGTGTGGCCATTTCACGCTGTTAAAAACAGTATTAAATGGGTTTTTTTGGATTTAAATCGGTAGCTTATCGAGTTGGCTGACTGTGAAACTCTACAACTACACCAACACGTACTATTCGTAAAATGGATACAAGTGTCAGGGGAAATTGAAGGAAGTCATACGCTCGGTTGACGTTAAAATGGCACAGCAGAGTAGTTTGACTTACCTTTACCGCCATTATCGAAGCATTGATGTATCATTAAAACAGAGGCCCTGTGGTTTTCAGGAGTTTCAGTCCTCAGCTGGACATTTCCCCCCCTCCACACTGCCTTCAACTAAAAGCCAAGATCTACGCGGTTATTCCTGCTGGTAGACAGCAACAACTCCGACGACTTTAACACGTTACTAAAACCACTATAACGCTCAAAACCCTCAGGAAAATGGAAAAAACAAAACAAGCGGTAGGTAGGAACAGACGAGTTCGGTAAGACTGTAAGTTTTGACCGCGTATTGAGCTGCTGTCAGCACGGAGGGAGTGACCTGCACCGCCGAGACAAACCGGAAAGGTAGTCTCGCTACCGACAAGACATGACTTACGTTAAACAAATATGACAGTTTAGAAACGGGCTCACTTCAAGTAAACTTATTTATTAAACGTATATCATGAAGACCTTTTACGTAGCCTGTATATTTATAGCTAAAAAAAAAACCCAACTTTTTTAAAATAACATAGGCCTAATAAGTTATTGAAATAGGATATGTCAGTCAAATTGTAAATGTGCAACACTATAGCAGCCATTCAAATTTAAATAATATTTTCTTTTTTACATAACTGTATTTTTTTTTTTTTTTTAGAGGTATTTTGCAAGGATAGACAAAATACGATGACATCATGTTTTTTTTTTTTAATAGGCTACAGAGACCAAGTCATAACCTAGTTCAAGTTCCGGTGTAGCTTATTATGATGATTATTATTATCTAAGGGCAGCTTCTATGGTATGAAAGTTGAAGGTACACATCTGACTCAACAGATGAAAGGGAGGGACCCTGAATGTCTTTCTTGTGGGCAAGTCGGCCTCTGCTGGAGTCAGCCTGCTGTTACATTAATGTGCCATTCACTGTTCTTGAATATCAAACGTGTTATTGATGGCCCAATTTTTCGAAATCATATCAAAACACTTATAACCTTTCAGTAATGATACAATATTCATAAATGCGTTTCCTTTGTCTTAGTCTTCAAGGATAACTTACTTAAAATATTTCTTCTTAGTGCCCTAATAAAGTTTTTTTTTTGATTAAATGAAATGATACTTAGCAAATACTAAAAAAGAAAATGTAATGGCATTTCAGTGTTCTTTTAAAAGTAAGTGTGTTGTTGAAATGTAATGCAGAAAGAGTGTGCAGCATTGAAGGTGATTTAGCGATGTCATGCAAGAGGGAGTGCTGCTGTTGGGTGAATGAAATTCACAGCAGTGTTGATATTTGATGTAAAAGCACAGCATTGATTGCGAAGCTGTTTTAACAGTTCTCCAAGCACCACTTAGTTGTAAACAGAATAATCAGCAAAAAATAATTAATAGTCTACATGTGATTCCATTTATTGTGCAACCAGTGAAACAAGGGTCAGTCCAGTTGTTTTGGTGCATAATGAGCATACAAGCTAGAGAAAGACCTACTGCTATGATGTAAATGAATGTCAGAACTCCTGAGGTGGAGTAATGTAGTTAGAATTATAAATGCTGTTGTACTCAGCGCTCTTGGAATACCTCTTATCCAATCAAAAACAATGGTCAGAAATAACTCTGTTAGTGTTAAACCGCTAAACATCTGAATACAGCCCCATAAGAGTGATCACAACATTCACATTGCTATGAGATAACATTTGTGAAGCATTTGATATTTGAGACAGTTTGAAAGTAACAGAGACAAATAAGTATTTAGCCCATTTTGTCCAGAGTCCATACACTGAAAAACTTGAATTTGGCCAAATTGAGAGATAAAACCTCATTCCTGATCCCTTCTCGTCACGTACTCATATATCAAACACCTGAGTCCAGCAGCAGTCTCTCTTTTCTGTCAGTGGGAAAGAACCGGTGGAACGGGTTGTTATCAATGGGCTGAGAGGGGGATACAGTTAACTGTTAGTAGGTGAAGTCCGCAGGCCACCTGAGCTTTTGGAGAGAGAGTCTCACATCAAAGACAGTGAGACTGCAGATTTAACACTCTCAATTTCTTAGAAAAAATCCGCACATTTTAATGTATCTTGAAATTTAGCATAAAATAAAAGAGGATCCACGGTATTGGTTGCTTCACAAGTGAAAATTCTAAAGGAGTGAGTACTCTGCCTGTATCACTTCAGTTCATCTAGCAACACAGGTGTGTCGTAGCAGGGTGGGAGGGAAAGAGGCAGGTAGGGTATCAGACAGCTCCTCACACAGTAAGCTCAGTTTGAAGATCTCCACCGTCACACAAACAACATGCGCTCTCTTCAACCTTTCCTCTATCTGGTTATTTTCTGGACAGTAGGAGCGGAAGCGTCAGACCCTAACTTACCCTTCATGGAGTACCTAGACCAGAACCGTTTGGTCTGCTTGAAGTGGGGCTTTGATAGCCTGCAAGGGGACATAACATTCAAACTGGTGGTCAACACTACAGGCTGGGTGGGCTTTGGTTTAAGCCCGAATGGAGGAATGCAAGGAGCAGATATCGTCATGGGCGGACTAGGACCAAGTGGAAGCTACTTCCAAGTAAGTTTTTTTAATTTTTTTTTTTACATTTGCTCCATTCTAAGAAATGTTTGAATATACCCTCCATGTTCAAAAAAGAAAATATCAAGCATACTGAAAGTTTCTGTCTTTTGTCCAAAGGACTATCATGCCACTGGGAACTCCATGCCTTTGGTGGACGAGCAGCAGAACTACACTCTCCTCTCCGTAATTGAAAGTGAAGGTCAAACCATCATGACCTTTAAGAGGGCAATTCAGTCGTGTGATGAGCAAGACTTCCACATCACTGTAAGAAATTCACTTGTAGTTTTTGAAAGTGTATTCTACAAGAGTGGTAGGAGATACAGAGATGTGAAGCACCTGCAGCATATTACAAGTGTCATTTCGACTTTTAAAAAATTGCAAGCTAAAAAGTAAAAAAGAGAAAGAATGTAAAATGAGGAAGAGGTTATAATGTGAACTTTAATTTAAGTAAAAATTAATAAAAAATAACAGTTTAAAGTAAAAAAAAGTAATCATCTGTTTTGAGTACAAATGTATTGAAAAGTAAAACAGCCTTTGCTTTAAGTAAAAAGTGAAGTTGAAAAGTCCAATATCAACTGTTTTTAATAAAAACAACTTGAAAGGTTTTCAAATCTTTTTTTTTCTAAACTAAACTAACTTCAAATGACAAGTTCAAAACAAATGTCAACCCCATTTTCAGATTAAAAACAAAATAACTTTATGAAGTAAGCCTTTATCTAAATCTAAAAATATCAATTTTAGGTCTGTGATTTAAGGAAAAGGGTTTAAAAAAAGGGAGAAACTAGAGTTACCACTGTAACTATCAGAATATTACTCAGTTGTAAATCTATTACCAATACAGGCTTATTAAGTTTTGATCATCTTTTATTTTAAGACTATTTACTGCTCCCTGAATGAGTGACACAATTCTGTCACTCTATAATGTAAACCAAAATGTCAAAGGTTTTGATGTCAGGCTGCTTTTTAAATGTACAGAAAAGATAACATCATCTAGGAAGCTGCTGTTGCCATGATAACAATGCCATGCCAATGCGTACCGTTAATTACATGACTACGCACTCTAACACTGTTTGCGTAACACCATGGAGCTTGAAAAGAACTGAACACTTCATGCATTTTCTTCTTTATGTGACTCATTATTGGTAATGCTATATTCTTTTGTACTGTTGCTCTTATTCTTTCTGCAAAGCTCAAGTTTCCTGCCTGTCCCCATGTTATCACTGCTATTGACGGTCTTTTGTTTGGTTCCCCTGACAGTCCCTGTACATTGCTGTGAAATGGGTGTTTTCAGGTGTGAAGACAATGGCAACAACAAAGAGGGGCGCACAAGATTTAGTTTTACATTGAACACCTGAAATACTATATGGTTTTGGTAATAAAACCTGCCACATGTTTTGACTATTATGGTTGTTCAGCAATCTGCAAAGTAGGAACATGAAACTGTCTCCGGTTATTACTTGAATTGTTATATATATAACTTTAAAAATGGTGCACTATTATAAAAAAAAATTCTCTTCTCCAGGCTCAGGCTGCTAAAGTGATCTATGCGTATGGAACAACAGATGACATCAAATATCACGCATCCCGTAGAGGAACCAAGGAAGTCAACCTGCTGAACTACGTGCCCAAGTCAACGATAATAGGCCCCAACTACTTCATGGCCAGGGTGGATAATGTATGTACACATTTCCTATCAGGGAAGAATGAGAACATTTGATGAGTCTGTTTTGTTTTTCTATTACTTTAGAATATCTTACAGGAGAACTTTTACTGTGTGGAGTTTGGATGATAATTGCAATTGTATAACATGTTCTGGTTTGAGTACTGTAGTCATCCAAATGACATTTTTTTACCTTTATTTTCATCGCAGATCTCTGTCCCACAAAATCATACCTACTACCACTGCAAGGTCATGAAGCTTCCAACCTTAATTAAAAAACATCACATATATCTGGTAAGTATCATTTATTTATTTGTCATCTCTCTTCCGCCACATTTAACTAGAGAAGTCCAGATAACATTACTCTCCCCAATACTGCTCCGACATCTTGTTCAAAGTTATGGTCCTTTTTGGTCGCCCCCGGGCATGTAGTCCAGCAGGTTTAATTAACTGGTGTACTAGCCTACTTGCTTGTGACCTGATACAGCATTTAAGGCAGAATCTGAGGCTTATATCAATACTAGTACGGGTATTAAAACAACTCTACCTGTAATCAAAATCGGCATTTAAAAACAGCTTTTCGCTTGCTAGAAATACTATGGTCAGCTTTTGAGTAAATCGGGGTTTTAAATGAAAAACAAGTCACCCAAATCTTCAATCAGTCCAGTTGCCTTTGGATCAAGCTTCAATTTTTCAATTTTAACCTTTGTTCACAATTCTTGTACCAAACCTCTTCTGACTTGTTCTCAGGTTGAACCAGAGATTGAGCACCCTGACATCGTTCACCACATGCTGCTGTACAGCTGCCCCTCCTTTGTGACAGAACCGTATGACAACCCGTGCTTCATTGGCGACATTGGTGACGCCTGCTTCCAAACTGTGGCCTCGTGGGCAGTAGGAGGAGGGGTGAGGGACATTTATGCATCCATCGCTGATTCTTTGATCTATACTCCAGTCTGTGTGCTTTAGTATTTATATAGTTCGGTGCATGTTTAGGTTGATCCAAAATTCATTTTTCTGTAACCTCAGGTGTTCGCGCTTCCAGAAAATGTGGGGTTGCCTATTGGAGGGGAGGAGAGTGACGTTTTTTACAGGCTGGAAATCCACTACAATAATCCAAATGGAGTAAAAGGTTAATACTGTTGATCCAAATACATCGTACTGTATATATTCCAGAATTGTGATATTACATAAAATACATACATCATTTACAGATTAGACTTTTTTATGCAACGATAAGTCTGTCACAGTTTTGCCAAAGGGACTTTGACTTTATCAGTTCACATGATATCAAAGGAATATTGAGGTTTATATAGTCCGGTTCATTCCCTTTTGACAAGGGGTCTTATCAACAGGCAGAGACAAAAAAAATCCCCTGGATATTACAACCAAATGGAACAACAGATAAGCAGCTTTTTACAGCATCAAATTCATCCATGACTTCTTATTCTCCACAACACTCAGACATTGGGCCGACATGAAAACACTTGTCACTTGAACAACAAAAAGCTCTCACAAATTTTACACAACATCCCATTTTTTTTAGGAATTGGTGATGTATATTCAAAGTATTTTACCTTATCTGTTATTTTGTTCACTCTGTAATCTATTCATTCATGATCAATATGTATTGTTTTATCTCGTGTTCTATGTGTATAGGAAGGACAGACAGCTCAGGACTAAAACTGTATTATACAGACCAGCTCCGGCAGTATGATGGGGCCACCTTGACTACAGGTGTGCTGCAATTTACGAACATGGAGTATATAATACCCCCAAAAGCCACTAATTTCCACACCTATGGCGTGTGTAACACCAGTGTCTTCTCTCAGGTCTGTAGTGGTTCAGTCCAAATTCCATACTGCAACAGTATCTAACAGGTAGCTATGTTATTGTTAATGACTGTGTTTACTTTACTTTGCACCCATAGCTTTTGAATCCTCTTCCTGACCTTCATGTGTTCGCTGTGATGCTGCACACTCACTTGGCTGGGAGGAAAGTCAGAGTTGGTCACTATAGGTAAGAATGACAATGTCAATGACGAAGCTGGTTTGAGAAGAGGTTTATATTTGATGATTTTATGTAAAGTCTCAGTCACAACTGGTAACTGGAACATAAATAATAACTTGAGGGAAGTGTTGTTTTGGAATGAAATCCTGTTGTTTTGAATAGAGGTTTCTTGATTATTATAGATTGCACCTTTTTTTCTAATATAAATGGTTCATCTTTTATACTTCTTGTTCTCTGAAGAGATGGAGTGCAGATAGACTTCTTGGCTTTGGATGAAAACTACAACTTTGAGTATCAGGAGATAATCACTTTGGGAAGCACAAAGACCATCAAGTCGGTGAGTTTCCATTCAGTCCATGCCTAATTCGAATGCTTATTTCTTTTACACTAAAATGAAAAACTGCATGTTACCTGTCGCCACATTACAGGGCGATGAGATCTTAGTGGAGTGCACCTACAGTACGAGCACCCGCACCAAGACCACTAGAGTGGGTAAATACTGTACAGTAAGATCAGTGCACCTGCATGTATAAGTGTTAATATCTACCATGTTCCACATGTTCTTCCCTTAGATGGGGCTAGGAACTACTGATGAAATGTGTCTGGCCTTCCTCCTCTATTACCCTGCAATCAAGATCAGCTCATGCATCAGCCACCCAAATACACTGCATCCATCACTGAGCACCAGCAACCAGTAAGACCTAATGCTTTCCTGGTTTAACCAACAACGTACAGGTTTCATTCAGTATGAATAAACTTGCATGCAGATGTGTCTCGCTGAGGTTTTAATAAGCTCTTTGTGGTTTTCTCACAGGATGATTCAGGGAACCACAACTTTAAGCGAGGAGGAAATTGTTGAGTATGAGCATTTGCTAAAGACTGTACCACAACTCCAGTTGGTCTCGGATGTCGAGGTGTGTAAAAGTCTCAATTTTGCCATTTCATTTCTCCTTTAAATCAATATGAACAATCAATATCTTTTGGTGGAGTTTATTTTTCTAAAGGCCTTCATGTTCCTCTGTCATTGTTTCAAGTGAGTTCTTCACAAGGTTAATCACCTGTCCTTAAGCTATAGCTTTACAGAGTAGACATATAGTTTAGACATCTTTTTTTACTATTTATATTGAGCATAGAACCTCGATACTTTAAGAATAGCTGATTCCTGTGTGCTGTTTTGTTCATTAGCAATCTGTATTTTACAAAGATAATCTCAGACACACTGTTTGGACTTCAAGAGTTCACTTTAAATGTGTCTTTTCTTTTCAGTCTCTCAATTCTGCCTCTTATATTTCTGCTTTGGTTCTTTATGTTGAAGTGTATTTTGGCTTTTATAGCCTTGTTTCCTGCTTTTCACATGTCCACTCCATTTACCTCTAGTTTCAGTATCAAGTGTTAATGTATTGATCTAATGAAAATGAACACA
Organism: Labrus bergylta; assembly: GCF_963930695.1. NCBI lineage: Eukaryota > Metazoa > Chordata > Actinopteri > Labriformes > Labridae > Labrus > Labrus bergylta. Next base: position 13,578,227 of record NC_089209.1, on the reverse strand, counting down.
AAGTGTAATTTGTCTTTTCTGCTATACAGTTTGCTTATTTGTGTAATTTTTCTTGTTCACAGAGTAACTTCTCATTTGATACAAATGGAATTATCAGAGACATGAAGACCACACCAACTGTCATTTGTCAGAACACCAATAGGTCAAGCAGACTCTGCACTACCTGGATCATGAGCGCAGCAGGAATCCTACTTTTCTTAATTGCAATAATGTAGATGATTGAATAAACAACAGAGCCACGCCATCCCGATTTTGTTAAAGAGGCACGGGTGATACATTTTAGTTCTCTACTTTATCCACTTAAATATTCAGCTTAGACATGTGATGTAGAATGTTCTTTGTTTTGATTGACGCTGTTTTAGCATATCTTACCTCTTTGATATTCATTATTGGACAACAAATGCAACTGTCATTTTAATGATGACCCATATGTACATTGTTGGCGAACTGTTAAGTCTGTTTTATAGAGGCACAAAAAGCTTCACCAAACTACTGCACTGTCAGTTTAGATTAGTAGTTTACCTACATTATTTAGCCTAAGATCAAATTAATTCCTGAACAACTTTAGCACTATACACCTTAATATTAAAGCAGCTAAATAAAAGTTAGACATTTATAATGATTTTATTTAAACCTGTTATATATGCAACCAGATACACAATTCAATTTTCCTCATTCTGTCAATATATGCAATGATTATGTATGCATTTTTGACACTTGCACGTACGCACTTATCTGTCCCTCTGTTGTGTTGTTTACATGCACTATGAGCCTCATTCCTTATTTTGTTATAATAGTTGGAAAAAGCCAATCATTTGATACATCTTGCTTAATAAAGTATATCCAGAATGACATATTCGTCTCATGTTGTAACAATTCTTCAAAGAGAGGATGTAAATTGTAGTGGCATGTAGTTTTGAAGTACTTCCACAGGGGGGCGCTCTAACATATTTGCCTGACTGCTTCTGCTACCAGGGAATGAATGTGTACGGCTAGCCGGCTGGTAGCTTTGGCAATGTTGTCATTATCAGAATGATATCGCAGCGGGACAGAGGAGAATTTGCTCGGTTTTATACTGTCACAGATCCCAAAAAGCATCAGAAAGGCTACACAGTCTACAAAGTCACCGCAAGGGTAAGTAAAGAGGGGAGACGGGCACTCTTGACAGCAAGGCTAATGCTATGTGTTATTAGCTCGCTAGCTATCCAGCTTGAGCTAATATGATGTAAACAACACTTAGTCTTATTAGACAATGATAACACCGAAGTTGTAGCAGGAAAAACACCTTCAAATGGCTGTCTGAAAATAGCTGTTTTCTTATCTCACGCTGGTAATTTAGATTAGCATTGAATCCTCCATAAACGATGTATTAACAGTGAGCTAACGAGCTAGCATTGTTATTGTTAGAAGATGGTGATAAATGAACATTATGTTAGATTAGATTAGATTAGATTAGATTAGATTAGATTAGATAAAGTCTGTCCCAACAGTGACAGAAAATCTCAAGGCTCAAACAATAAACACATTAAACATATATTTATTTTTATATATATATATATATATATACATTAAAATCACATTTAAACTTCATTTTGAAGCGACTTTCACAGAAACATACCCTAACATGTGTGCAATACGTGTTGTACAGGATCATGGCTTTCACATGCTGTCTAAACAACAATGGAAATGTGTCAAAGCCTGGATTTACTCTATGACTTAGCAAGATCTGTGTGACAGTGGTTTAAATCCCATTTATGTCTCCCAAAGTAGTTTTGAAATTCTTTACAAGGAATAACCCCCTGAGATGTGTCATCCAGTTTTAGAGTACAGAAATGGACAATGCACAGACAAAAGTAGACAGGACAGTTTGACAGCACAAGACAAGAAATTAAAAAAAAAAAAAAAAAAAAAAAGTGCTGTTTTATACTGAAAATATTTCAAGTTAAGGTAGATTATATAGGGAGATAAAACCCCAAGTGAATTCCTTTGCCGTATCAGACACATGGCTTTACTTGTAGTGCTTTATTTTGAAGTTGTCTGCCTGCCACCCTGCTTATTTTGATTGTTGGTGATGTCTCGTTTCTACTCTGAAGGCTTCCGTCATTCACTATAATAATACACTCATTGTCACTCTCAGAGCTGTGTCCTTGCTCATTCATGTGTCAGCAGCACTAGAAATTCCTTGCAGCTAAATCAACACTGAAATCTTGTGCTTTTAGAGAGGAATCACCGACATACAATATACCAAATCGTCTCTCTTTGCCACACAGATAATCTCCAGGAAGAGCCCAGAGGATGTCCAGGAGGTAAGGAGTCAGTCATTGTGTATCATATACAGTGATTCTTATGTAAAGTAGGGGTTGGCTGGAATACTTGAGATTTATTTTTTTATTTCTGTTTTTAGCTTGTTGGAATATAAGCACTTCTACGATTACAGCTTTATGTCTTTTATTTTAATTGGTTGGAGCCTTCTGTTACAAAATCAAATAACCTTTCAAAATTTTAATTTTTCAAAAAAAAAAAAAATACGAGTGAATGGTGACATGGGTAGTGAAATTATTATTATTAAAGAAAATGTAACTGCACATTTGACTTCTCTATTTTCCCATGAAACTTCGATTAACATACTGGTAAACACACATGCATACTCTGTTCCACACTGAGGAATGCAGTCCAGCCTGTAACCAGCGCAAATGCAGCAGGCATGATGTCAATTACTGTCTGGAAACGCACGCATACCTCCCTTATTGAACAGTTGTTTGGGAGCTCAGTCCACTATTCTCATAGTGACTGGCTGGCCAGGATTTTAGCAAAGCGCACTGGAATCTCAGCATTATGAGAGAGTTTTTGCTTTATCCGACAGGAAGCGCTTTGTTAAGGTTGGTGTGTGAATGTTACAACTTATATCGGTATAAAATGAAGTTGTTGTATGTGTTAGTTAGTTTGTGTTCGCTTTGGAGCATAGTGGATTTTCCTTTGAATGTTGTTGTTGTGGTTTTAGTGGGAAGTCTTTCAAATTGTTTTTTTCTTTAACAAGAAAATAAATGTTTTCACGATTTACATACTTTATAAGTCATAACAATAATTTTTAACAGACGGGTATAAAGTCAAGTTACAAAATGTAAAAGTATTGATTCTCCATTACACTCTCCTATCAGTCTTCATCCATTTCTCCTCTCTCTCGCTTCCTGTAGATAACAGTGTGGAAGAGGTATAGTGATTTCCGCAAGCTTCATCAAAACCTCTGGCAGCTGCACAAGAATATATGTAGCCAGTCGGAGCTGTTCCCTCCCTTCGCCAGGGCCAAAGTCTTTGGTAAGAAACCAACCCTCTGATTCCTTTTGTGTCAAATATTTTAACCAAAAAAAAAAAAAAAAAAAAAGAGACAACATGTTTATCTTTGATTGATTGAAAATGTTTGGGTCATCTGGTACCTTCAGATACCTCCTCGTTAGTGTGAGACACCAACAGCAACTATAAATCCTGATCCTGATCCTGAATAAATGGAGGAGTGATGACTCTGCCTCCTGGTGGCAGCTCAGTGTTATTGTTCAGTCATCTAGCACTACCTTCTAATTGATCTGCCTCTCCATGTATGCAATGTGCAGGTCGTTTTGATGACTCAGTAGTGGAGGAGAGGAGACAGTGCTCTGAGGATCTCCTTCAGTTCTCTGCAAATATCCCTGCTCTCTATAGCAGTGAGCACATACAAGATTTCTTCAAGGTACACAAACATACATATTCAAAAGAAAAAAAAAAAACATATTCTCAGACAGACAACTGAACCCAATGTTTTTTTTAATTCTTTACAAGGGTGGCGAGGTGCACGACGGTTCAGAGCTCATCGGACCAGCGGAGCCATTTTCTGACTTCCTGGCAGACAGTTTATCGGACTGCAGCTCTGATGGTACGCTCACACACATTAACCCTCTCTCTCTGACTCGGTCTCTCTCTTCATTTATATGAACTGTTCATCCTCGACAGCTCAGACACTTTGAACATGTTTTTCAGTGCAAAGAGACCTAAGTGGTGCAGATGATTTGACTCTCACTTCTGAGTATGGAGGTAAGGTTTCTTCAAACATAAAAAACAAAAATAAACATAATGACAAAAAAAACCCTCTGCAATCTTCTGTTCAACTATTGGCTTGTTATGATGTCTATATATGACCCCTATTTCCTCCCTCAGGCCCATCTAGCGACAGCGACCTGACCTCCCTGGCTGTGGATTCAGACTCTCTAACTGGGCTGGATGATGGCATGGCCTCAGGCAGCACCTCCCCAAACCAGCCACAGGGGGGAGCCACCAACATTAGCAGCAGCTGCAGCCCTCGCTTGCCCTCTCTGCACGAACCTCGCACCTCATCTCCTGCCCCGGTTCCTGCCTCCTCAGCCCCAAATCCAGAGGTCAGCTGGCCAGGCCGAACGCCGCTCTTCTCCGGCAGCCTGAAGAAAGCCGCTGCTGGCAACCAGAGAGACGTGAAGTCAGATTACTTAGACGGAGCCAGTGAGCTCATTTGTTTGGCTGTACAAAAAGAGAAGGAGCAGGACTTCCAAGCAGCCTTCTCCTGCTATCGCAGCGGAGTGGACCTGCTGCTGCAAGGAGTGCAAGGTCAGTGTGGAGAAGAGCGGGGAAACTGTGCTGTGCTTCAAAATGAAGATCAGAAGAAGTTAAAATGCTGATGCAGTACTGTGAAAATCAAACACAATGCTCTTATTCTGTTTTTATAGCTACATCCTAATCTGCTTTTAACTTAACTACACATGCTGAATAAAAAAAATCAGCATATGTATTTATTTTGATCATCATTATTTGATATGTAGAAATTGACTTTTAGTTTGGCACTCTTACTTCACAACCCAATATGGATGGAGACAAGCTAAACCGTCCCTCTCAGTTTTGTATTTCAAAGCTTGTCACTAAAAAACAAATGTTTTGTGTCAGTAAACAATCGCCGGAACAGAAACGTTTAACTCTGCACTTTAAAATCTGCTTTGTGTAGACAAACTCACCGAACTTGCTCACCTCTTTTCAGGTGAGCCCAGTCCCACGCGGCGAGAGGCCGTGAAGAAAAAGACTGCAGAGTATCTGATGCGAGCAGAGCAGATATCCAGTCAGCATCTGAGAAGCAACATGGGTCAAGGGTCAACGCAGACAGTGGTGAGTGGGAGGCCTGTACGCTGCCTGTGTTAGATTATGCTAATATATTTATATGCATGCATCCACCAGGGTCCTCAAACCACTTGAGGGAGTACACCAGAGTGCTTCTGGGTTTAATACAGATGAAAACTTTGCTGCAAGTCTGTATTGGAAAATCTCATCACACTTTATTCTATAAAGAACATTTTGCTGTGTAAAATTATCAATATTTTTGTCATCACAGTGTATTGGATGATAACTTATAAGGCAGTGAGTAGGGAGTTTTTGCTCCTTAAAGGGGCTTCAAAGTGAGCTTCACTTAACTAATGCATGCTTTCCTTTAAGTTAGATTCCTTGTCAGTAGACATTGTGTGTCATGTGATTCTCACAGAATGTATTTGTTGGTGTTTTTACTAACCCTTGCTGCTGCTCTATTCTACACAGTCCTTTATGTCTTTGCTCATATTTAAAGATAATATTATGTGTAATTGTATTCATCACATTTACATTTCTTTCCCTCTAAGGCTCTGGGGGCACAGTGCTGCTCGTCCAGCAGCAGAGGAAGCCAGCAGAGTCCGTCTGAGGAGCTGAGAGCTTACAGGGTGCTCGGGGTCATAAATAAGGTCAGTTTATTGTAAATCTTACAACTTGCAGCCGCGTGTTGGGAGTCTGCTCTTACGATGTCGTTCTTTTCGTATCATAATGAAAAAAATTCTGCAAAGATGCAGATTTAAAAATCAGAAAATGCAAATTGACGATTGTTAAAATTCAGTATTTCACTCAAATGTTAATGGTGAAGAAGGGAATTCTCAGAGGATGTAAACAAATACAATGAAACTACACAGTGGTGCAGCAGACACTCAATAGTCACCCCAGACGAGATACATTTCTCCCCCTCGTGTCCTTTCCGTCTTCAACCCTCACTTTGATGAAGCTATAAAACATAATAGATTTACTAGCTGGTATGGTAAGAGCTGAGTGTGTGTATGTTTAGCATCAGTTATGACGACCCCAAGGTCAGTTTAGGTTGCTGGTCCTCTCAACCAGCTGCCGGCGAAGCAACTTCACCACTCAGCCATGAAATGACTTGGCAAGCGACGGGGAGAGCGGCACACAAAACACTGAATCAATGATGCTCGTCCTTAACACACACACACAAAACCCAAAGGAAAATGTTGACACAACACTAACATGTGTTTCTCAACAGAGGTGCACGCAAAAATCCACAATATGTCCCAAACAAACCAGACACACAGCAGGAAAACTCTACAATAAGTGGATACTGCGCTGAAATGACCCAGCTATCCTCTCCACCTCCTCCTTCCTCCTTTCACTTTTAATGGGGACAGAGGGGACAGATGGAGAGAGCTCCTCACCCTGATGGCCCCGCCTGCGCCCTCCACCTCCCCCTTCCCTGATGTTTGTGTCTTAATTATATTAGCGCCCTGGCCGGCACCGCCACTCTGTTTACTCACAGCTCCATTCATATCCATTTAGCCTGCACCTGTTTGGTCCCCGCCAGGGTCACATGGAGAGAAGGCACTCAACTTAACATACTCATGCACACACACACACGCTGCGCTACCCCGCACACAGGCAGGTTCACACACATATGTTCAAGCCCTTCCCCGGAGACCGTGAGGCAGCAGAAGAGCAATGGAGACGTCCGAGAGAAAGAGGGAGTGAATCAAGATGTCAGGGAGAGGGAGGAATGAAAGAGAAGTGGAATTAGAGAGGTTGAAAGCTTTACGCTAACTTTATGCTTTGTATCAGATTAGAAGAGATGGGGATTTAGAGATGGTACTACTGCCAGCAGCTTCTTTGTCTACATTGAAGCATTGAAGGTGACATATTTTCTAAGAGTATTAGTGGAGAATAAATGCATCTGTAAGAACCTACAGTGCATATTTAATGTGGCAGTTTGGATTTCAGATTCATGTGACTACTCTATTTTGTGTTATTTAGGGTTGAAAAGTAAAGATAAAAACTATTTTTTTTTCGACATTATATTCATCTCTGTAGGATTCCTTTTTTTCAAAGAACAGCCATAAGTCCAAACTTTAATGTTTACAATAAACAACATAAATAAATAAACACCTCAATTATTTCCATTGTCATCACCACTATTACTATAATACTTTTTAAATAGTAAGGTATTCCCTGTTTTTATTGAAGAAATACAGACATTAATGACATTTTAAAAAAATTAAAGAAATCTCTGCACATATCAAACATTTAAATGAGCCGGTGGGAAGACAACCATGTACCTCTTTGGCCCTTCTCAAACTAATCAGGGAACCCTGGACTGGTAAAGAGACTCAGTCTTCAATGATTCATCTCAGTGTGAAGAAAACTGTCATGATTCAGAAAATGTCAACCGATTGATAGATTAATAAATTACTGGCATTTAAGATTACAGTATTTGTCTTGATTTAATTTTCTCCGTTATCCAATTAATGGAAGCATCAGGTCAGGTGTGATGTATTTGTAAAGATATGTGTCATTTTGTCACCTTTACTCTCGTCTTTGTTTTGATTTTATAGTTTTTGGCAGCTAGTATTTCATTTTCCTCCTTTTTTATGCTGATCAACTACAGCGTTAATATTCCTTTATGTCATTGTTATGTGACTGATTTAGTTTGCTCCACACAGCAGGATCTGACGTGCTAATGCCAATTTTTTTTGTGTGTATAATTTAAGTTCCTACATTTATCTTGCAGTGACCTTTATGTGTGCCCTGACCCTGTGGTTAAAAAACTCTGCTCTGGAGGACATAACCACTACATCATGTTAGACCTTGTATGTCTGTTCATGCCCATTAATGGCAATCTTCCATCACAGGTTCTTCTGGTCATGGACAAGAGAACGCAAGAGACGTTCATCCTGAAAGTAAGTGTAAAATACCCATGTGTGTGTGTGTAACTGTTAGTGTGAAGTGTGCCAGAAGCCCCTGTGTGTGACTGGTGTAATTGATTCTAATGGGCCTGTCCCTGTCAGCTCCTCTGCTCTCAGGTGTGAGACGTGTGCCAGATGCCAACACACAGCGCGGGCACAGATGACTACACACACACACACACACACACATACTTGCACACACACTCTGTTGGCCAATGTGAACTATACGTGTAGCGCTGATAGATTTGTGTGGCTCTGTTAAAGTCACGCGCTGTATGTGGCTTGATGAATCAAGTGACTTTGAGTTGCCACGGGGCATAGCTGGCAACTCTTTAATGGGAAGTTTCTCCTTTGCCGCACTCTCCTTCATCATTTTTCTTTACGCCTTTATCTTCACACACACACAGACACACTCACCTTCCTTTTCCTCCTATCACACCTCCTTAAATTCTCTTTTTAATTACTCACCTGCTTCTTCCGTCTTATTGCAGGGTTTAAGGAAGAGCAGCGACTGTGGGCGGATTAAAAGGACCATCATGCCTCACGCCGTGCCCCACATGGTGCAGCTGAGGAAGTTCATTGTTTCTGAAGACGTAGTTTTCCTCCTGCTGCAGTATGCTGAAGGTAAAACACAAACCCATATCTCACACTCATCACCTTCTTCTTCTCATTTGCCCCCCCCCCCCCCCCCTGCATCTCTTCCAGCTGTCTCTCTGCCCTTGTTTCAGACAGATGTTTTATAGAGATGGGTGTGTGTCACAGGTCGTTATTCTGAATACCAGGTGGCACCATGCTTCATTAGCTGTGCCAACACCTGGGCCTCCTTACATCCCACTAACTCCAGGATGTGTGTGTTGCTTATGTGTGTGGGTGAGTGCGTACAATGAAATGCAGCCATATTTTTTAATGCCCTGTAACCTTTTCAATCTGGTGCTCTCCATAACCACCCTGCGCTAATATTAGTGGACAGTATTAAATATCATGTGGGGCTGTTCAACATGATCTAATAAAGCCAATCAAAAGCCAGAGAAAGCGTGGGTGAAACACAGTTACACCTGGATTCAAAGAATACAGGTTTCACTTTATGTTTGTTTAGTGATGTAGAAGTATAAATATATATATATATATATATATATATAGTCTACAGCAGCTGATGTGTTAAATGAGGATAGTCAGGCAGATAGAGGCGAGGCAGTGACCTGAGTGACATTGGACAAAACAACATGTGGATGTTTTACTTTCTAAGCCATCGAGCTGCCCTGCTATCATTATCATCACTGCACACTCCCTATCTGTTCTCATCACACACAACAGATGCTGGCTTCCAATTGCTCACACTACAGCTGTGTGTGCGTGTGTGTAAGTGTTTGTGCATGTGTGTGAGCAAGACAGAAAAGTCAAAACACATATCCAATCCCTGATAGTCCAAATTGAGTTAAATAATAACTCAATAATAATAACCCAATTTGGACTATCTGCAAGGTGTTTGTTTCCCTTGGTAAACAAACACCTTGGTAAACAAAACTTGGTAAATAAGTAAGTGATGAGTCTTTAGAGTTTTTCAAATAGTGCCAGTAACTAAGGAGCTGCAGAACCCAAGTGGACTGTCTTCTCTGCATTTCGTTGTTCAGAACAGTTCTAGTGTTAATTGCCCACCAGGTGGCGCAGCACTGGAACTGGCCAGTGGCCTCTAGACAATAAGGAGGCTTCAATGACACCAAGGTTTTAACGTAGCATGTTTTGGGACTTTGACTGATTACAAATCCATGCACTAGTTCAAAACTGAAATCATAAGGTCCTGAAGGTGCATTTGTCACCCTCTTTAAAGTGCAGAACAATCCAAGAAATCAATGACTTCAAGACATGATTCTTGTTTTTGTGTCTTGAAGAAAAGTATTACAAACTCACAGATTTTCACGTCTGTGATTTTGTAATAATATTTGTTGTACACAAATGTACATGAGACTTTGAGACTTGTGTTTTCTAAAGCACACGTTTTTGATGGGTATAAAACACAATGAGCCACATTTTAGAAAAAGGTTATCCCAGTTGAAATAATGTTAAAGTTGTATTCATGAGATAAACTTATTTTTGTTTAAATTCCTAATTTCCTTTATCTTTAGGTGGAAAGCTGTGGTCACACATTGGAAAGTACCTTCGTTGTTCAAGCCCAGACGAGAGCTTTGATATTCCTTTCATCCAGAAGAGCCACACAGCAGCTGTTCATTCGCCAAGACACGCTGTACCAAAGCTGGATGCAGGATCGGCCAGTTCTGGTTCTGTGCTGCCTGCTGGTTCTGAATCTGCTACAGGGCTGCAGAACGAAGAGGAGAACCTCGACAAATCTCCTCAGAAAAGTGTTCTTCCACCCAGGCTTACTAAACAAATCGGGGCCCACTCGGACTCTGGAGCCACCTCTGAGGAGGAGTGCACCAACAGTTATCTTACACTTTGCAATGAATACGAACAAGATAAAGTAGAACCAGATGCACTAGAAGAGGAGGAAGAGAAGAGCGAACAGGAAATGCTCTCGCTGGAGGTCCCCAACGCGACAACCACTACGTCCTCACGCAGCCGCTCGCTGATTAGCAACGACAGCCTCTCTTCTCCCATTAGCTCTCAGGATCTCAGCTTTTTTACAGATTCGTTGGACAAAAGCGGCCACACTGCAGACACCGAGCAATACTGTGGGGACGCCCAGGACAACAGTGAAGTCTTCAGTCCTCTGCCATCCCCTGCTGCACCTCTGTCTTTGGACCAGTCCAAGCACACACCAATGGAGTTCTTCCGTATCGATAGCAAAGACAGTGCAAGTGAGGTGACCTGTCTCGACCTAGGAGAGCAGCGTCCCTCTCACAAGCAGGTCTCTGTCTTTTCTACGTCCGACCTTGGCTCAGACGTCACTGAGGATCTTCCTGAGCTGGCTCAGGAGGTCAAAAGCCAAGGCTTGGAGCTTTGGGGGTTGGACTGCAGTGATAAAGGCTCCAATGAGTCGGTGCCAGTTATTTCATTCAAAGAGGCTGTGGTTGAGGATGAGGGTCACCCACCAGACCTTTTGGTCAACCTGCCTGAATTGAGCGGGACGGAGGATTCTTTACAAGAAGAGTTAGAGTCTTCAGGGGTGTGTTTGGGCCTCGAGGTTACAGCTTCTCCTCAGAAATGTATCCAGCCCGACGTCTTGCAGCTTCACAGCCAGCCCGAGGCAGAGGAGGAGGAGCAGACGCTGGAGCAGGAGCTTTCATCTTACTGCACAGCTTCTGCAACCTGTGACATCAGTGTTGCATCTTCCTCCCCCTTTAATTCGCTGTGGGATGACTGCAGCTTGGCGTTTGCACAAGAGGCCTCTGAAAAGATGGTAGTTGATCTCGCATGCCAAAAAAATAGCGCGCCCCTAGACCTCCCAGACATCGACTCACTTAGTAAGAAACTCGAGACAAGTATGGGCGTTAATAAAGACTTGATTCCAGATCCCAGTGGTAAAAACACTGATTCTATCACAGCCAAAAACGGGAGTGAGGCCTGTGCAGGGGTTGAGAGTTTACCAGGGCTTAGTGGTGAATCACAAAGAGTTATTAGTATTAAAGGTGGCAGCGAATTCGATAAAGACGTATCAAGGCTGTTCAGAGAGCTGGACGAGCTGTCGTTGGCTGCATCGCAAGCTCGCATCCCCGAGGAGTTTGTTCGATGCTGGGCCGCGGAGATGGTGACAGCCCTGGACTTTCTGCACCAAGAAGGCATCATCTGTCGAGACCTGAACCCCAACAACATCCTGCTCGACCACCAAGGTGAGACATCAGTTATGAACAGAGGATTACTCACAACACTATGTCGATTCAAACTTAAGATATTTACCCACCGAGACAAAAGAATATGTAAATGTTTGTGGAACAAGATCTGAAAATTCAAACTTTTAACCTAACTCTTTTAATTCAAATTGCAATACTGCTTACTAAATATAATATTAGAGCCGCACTTCAATACAGTTTATTTACAGAATGGTCAGACAAACCTGTGGATGAGCTTAAAGCAGAATACAGCTGTCTCTTTAATGTTCAACCAGGCAAGAGAAAGCAAACATCCTCTGTCTGTTACACGCTTACACATCATTCCTCTCACTGCCACAATGACTTCATTGAGACTTTTTAACAATAAATACAATGTGTTTTTTAAGGAAGAAGGCAAAAAAAATGTACTTATACAAGAAACCCAGTAGCTTTAGATCAATTTGATAATGGCTAGTGAAACTTCCAAGACACAAGATGTAAAAAAATTTATGAAAAAGTTGCTGTAGCAGAAACATTAGTTGTAAACTGAGTAAAGTATCTCTGATGTGATACTTCTGTAAAGACTGAAATTTTTATTACATAGAACTTTAATCCAACCCAGTGCCCATTTGGAATTCCGGTAAACCTTAAATTGCAAAAACCTGGATGACTGCAAACCATCTCAGAGATGTTCTATAGGGACCTAAATTACATTTTTGCAATGCGTTGCTTTTAATCATCATTTCAATGATAGGACGCTAAACATCCTGTTAATCTGACTCTCCAATAAATTGTGGATGTCATTTTTTTTCTTCACTTTGTTGTCAAGAAAAAAATGAAACTATGGATTCAAGTTTTGTATTCCTTCCTTGCAGGATAGATCACTTTTGGGTTGTCTCTGTCAATCAAACATGACGTAATGTATTTCCTTCAGCGAATGCTCCTCAAGAGATAACAGTGTTGTTGTACCAGGAGGTCACAGATCCCCTCTCAACTTCTTCTTTTGTCATCCTACAATCATCTCTCCCCACCTCGTTATCAACAAGCGTCTAATTAGCTGAGTGGCTGTTTTCGTCTCCCTGCCGGTAATTATTGTTCTAAAGGGCCCATCAACGGTGTAGTGTGGTGCATCAGTCTGGCTAGCCTGGGCTAATGGCCACGGCTACCTAATGACACCATTAGTTCTAATGATAGTGTTAACGGGTAGCCGCTAAACAGGAGTAATCGGTGGGGCTGTGTGCTTGAAGAGCTTGCATGGGGATGTAGAGAGGCGGAAAGGAGCAGAGGAAGGAAATGTTGGAAAGGTGAGTAAACAGTTTGAGAAGCAGCGAGTCGGAGCGACACTTGACTGCGCAGGGTTGACGAAAGGAGGATTAGATGATCGCATTTTGAGATGTCTTCCTTTCTGTCTCCCTAGGTCATGTTCAGCTTACGTACTTCTGCAGCTGGAGTGACGTCGAGGAGTCCTGTGACAAAGAGGCCATTGCCAATATGTACTGTGCACCAGGTACGACATCTACAACTGTACTAATCAATTTTTTTTTTAAATCTCTGATTACTCTTATGCACTAATTCTACACTGATTAATTCAGAGCCTATATTCATACGTGTGTTTGTGTGTCAGTCCGGATGTTTGTGTGGGGTTAATTCTATGCAGGCATGCAGGGCCATAAGTAGGTTACTTTCCCATGGTCACAAACCCCTCATTCATGACCAGGCATGAATAAACAACCCAAGTGAACACAAACCCCTCTGGAGATTAGAAAATGAGTATTCTTCCTGCCTCTGAAACAAAGAAATCTATAGTTTCATGTCCTCTTTCTGTTTTTTTCTTTCTTTAATACTTTGCCTCATTGTTGCTAAAGGGACCTCATTAGGATGCATGCAGTACTCCTGTTGTTAGGTTTGACGTTTTCAATGAACACTCATTTGGTTGCTAATAGTAGGGAATACATATTCAATCAAATTTTCTTAAAATCTTCCAGCAACATTTTGGTGATCTTGTAGTTCTCTAATTGTCCTGTAGAGATTGCTGTTGTGCAGCTGTGAAGCCCGTAGTGCAGTAACGCTGTGCATTGCCCCCAGCAGGCTTGTGGCAGCTCTGGCATGCTGTTTACAAGCTGCCGAAAACAAACTGCTGCTAGACTACAGCACCATGTCCCCACTTAGCACGCCTGTGTTTGACATATAGGCGGGTACGTATTCTAGTAACTTCAGCTTCACAGTTGGGTTGTTTCTTACATTGTATGTGATTGGCTGGATTATTCTTTCTTAAATATGCAGGATGTAGAACTGCGAGCTGGAAACACTCGGACGCACTCTGAGACATATACGATGGCCCCTTATACCCATTCTCTCTCCCACACACTCATATTAAGCCGCTCACTCATATTCCTCCTCTCTCTTAAGCCAGAAAGGTCACTTCAGATTTAAATCCTCCTTGTGACTACAACATACATATGCAACTATTATAATTAATCTGAAAGCAACAAATGCTGTATCTGATATTTGAAGTATGCATATTTTTTTTTATTTATTCCTGGAGCAACAGTCTGTTTAAAAGCCTGATAATGGAAGCACATAGAGGCATGTGTGGTTGTGACCGGCATGAGGTGACCTAAAGACACAGAACGAGGATCGTAATGCTTTATGAGGCTGGAAATGTTAACTGCAAAGCCGAGATAAGTTTTCTGCTTAAGTTACTGTGGAATTATTTTGTTAGGAATCTTGTTATGAGCATCAAATGAAAACAGTCTTATCGTGTGGATGGTAGGTTTGAATATAACGTGTAATCTTTCGAAAAATCCTCTTTAATGTAAATTTTATTTTTGGATTTCATAATTCATTATTTTTGAACGTATTTCAGTTTCAGTTATATATTTAAAGTTATATTTATAATTTCTCCAGTTTTTCCTTCTTTTTGTCTTTTACCTCTCATTATTTTTTACAGCTGTATCTGTACGGTTAATAGAAAATGAATGAAAGCTGGATTTTAAGATGTTTTCTCCAGTTATAATTACTTATTACATCAAGGAAATGCCTTAGTTTTGGCTTGCTACCATTATCTATTAATTATTTATTTACTTTAAGTAATTTTCTGACTATGTGCAATTTAAAAAAGAAGAAGTTTGTCCATCCGGCATTGAAAAGAACTCGAGGGAAATCACTTTAAACCCATATAAATGTGGAAAAAAAATCAAACAATTCCAATTGGTATAACTTTAGCCAAAAAGACAAATGAGTACATGATTTAATGACAATCAAAGTTGTTGTTGGTGAACGTCTCTAAAAGCTGATGAATTTGTCTTTTAAAGACGGCATGGTTCAGCTAGAGGCTGTGTCTAAATGTTGACCACAATGTCTGCGAGTGAGTCACACAAGAAATGTAATTGTTTTTTCAGCGAAGTATTTCAAAAGGGTTAAAATAAAAGCATCACCTTTTTGTGAAATGAAGTGGACATGAGTCGACCTCAGCCCAGTTGTTAAAGGTCTTGTTAGTTAAATGACTGCTGGGCCTGCGTGGACCAATCCATGTAATACATAGAAGCTGCCAGCAGGGGGTGTATTACCCTTTAGTTGAGCGATAGGAACTCTTACACATCCGTAGACAGTCCTAATCAACCAGTGGCAACTTTTTCTCTTTAATTTTCAACATCTCTGTTGTTGCCTTTATTTTTTTATTTTTTTTTTACAAATAATACAAACTTAAAATCCCCCTTTTTTTTTTTTGGATTATCTTTGTTTACAAACCTGCAGGACAACTACCTTAAGTAATGCGTGTGTCTGTAGATGTATGTGCTTGTGAACACACACACACACACACACACACACACACACACACACACACACACACACACACACACACACACACACACACACACACACACTAACACAGAGGTTAGTGAGTGTGTGTCTCTCTTGCCCTTGTTATGTATTGCTGTTTATCCAGACAGGGTCAGCTCTAGCGATGGCTTCATTCCTGATGACAGATTTATGACTGTTTGCCAGAAAGCTAGCAGGGGGCCTGCTGTGACCGTGTGTGCGTGCGTGTGTGTTTATATGTGTGTGTGTGTGTGTGTGTGTAAGAAGAAGGAGGGAAACATGTTTTGAAAGCGCACACATTCACACCCACAAAAAAACAGGGGAGTGGACCCTGAAAATACAGCAGTAGGGAATTAATCTATTTATCCTACACTACTGCTTATTTACTTTTCACCATTACGTCATCATTGATAAACATCAGATGGCTCATGTTTTTTTTCTTTAATAAGAAAAAGTACAAGCTGTTGCGTCGCCTGATGCGACATCATTTGAGCAGAAAAAGGGAATTGTTTTATTGTTCTGCTGAGGGGGAAGGACAAAACTGATTGTCTTCAATGTATAGGAAAAGGGAAATTCAGTATTTTCTTCCCCTCTGAGGTAACAGGCCAGTAACTGAGCTCTTCATTATTATACCCACCTTTTTTTCTTTTGCTGTTTTGCTTGCTCTTTTACCTGCTAAGCCACAGAAAGATGTAATAGAGGATAACGTGTAGTTCCCCTTTTTTTGAAACAAAGCTCTGACATTGTTTAGAAAAGTAAAAAGTTCACATTCTGGAAACGAGGGAGATGACTTAAAGGTTTGTGTAAGGTCTGTTTTAGACTACTTAACTTACAAGATAAATACTGTGACTAAAAAAACAGAGCCTAACCAATTCATAAGACACAAACAGTCTTGGGAGATCATACACGGATCCTTCCTTACTTCCTACCTGCGTGCAGTCTACTTCCTCTTTTAACAATGACTTTCAGTTAAGTTTTTAGGGAAGTTTTGCTGAGAGGAGAAGAGAGAAAGTTCCTTATGGCCCCCGGGAGAGAGGAGATCGAGTGTGATTAAGATACAAAGCAAAAGGGAACTGCGTTGTGTGAGGGGAAAGGGAAGAAGAAAAGGCCACAAGGTGAACAGAGTGTGTCGTTGTCGTGGCGAGTCTGAACTTCTCAGTATTCCTTTTGTCTTCTTTAAACTGCCATTGTTGATTTGAAAGTTTTCTGTGTGCTGTCTAAGAACTGAACTGTGTGTGGAGGTTGGGTAAGATTTGAAAGTTTTACCCATCACACAGTGTAACAGCGAGGTTTGAATGACCCATGGCCTCTGGACGCAGTTAATTCTCCCTTCTCATCCTCTTGCTCTCTGTCTCCTCTTCGCCCTGCCTCGCTCTGACAGAGCGGTAAGTGTAGCCAGCTCCACTGTACTCTCCCTGCAGCTCCTTAGACATTAATCCATTGTGATGACATCGACCTTGCTCTAAGATGTGTACGATTGTGTGTGTGTGTGTGTATGTGTGTGTGTCCAGTATCTCCCCTCCAGCTGATAACTACGCAGGTATCACTAGTCCGTTCAATGACGATCTTCTCTCCTTGGCTGTCAAAACAGTCGTCCTAGGGAGCCCTGAAGACTGGTTGCTCAGTTGGCTGTGCGTGTGTGTGTGTGTGTCTCTGTGTGTGTAGGAAACATGTAAGTCGTATCATAACCTCTGCTGGAAGAGAACCTCACTGCCCTCTGGAGTTCCCCTCAGCCTCCAGGAGACGAGGGGGTCTTTGTCTCCTATGCTCCCCCAGCTGAGGAGCCTGGTCTCTGGGCACACACAGCAGTGACCCAGGGGTCCCGGCCCCTCTGGAGAGAGGGAAGCTGAGCGGCACAAGAGGCCATCTGGTACCCAGTGGAGCCAGTTGCACACACACACACACACACACACACACACACATACCCTCTCTCGGTCATACATACACTTTTGACTTTAACAAATGAGTATCACTCTGAGTCTCAGGTCTAGATTTAAAAGCCCATGTGGATCCTCATAAGCCTTTCAGAGAGACGGCTCTGGATCAGAACACTATACAACAAAGAGTGGGATTGGAAGTGGTCAGACCTCCGATGAAATGCTCACCTTGTGCACAAATTTGTTTGTGTGAATTTGAGGTAATTTATGAATATTACTTAAGGAAGTGGTGGTAAAAGTGTCCGAGAAAATTTAGAGCCCGTAATTAGTTGTAGCTGTAGATAAAATGAAACAGAATTATGTTCTGTCAGCAGGTTAAAGCTGCAATCATCCACAAATTCTCATAATTCGTAACAGCAAGTTATTTTTCAGGCCAAAGATTTGCTGCGTCTCCTTTTTCTTTGTAATGAAAAATCTTTGGGGTCTGGATGTTTTACTGACAAACAAGTAAAAGATTTGTGAAATCAAGATCAGTGAAAATTGTCCTGAAGATAGGTTGTATATGACTTCTGATTAGCCTGACAAAAGACTGGGAATGTGCATCCTTTCAAGATGTAAACAAATCAACAAATTTAGGGAAAAAACAAAATAATCGTTACTTGGAGAGGCGTCTGGGTTGTAGTTTTCTTCTGAGGCTTAAAATAGTATCCAGTTAAAGAAAACTGAACAAATATGTTCTCTATTCTTCCTGCCTCCATGTCTTGGTGTGTGTGCGCGCGCCTGTGTGTGTGTGTGTGTGTATAGCACGAGTGTGTGTGTGTTTGAGGTCAGGTCATGCAGATGGTGTGAAGTTGCAGCAGACGGTTTCCTCAATTTAACTGCTTTTTTATTATGCAAATCACCCTTTTATGAGACACACACTTGTTTGTGTGCGCGTCTGTGTGTGTGTGTGTGTGTGTGTGAGACTGTGTCCATGTTTTTGTGCCCATTTTCAATTGATTGTGTCAATTCAATGAAACATTAAGTTATCCAAGATGTCATTCTCAAAGTGTGTAATGTTAGGGCTTTAAAAGCAGAATGATTCTTTGAAGGGGTTGAGTGCATGGGAGATCAAGATCAAAGAGAGAATGTTTTTAATGCTACAAATCTGATTATTTAACATCTATCACTGGTTGATCTTCTTTCCTAGGTTCCTCCAGCCTCATAAGCTTGTTTATTTATTGATTATTTCTGTGTATTCTTTTTTTTTTTTTTTGCTCCTGTTCCAGAGGTGGGAGGTATCAGCGAGGAGATGGCAGCATGCGATTGGTGGAGTTTGGGTGCCATCCTGTTTGAGCTACTGACAGGCATGGTGAGTGAGAAAGTAGGAAAAAAAAAAATGTTATCTTTGTTTGCGAAGGTGTTGTGGGATGTCTGTAGGTGTCTTGGCTTTCAACTCTCTCACACTCTTTATGGTGCTGCCAGGTTGTGTGTGTGATTCTGCGCGCGTGTCAGTACATGTCTGAGTAGGAGGAGTTTATTGTTTTTTTTTTTTCCTGTGTGTGTTTGTGGATGTGTGTGAGGTGCGTCTTGGCTGCCGTCTCGTACTCTGGTTCACGGGGAGTGCCAGGGGTGCCGGTGTGACTTTCTCCCCCAGCCTGAGCTCCATCTGCTGGGCCAGGGGGTCAGCTCTCGCTGGGCCTCTTCGCTGGCTCCTGGCGCAGCGCTGAGCTTTGAGCACACTGCTCTGAGGTCGGCGTGGAAGGTGAGGAGCAGGGCGGCTCTCAAGGTGCCGGAACTCGCCTGGTCCAGGATCAGGGACCCTCTTTTAAGACTGGCTTTTTTTGTTTGGAAGATACAAATCAGCCTGCATACATGAACTTAAACGCATGCTAATTATAACTTACAGCTCTCTTGAAGGACAAATGCACACACACTAGCAGCATGCACACACCCAGTGCAGGTGCAAAGCATCCCCCCCTGATTTTTTTGTATTATCTATTAAATTTGAATAAATTCTAACTGATTGCCAGTGGGCATATTTTCATATCAGCTATCAGTGTCTCCCATCAATGGCCGAAAGACGTGTCGGGGGGGGGGGGGTGTTATGTTCGTGATAATATATTGAACGATACACACCCACTTACCTGAAAAAAAAGAAGGAAAGTCAGTCACACAGATGTCTCGTTTGATGATTATGTCTGGGTACAGCCCTGGCAAGGATACACACACGCAGGCACACACAGTGTCTCTTGATCCTTGCAGGATAAGATCTCGCCTGGAGCAATCTTGACTGCTGCTAGGAACACAGCCAGAACTCCTGCAGCACGTACAGGAGAGAGAGAGAGAGAGAGAGAGAGAGAGAGAGGCAACTGATCTAACTGATGGAAAAAAACACATCCAGGATCCCCCAACAGAAGCAGTTTATGTTTTTTCTCTGGCTGCACTTTTTCTGCCCCAGCGTTTTTCAATTTGTAGTTTTAGATGCACTGAAAGATAGACTGATTACGCATATTATTGTCAATTATTTAAACAGTAAGGCTGCTTTCTGTGGTTAGAAGAGCACTACTTTCTGTGGTTAGAAGAGCACTCTCAGGTCTCGTGCTCATTTTATCTTGTTTTGAGTTTTATGTGAATGCAACAACTCCATTCATCTGACAATGTGACCAGGTCAGACTTTACCAACCAGGCAGCTGTCAGCCGTTTCCAGTGAAGTTGCAGAGTACCAACAAAGTATAAACATGTTGCATTTGTTCCAAGAAAGAGCAACAGTAGTTCAACCCTGGCCTTGTTGTGGTTGATGTGATCACTGTTGTTTCAGGGGCTTTAGCTCTTTGGTCTCCTCCTATTTATCCAGCGCTGATGCTCTCACTCTGACCTGTAAGGCCCTGCGGGTGTCACTGTATTTGTCCTTTTAGAGTCTTTGTTTTGACTGATAGTTATCTCTTTTTTTTTTCCACCCCTCCTTCCTCTCCGTATACAGTCTCTGCTGCACTGTCATCCAGCAGGAATCGGTCGCCACACGGCTCTCAACATCCCGGAGTCTGTTTCAGAGGAGGCCAGGTCTCTGCTGGAGCAGGTGAGCGTTACCCTGCTAGCTTGTTTTGTGATGTTTTAACAGTCAGCTCAGAATTAAACTTCTGGCTCATTCAAAAAGTTTTTAATGAGAAAATATTTACTTTTTATCATTATCATTTTATCACCTTGACTCTTAAGTCACTAATGAATAACGTCAACATGGGAATCTCGCCTGTAGATGATATTGATTCTGTTGAATCTTTTAAAGAGAACTCTCTCTCTTAGCCAGTAATTATAAAATGTATGTTTGTGATTTTTGAAAATAGTCTTTGGCAGTCCTTTCCAAGTTGGAGAAACATGACTTATAGGTGACTTACTGCTGCAGAAGAAGTTGTTTATCAGTTTATTTAAAACAACATAAACTCTAAAAAGAGCCGGCTAAGTTTGGGCTGCTGGGTGTGTCAACAGACACACAAAAAGAGTGTTATCCCACTGTCATTGATCATTAAGAGAAAGAAAATGACACAGCGGTACTAAAAACTTCCGGATACACAAGCAGTCTCTGGGAACATGGTAACAGTGACATCACAAACCTAAAGAAATTAGAACAATAAAAACAGGAGCTGGCTGTACTTGCATCAATGAATAGTGGTGTATGTATGTGGAAGATTATATCAGATAAAAAAAAAAAAACAACAACACTTGGTTCACATGGTGGACATATCCTTTGTCAGTTGCAACATGCTCGTATCTTCAAGCTAAATCAAAATACACAACTCATGCCATGTTGATGTGTATCAATACGGAGAGAAAAGATCAACATTTTCTTAATATGACAAAATCATATTGCTGAGAAAAAGTTGACTTTCAGACACTATGGAATCACTATAATCCATTAGGACTGCCTGATAACTACATTTCAAAGTCGTTGTTTCATCAAAGTGGGTTTGTCTATTTCTGTTTTCTGTCTCAATATCTTTTTCAGTTGCTCCAGTACAATCCAATGGAGAGACTGGGGGCAGGTGTTGGAGGCGTGGATGATATCAAATCCCACCCTTTTTTTGCCAAAATGGACTGGCCCAAATAGCCACTGTGCATTGTGGGACAAAGGAAACCAGAATTGCATTTCGGGGGGGGGACTAATTGCCCTGGATGAACTATTTTCAGATTGGACGAAAAAGAGATAGAACGTAAATAACAATGCATTTCTGCACATGTCGTCATATCTGTGCTGCCACCCGGTCACCACATACTCCTTTTTCTTATTTACCAAGAAGCAGTATTAACCTCTGCGTATATTGTGCATTTCTTTATCATACACAAGTTTACCGTGTAACCTTATCTTTTCGTGCGGGGAACATGTGGTGCAATAATTGACACAGGAAGTGCTGGTACTGAGTGACGATCCACTACAGCATTGTTGCTTTAACACTCCTTGTTCTTTAGCTTTTGAGCCAAAATGTCAATTAAGAGTGGCAGGGGGACTTTTTTTTTGTGATTTAGGTTTTTTTTGCATACCATAACTAGTGCATGCTAAACATTAAACTGACACCTTTCTCAAGTCACCTTTCATAAAGATCAATGTGCAATACCCTCAGTCTGTTGCTACCTTTAACACTTATATCATTCCTTACCCAGCCCACTGAGATTAGCCATGACTGAGACAAGTTGAGTTTTTATTGATGTGTGGTTTTATGCTCTGATGAAGAAACAGATATAATATCTCATTAATTACAACATCGTCCTTTTTTTGTTTTTTGTTGCCAACTCTTCTTACTGCCAAACAGCCCACATACAGTCACAGAGATGGACACTATGCAAGGGGAATGAACAGGAGTAGATTTTTATTTTTTTCAATTGAACAATTAATTTAGATTTAGATTTGATGTAATGCTTATTTAAAAGATCATGTCTGAAAAAAGGGCCGGTGTAAGATAGTGAATGAGTGTTTTCAATGACAGTGTTTCGTACATTTAAAAAAAAAAAAAAAAAAAAAAATGGAGTAAAGAATGAAGAGGTTTGAACAACACGGTTTAAAGTCAACCCTTTCAAAGATTTTGGTTGTTTTATGAATATCGCAACACTGATTTTTATGCTTGAACAAATTTCATTTATGTAAAATACTTAATGCTCTGAACAAGAAATCTATGGAACAATAAATAATGTGTGTCCTGTAAATATACCTTTTAAAGGATGTTGTGCTGAGTGGAAGGTTCACCCAGGTGTCAAAATAACATTGATTATGTTGAACGTGTCAATCACTTTCTGCCGCTTCAATCAAACCCCCCCTTTTCGTTTTAGTAACACATCTAGTAACTTATCAGACCGATCAATTTCTGAATTATATGGTGAACATTTCATTTGTTACTTTGGGAACCCTTTAACACTTCTTGTATAATGGGATGAGACTTTGGAGACTTATCAAACACATCTTACACATTTCTGTAACAACACACAGATAGTGACTCTTCCACTGATGCTGCACACTATTGTACTTCACAATACTGTTGGCAGATTCTGGCAACTACAAGGTCCATACACCACTTATTGATCGCTTATTATCAGACATAAACATCACACGATTTTTTTTCTTCTGCTTAATGTTCACTCTTGTGTGTGCTCCATGTCTATACTGGTCTGTCAATCACTCTGGAAAAAAATAAATAAACCTACCTGGATGAGTTCATGTTGTGAGGTGTGTTTTTTTTTTTGTACACATTGGGAGTGTGTTTGGAGTGTGTTTGTACTGAGGCTATAGCCCCTCTTATCATCAGGACTCGTGATACTCCTAGAAAGCCCCTGTCACCCATACTGAGCGTCACCGTGACAGTAATACGAGCCAACACACACACACACACACACACACACACACACACACACACAGCAGGATTAATCACCAGCACTTATTGATGATACACATTAGTTGCAGTTTAAATATTACAAAATAGGCATTATAAAAGTGTTGGGTAAATCTAACATTAAACTTTAACACAGTTCTAAATATATCCACAGCGTTCCCTGGGTCAGCAGGGAATGGGTTCACCCAGGCATTGAATATGAAAGAGACTTTGAGGACGTTTCACCTCTACTCCAAAAGGCTTCTTCAGTTCTAAACTAACTGGTGGACAGAGCTACAAATTGTCTTGATGATTAATCCAAGGAAAAATAAAACACATTTCAATGACCAAACAAACCTGGAATGAACAAGGTATTTTTGGGGGGCAAAATTAAAATGACAGCCTATAAGTAATGAGGATCTTTTTTTTTTTTTCTCTTGCCAAGAGTTAGATAAAGATTAATTGAAAAAACAGCTACTAGATATCCTAGCTGTACACAAATATTGGTAACAGTCTAGTCTCTATTTTAAACATACAAAATTTAAGTTAAAAAAAACTTACATCTCCTGGTTTTACACTTGACTACCACATTTGTAATTCAACCAGAAAGTAGTTTGGTACTTACCCGTGGTGGTTTGATGCTGTTTGTGGGTTTCTTACTTTATTTAATTATTTAAATATAACATTAGCAGAAGTTAGATTTATTTACTGAGCCAGGCTTGCTCTTTCTCTCTCATATTCTCGCATATTTCATCATATGTATATTCTTTTATTATCAGTGTGCAGAAACTGACTGGCAGGATCCCTCTTGAGTCTACTCCTTGTTAAAAAAAGGGTTATCCTAACATTTCTGTTCAACTTTGGGAGAATTATATTTATTTTAAATGAACTGAGATTCTTTAAGTATTTAAAATCTATATTATTTTAGATAGTTCAAATTCAATAGTTAATCGTGATTAATCACTTTTTTAATCACATGTTTGAAATTCTATTTTTTTACATTTAGAAAAAAATGGTTAGGCTTTTATTCTGAATTCTTGTACTGTCTTAAGCTTAGAGTAATTTGGTAGATCGAAGGTTACAACACTAAGTTTACTACGGAAAAAAATAACTCACTATGGATAAAAAAAACTAAATGAAATGAGCTAAAAAGAACTGTAAAAAAACAAAAAGTTTTATGTCACAAGCTGGATATCACTTTGGACTTATCAACTGAGCTGTTTGGAGTTTGTGATTTTTAAGTGAGATGAAACATTAAAAGATTGCAGCAGTGTCATTGTTTTCCATCACTATGACTACAGGGAGACACTGCAGAAGCTTATCCATGTTACGCCTAAAGGGACAAAATAACCTTAATGTATTCATTTCAGAACGTATTTAATCGCTCATACATAGTTGATGCTGATAGTCTGTTTGGTTAAATAAGATCACCTAACAATGTTCTTACTCTAAAATCCTCAAAACAATCATATCAGAAGATTTGTGAAGGAAAATCACATCTCAGCTTGTCTGAATTGAAAGTGAACTTAGTCCTGCAATGGCTCCATTACCTGAAATCACACACACACACACACAGGTCGGAGGAGTTGTTAGCAGTGTGTCAGGGTGTATTCCCTTGTGTCAGCCTCACTGCCAAAGGGTCGAGAGTCTGGGCTGATTAGTGCTCGTCATAAGACCCGTCTCTCATTACACACACACTCAGGGCAAGAGGTGCACTTCAGCTCAGAGAAGAAACCTGTCAATCTCACTTAGTGTACATGTGATGGGCCTTCAATGTGTTCACTAAAACCGAACCATCCCTCCGAGCAGAAGAAGTTCTTCCACTAATGGCTCAAACGCCAAATGTTTGATATTATCTGATGTGTAGGGAAATAGCACATCATAGAAACCTACTATCTAAATATCAATCAATCGTTTTAATAAACATAAATGTTTAACTCACTTGTAAAAAAAAATCCCCACCCTATTGCATTAGGATGAATACATTAATGAAGACCCAAAGCAGATTCTCTATAAGTGTTCAGAACGTTTACTTGTGTCTGCCTGCAGACTCTGTGAGTTTTGCCTTTTGACAGTCATCAGCATCTGAAGACTTTCAGGGAACTAGCCAAAGTTTGCAAGACTGCAGGACCAGTGAAGTCCGGACATTTGGATTCAGCCAAACCCTCAAGAACAACTTGTATGTAAAGATGCATAGAGTAACCTATAGTAATCTGTAGAGTAAACTATACAAATAAAATTACAATCTTTATTATTATTACAAGATTTAGTCCTACCAATGAGGCGGTGTCTATTTGAGGCCTCTTATATTCTTTGGATGACTTGAGTTTTTAGCACACTCACCAAAACTTCCAGACTTCTCAGGGGATTTCTTCACATAACTTTTCGTCCCAACAAGGGGAAAACTAGATTACCCTTTTTTAATGATCTCACAACCCACAGAACTATTCTGTGTCCATTTAAGGGCCCCAGCCTTAAGGTTGGAAACCACTGGACTACATTACTCAGAAATGCATAACTCTTGTGCCAGGATTATATAAAAACTAATCCCACAAACTACAAATATAAAACTACAACAGGAGCCAGGAAGTTTAGCATGATCACTTGAAACTAGTAGAAACACCTCCGTCCAACATTAACAGAATATGCCTCCAGCATCTCTAAAGCTTAGAAATGAACACAGTTCACTTATTGTCTATTTAATCCGGACAAACTGAAGTTTAGAAATAGAAAATTGCTTTATGGATGTTATATCTCTTACTATTTGTTGGCTCAGAACAGTCTCCAGTCAAACAAGTCTCTAAAAAGTTCTTCATCCTAACCAAAAAACAGTACGCTTTAGCAGTTACCCCTTGTTTCCATTCTGTATTTTAAGCTAAGCTAACAATCCGCTAGCCATAGCCTGAAATAATACAGACAGATTTTAGATGAACTAAACTTACTCCACGCAATAAAGTCAATAAGTCCTCAAAACTTAAACTCTAAATATCTTTAACTGTACATAAATGGTACTTATGCATTGCTTCATCATCATAAATTATTGTTAATTATTCTTCACTTCTCTTCAATAAGATTACAAAAATTGACTTGTAGTTGATTGTTTTAACTTTAACCTGCTGCTGCTTTTGCCTGAATAAAGAACCTGAATGTTTCTTCCATTGCTGTCCATTTGTTTCCACACACACAAAGAACCAAGGTGCATGTGTTTTATTTTGAGTGTCTATGTGTGTGTGTGTGTGTGTGTGTGTGTGTGTGTGTGTGTGTGTGTGTGTGTGTGTGTGTGTGTGTGTGTGTGTCTTTGTATGGGTACAAAGCCACAGGGAAGGATCCGTCTGGTCAGAGGCAAGATTAAGAGGACACACCAAGGACTCCGTGATGCAATGCGAGCCTCTCGTTCTGAGCCCTGAAAGCGCCACTCGGGCCTGCAGGCTGAATTGACCCCTGAACCCCTTCTGCAACTTCCTGGACCTCCCTCTCTCTTTCTCTGCAGTCTTTTCTCACCTCGCTGCCTCTCTGTCTCTCTTTCCCCATGCCCGTTGCGTCCACACAGAGGCTGCATCGAGCGGGCAGCAGCCAAATGGCCTGCCCTCTGCTTCATATTGCTGTTGGTCAGGTTTTGTTTTTGTCTTTGACGGTTTGACTTTCGTTCACAAAGCCCAGGAGGACTCCTATAGCCCAGGGACGGACACACTCAAACACTCACACACTCGCACTTGCGCCAAGCTGAAGAGTTCCGCTCGGAGACCCCAGGCATCTTCTCCAGCTTCTGTCAGAGCCATGATGTCATTATGAAGAGACACAATGCCTCTTCATTATCCCCCCCACATAAAACACATACATCCCTACCACTTAAAGGACACACACACACATACTTCATGGGCAAAAGCACACGGTAATGTACAGGTAAACAAAATTCAATAATAACTTTTACGATTTTGAATTGCTCACTTATTCCAGGTTCATGTGTATTTTCTCAGGCTGAAAATCGTTTTCTTTTTTTCAATGTACTTCATATATTGGTTAATGTGGTTTTGTTGGGAAACATGCATAATGTTAAGTGTCTTCACATGGAAAGGATCACGACAATAGCAATCAACAGAAGAAAAGAAGCAAAAGCAAACCTATTTCTGTTCAATTTTTATGAATCATCACTCACTTGCCAACGCACAGCCCAATTTAAAAATAAAATGTTCTGACAATTGTATGACACACAAAGGCCAACCATTCAACAACAAAAAAAACCAACAAGGTGTCTTTTTCTGTAGCTGCAGAAACTATACAAAGAAACTACACAAATCTAACTGCCTCACAAAATGTAATAAAGAGCATATATTAACAAAAGTGGTCAGCTCCAGATAAAAATAAAGGTCTAATTAAATCTTCTCTTGGTCTGCCTTTAATTAACTGCTGTAATACTACTTGTCACTGCTGCCCCTGGCTGTCTCACGCCTTAATCTGATCAGATCGTACAAAGCAGCTCTGTCTCTTACCTCCACTCTTCCAACAGGCTGAACAAAATAAAGCTGTGCTGTAGAGATGAGGTGAATGTAGAAGACATGTCATGTCTTGTCAGTAGAATCAGCTTGAGTGTATATCAGAGTCGGTAAACACAACCCCAAAATTAACCGCTAATCAGCCTGAAGGGTTTGGTGATCATACTAACAGGTCATTGACCTACAGTTCGCTGGTAGACCTTTATTATCTGTGTGGCTTCTTGCTGTAATGCAAAACAGTACAACAGTCAGGGAGAGGTCAGTGGAAACATAGGCCCAGCAGGACATTGTAAGACATCCCTACACATGCTCTGGTTTATATGTGACATTTAGAGAAATTTATTCAAATGTAGAAATGTTCAAAAGAAAACATATTTACTAGTTTAAGTTTGTTTGCCCAAAAAAATGGGGAGATCATGACAAAAAAGCTTTCAAAGTTAAGGAATGACTAAGGCTCTGTGGAAACAGTTTATTAAGTGTGTGGATCCTGAACGCTGTGCCACTGGGTAGAGTCAGCCTGAGACCAAGTCAAGACCCAGACAAGACCAAGGCAAGCCACACGGTGTAAGCCACACAGTGCATGACACACAGTGCATGACACACAGTGCATGACACACAGTGCATGACACACTTGACTTAAAATGAAACACAAGTTCTCCTCAAAAATTGATTGATGGTTTCTATTCTGAATAAAGAAAACACTTACAGGACACAAATTATTAGAGTTACAGAAATGTAATTTAAGAAACAAGTGAAGTTATTTATTCAAATTATAGCAGACTTGCAGTCTTAAAAGGGGCCGAGACCCTCAAAAGATTGCCTTATGACCAAGACTGGTGAGCACTATGACACTACCAAAGGAGCAGAAGATTAAGGAGATCTCCAGCATTCATTAGAGCCATCTTTTTAAATCCTAGAAGCTTATTAAATGGAAAGCCATGGTCTTCTCTTCTGAAACGTGTGTTTTCTCTTTGTGTGAGTCCATGTAGGTGTAATGCTGGATGGACTTTTATTTTGACATGTGTTTGTCACGCTTACATACACAGGTCACTTCCTGTTAGTTAGTTAGTTATTTCACATTTAAAAGAACTAAAATGTTTGAATGGAAATGTGAATCAATATAACTAGCAAGTTTGTAAATCGTCTGGTATAGTAACAACTCTGTCTGTGTAAGAAGATGTAAAGATGTAGGCCTACCATAGAAGAAGAAGGAAAAGCAAACTACTTCTCAAGTTCTCCCTTTTGCTAGCAAGAATTTTCATCGCTACAGTGAAGACAATAAATGTTTTACCACGTAAAAGCATGTTAATTTTACAGTTCGTTTGACTGTTACTTAAGGATTTGGATTTAGATTTGTAGAACAGTGTCAAGAGAAAGAGATGCTGAAAAAGGGTTAATGCAGCCTAAATGCCTGAGAGATGTCCTTTCAAGTCAAATTACCCAAGGTGCCTAGCTGCATACAGCCTCCTCTGGATACCTTGATTAGAAGTGCGGGTTATTTTTCCTGCTCTGAGCGCTGGTCTACCTCACCTTCCCTGCCACATTGGATTTAAGCGTCTCTTTATATAACCGACAAGCCTGCGTGTGAGTCACGATGATGCGAGAGGCTCAGATGGTAAAGGAGTCCCAACCGGTGCCCAAAAGACGTGTCACTAGTAATACCTCCCCCCCAGACCTGAGGTGTCTCCTTTCATTGTGCTGTAGGCCTCTGTGATCCGTGTGGAAGGGCGGTGCGCCGGGGCCCAGGCATGCCGTTAGCAGCTCACTAACATAGCATTAGCTCCACAGTCATCTCAGTGGGCCTTCGCTGTCTCAACCGTTTCCTCACGCTCGGCTACACACACCTTCTGTGACTCCACACCGCTTGTTAGCCGACAACCCCCCCTCTTCTCCCCTTCCCCCAAACTGTGTCTCCGCCTAGGCCTTTATCCTCCCTCCGGTTTATCTCCTTACTCGCTCTGTGCATCCTCCTTTTTCAGGGTTTAGAGGGTATCAGCAGGCGCTCTTGTTAGTACTAACAAACACATGCTAAAAAAACTCCAACACTTAAGGCATTTGACTGTCCTGCTTAAAAAGAAGATAAGGAAAAAGAACAGAGAGAGCCATCAGATCACTTTCTCCCCTCCTTGTGTTTGGGGTTGTGGGGGTTTGCCGCAGGCGACCTGGAGGGGAATGAGATGCTTGTTAAGGAGTGTTCCTGGGAATGCAGCTTGAATGCCACCCTGGGAGCTAAAATCTACCCGCTAATCTGTCTGTTCCTGCGAGGCCGAGTCTTCCTGGCGAGACACATTCTGTTACAAAACACACACACACACACACACACACACACACACACACAGAGCGCACGTTACAGTCCCAGCCAGATGACATCTCACTCACCCTCGAGGGAGAGAGCAAAGGAAGAGGTTCAGAGGAAGAGAGAGAGAGAAAGGGGGAGTCGCTGGGAAGAGGGGCTGCAGATTAGGGAGGTAGATGACATCTCACACATCCTGACGGGAGGGCATGAGACGATCAGGTGGGGGATAACTTTGTGGCAGGGGAGGTGTAGACATTTCGATGGTAGAAAAAGATGAACAGAGAGGGGCTAGTTTCAGAAAGCTTGGTGTTTTTAACTAGTTTTGGGGGGCATTTTTGGGTAGCAGAGGACAAACCAAACTGAGGGTGAGGTGTGAAAGGGGGGCAAAGGGGTGAAAGGGTGGGGTGAGCAGGGCTTAGAGCAGTTGTCTTGAGGGAGTGCGGAGGATCCTTGGAGTCCTGGCACCTTATGGCATGGCCTGCAGTCAAACAGATGCTGCAGGCCTCGCCAGGCTTGAGCAGGGCACAGATGAGACCGTTTAGAAGCAAAGGAGGGACGTGCCTCATCTTACAGAGCAGTGTGTGTGTGTGTGTGTGTGTGTGTGTGTGTGTGTGTGTGTGTGTGTGTGTGTGTGTGTGTGTGTGTGTGTGTGTGTGTGTGTGTCGACCTGTCAAGGAGAGCGTGAGTTGTTTGTTGAAGTTATGCTAATATGCGTCGTCTTCGGTTAATTGCACATTCGGTGGTTTAAGATCATGATATACTTGCAGGTTCACTGTTATCAGAAAGTGGAGTTCCTCGCAGTTTCAGCAATACACATGTACATCATTTCCAAAACAAGTACTATCACTATTATACTACTTATACACGATCAATTCCATGATTAAAAAGAAAAAATGTCTCTGTAGGTCTTTGTAGTTCTTCTGTAGGTGACGCCAAAATGCAATATCTGTGAGTGGAGCCACGCCAAGCACTGAGCACTAAGGATCTGAACACAAAGGGATACCTTGAGATTCAACAAAGAATAAATTTAAAAGCTTTATAAAGCACCTTTTTTACAACACATTCTCAAACAGCTTAGTGTGTGTAGAATCTGGTGTTAAAAAACTTGAGCCGTTCTATGAACTACAGATTTTAGTATCTCTTCAAGCAGGTTATGACACAAACTGAAGTTAATACTAATGTCTTTATTTGACCTCGAAAAGCAAACGAAAAGATAATCAAGATCTATGAGGTTATTTTGAATGCCTGTAACTGCAGCTCAGGCTCAGGTGTCAAACAAAGTACTGTACCGCCAAAACAGCCTCTCTTTATTTAGATGTTTCCATGGCACAGATTTACCAATGTGTGATATTTATGACTGTTAAAAGAAGGCAGGATGACATTTATTTTAAAAAAAATAAGCAAAGAGGTACCACGTTTCCACAGGGGATGCCAAAGTCAACACAAAGCAAAAGTTCCTCACTGGAGCTATAAAGGTTTAAAATGCAACATTTTATACATTAATCTAGCAGATATCAAATATATCCTCACTGAATATAATATGAGTAATGCCTTTGTAAAACGATTGAACTCAAACTCCCACTGGGCTTGTTGTCCTTGTGCTCTGCGCTCATACGGGATGTGACGGTGCTTCCTTCAGCTTGTTTGTGTTTTGATCGGAGGCTCAAACATTTTTCATTCATGTGAACCCCTCTCTGTCCAATGGTTAGCCCCGCCACCACATGGGGGGGGGGGGGGGGGGGATGACTCTCTCCTCAGGGACGCCGTCAGCAGGGGCTTAATGACAGAGAACAATTCAATGAGAACCAACTGACTATCCAAACCGAAGATACAAGTATAAAATACGTTGAAGAAATAAGAACCGAATCAACTTTGGTCTTCATATCCGAATCAAGATCAGTGGAAGAAATGGCTGCACTCAGTGGTAACACTATAGGAGGGGTGGGGGAGTGGGCAAAGTGGTGTGCTGAAGGGACAGTTGTGTTTTGGATTGAGAGACCAGTGATATATATTATACCTTCAAGAATAGCTCCTTTGAGTCTGCCCTTTTTCTACTTGTAATTAATTACGCTAATTTTTTTTTTAGATAACTCACAACAACAAAAAGGACATTTAATGAAGGGGATGAGTCACCAGGGGAATAAGTAAAGGAAGAGAATAGATTCATGGTATCTAGGTACGGCCATTCCTGCTCTCTTTTCATTCCTGTCTCTCTTCACAAATCAAACCTGCATTTTTAAGGATGGTAGACAGGTTATGGAAAAAAAAAAAAAAAATCCATTGTATCTTTACTTGAGAATCTGTGCGTCTGTTTTGGAAAACTACCGACTCTAGTGGGTGGAAGCATAAAGTAAGTGGAAGAAGAGCAGCGCCAACTCGCTCCTCGCTGTCTATTCTCTCTCCTCCATCTCTATTTTTTCAAGTGTAAGTGATAATATCCTCCCTTTTTCTACCTCTCAGCGGCTTGAGTGATTTGCTAAGGCGGTGCGTTCATGTGTGTGTGAACGTGTACATCTGTATGTGTGTGTGCGTCTCACATTAGCCTTTTTCCATTAAAGCAATTTCGACGCCCATTGTATTCCTGAAGAGGACCTGGGAAGTCACTAATGGTGCCTTGCGTCCACACTTGCGCGCTCACGCACACACACACACACACACACACACACACACACATACACACACACACAGATACTGGCCTCACGCGAACACAGCAGAACATCTCTCAGTGCGTGTGCTATCATCACCTGTCGCCTGATTGCTGTAAAACACACACATTAGCATAGAATGAGACACATTATCACTCCTGATTATGGGACGCTAAGAGGTTTCACAGAAAAAAAAAAACACCTCACACCTTTTCTCCACAATGCCGCCTGCTAGTGAGATAAATGCATGTTGTCCAACATCTATGACGCTACCGAAACAGCCTGAAGACTGCGCTGATGGATTTAATGGCCTCTTGTTGTTCATGATCATAACTGCTCCGATTTGTCATATCAATACTAATTTTTTAAATCTGTGGTCCGGCTGCCTCCATCAAAACATGTACTTTGAATGTTTCCTGCTGTTTTGAGAGTGGAGTGAAAAGGCCCTCGCTGGTGGTGATTTGAAAGGGTTATTACTTATTTTACTGGGGAATAACCTAAGTAAGAAGAGCACACACACACACACACACACACACACACACACACACACACACACACACACTCACACTGCATCCGCCATAACAGAGGTGACAGAGCATGGTTAGCAAGTGGCCCTCTTTTTTCCCTGTCTTGATGATTACAGGAAGTGTCAGCCATGTACAGCGGAGGCAGAGGACACTTGTTTGGGTCTAAGGTCACCCATCTCTACACTTTGCAATGTTATTTTAAGTCTTGGGTCCCTGATGAGGTTTGCCATTTTTGAGAGGCCACGCTCATTTCAGGGGTGCACAGCGTACAGAAGGAAGGAGGGAAGACATTGTCATTGATGAGTTTTGACTATTTTCTTAAGCATGTCTGTTTTTTTTTTTTCTTTTTTCATCCGCATCCTGGAAACGGAGGAAGGGCCATGTCTGGATCCATATATAGCATGGCAGGGTCACAAGGTGACGGGCAGAGGGCTAAGATGGGAATCCCCCGGCTTTGGAGTTTAAGTTGATGGTGTGTCAAGAAAACAGACGACTCCAGGTGACTCAAAGGGTTAAAAGAAGGATTCAAAATTCCTTTCTGTGGTGAAGTAGGCACCATTTTACAAAAGCACAACTAAAAACACAAATATCAAACTAAAAGTTTTTAACCACAGCTCTTTTCAGACTGCTTTCCCCCCCACCCCCAAAATCCCATTAATTAAGCTCAGCTGTCATCACATCTTTGTACATATTCCACGACGGCGTTAACATAGCGTTGCGGAGGCACAGCACAGTGGAAGCTCCACATACACACATAATCAGAGATGCATGCACACACAGCGCTGCGCTCCCCCAGCTGGCTCCACTGAAACTGTCTGACCTCTGTAAAGCCTCTGTTACTACCTCTGAAGACGGTACAGTAATCACTTTGTTTATTCTATAACACCATCGTTGAAAATAACTTGTTTTTCCCCCCAGTGGTTATAGGTTTAATGACTTTGCTATAGTCTGACGGTAAGCCAACCCATCTGTCCGCTAAGTTCAGCTTCATATTCAACAAAAAGACATTAGAGTTGAAAAACTGTCAAAACATAATAAAAAGGTTCGCATTTTAGAGGGAAGTCTGGAAGAATTAATCAACTAAGATTTTGATGGGTTTTGTTTAATAAAACAGAAAAATTTAAAAGGCCTGTACAGCCGGAGAACTTAGTATTAAAAGCGATTTTTAAAATCAACCAAAAACTGAATGTAAGTTCAGATTTCCTTGGCACTTAGCAGCTTCGTTAGCCCACCTGTCATGCAGCACACACATACAGAAAACACACACACACACACACACACACACACACACACACACACACACACACACATACACATACACACAACGAGGTCTGTGATAATGACATAATTGTCCCGGAGCACACAGCCATGCAAATAGGGAAGATGGCTTGTGTTGCCATCCGTAGGTCTCCGCCATCTATTTCCATTATTCTAATGCACTGCTACTGATGACCTCCTCTCACACAATTAACAGTCAGAGAGAGAGAGAGAGAGAGAGAGAGAGAGAGACAGAGAATCTGTGGTATTAGAGAAAAGCATTTTTCTGTCCTCATCTTTCTACCCTGATCTCCTGGCCTGTTTTTAAAAAAATGGCGTACCATCTGTAACATATGGTACATTTTCCTCTCTCGTTTTTTGTTTGACTTTTGTCTCCTCTCTTCATCCATCCCTGGAGGCAGAGATGGAACTAGTTGGACAAAAAGAATTAAAGTTGAAAATATCACCCGTCTCTTTTTTCACATTCCCAAACCATTCCCTCCTCCATATTCTTTTCTGT
This sequence comes from Labrus bergylta, assembly GCF_963930695.1. Classification (NCBI taxonomy): domain Eukaryota; kingdom Metazoa; phylum Chordata; class Actinopteri; order Labriformes; family Labridae; genus Labrus; species Labrus bergylta. The sequence goes on along the minus strand of NC_089209.1, from coordinate 13,543,159 downwards.
GTGTGTGTGTGTGTGTGTGTGTGTGTGTATGTGTGTGTGTGTGTGTGTAATTGTGATCTTGGGAGAATGGGCTGTTGATTCTGGTCTGTTCCTTGGCTCCCCGTCTCATGGTCTTGGCCCGGGTCTGATCCCCTCCGATTGGATCGGGGGGCTTTTGTGGTGGCTGATGGGACAGAATTAAGCCAAGTGGCACACACTGAGCACGCTCCGTGGCGGGCAGATGGAGGGAAAGTGAAAGAGCTGTGATTTCTCATTGTGTCCCACCGTCTTTTGGGGTGTGTATGATACCCCTAGAGCACGTCGTCCATCCAAGAGCTCTATTCTTCAATCAGTGGCCACCGCTTCCTGGGTCCAGAGACACGCCTCTCCAAGATTTCATCTCGGTATCAGACCACAACTGGGTTGTAAGCAGCTTAGAGAAGAATAATGCAGGATAGCAAGATACAGCAGGTCAGTTAATGTGTAAGGCTCTGAAGTGTAAATTACAATGACTTACTATTATGAGCAAGTAATTGTTTCATTTGCAAAACTTTTACAATTAAACAATTTTTATTAAAACGTTTTTTTTTTTTAATGAAAAATATTTATTGTTTAGAGAATAATGCATGGCAACTTTATAGATTGAAATGACACAGCCCACATGGAAATCTTTAAATAATCTGGGGCCTTCCATACCACTAGGATTAAAGCTCTGGGTTCCCTTTCTATTGTATAAACCAAAAGTAAAAAAAAATGTTAATTAGCTTAAGGCAATACAGTGCCAATAAAAAGTCCATACACATTCCTACCACTATTTGAAAGACACAAATTAAGTGTTTAAAGTAAAATGTAAAACCGTTTCTCAGGCATGACCCCGCGCGGCCCACCTACAGTAACCTCAGGGCCCACCAGGGGGCAATGGCAATGGCCAACACTTGGGAGTCACTGATTATTGAATAATTTATAAATATACAGTTGTTATTTAAATGAAGTCTCTGCATCAGTGCACTTGCACTTGTGTCCAGCTGTTGACAATGAGCTTGTATGCTCAAGAGATTTGGGGAGTAAACAGATGCCCAAAATGTCTGTTTAAACATGTTCAAAACCCGATTAAAAAGATATAAAGGGGTTAAATGACCAATGCAGTAAAAGTTCCCACAGATCATATTTAACCTCTTACCTTTGGCGCCCAACCCCTACAGCTTAGCCTCAATGGGATTTACACCACTAGTGTGTCTAATAGTTATTTGACCCACTGCTTTTCTGGACATACATATGTGAGTGTGTTTGGGTGAAAGTGACGATTACAGCAGATTACTTACACCCATGTTAAAACAGGAATTAGTTCCCAATAAGAAGTGCTTACAGGGTCTAAAACATTAAAGATAATCATTTGTGCCAGGGGGAACATCACCCGTTGCATCACGCAAACACCAACTCTTACCAGTGCATGTTTAAAAAGAGTAAATGTGCCAACCTCGCCCTTTCTCCATCCCCTTCATCCCCTCCACCCCTCCCTTAAAGTAGCAAAGCGAGCTGTCCGTGTGGTGCTTAACTGCTCCTCTGATCTGGATATTAGCAACGGGGCTTTGGAGTTTAATATTGAGGTGGGAAAATATTGAAAAGTAAACCAAAAAAAACCTGGATGTCTAGTAGGAAAGGTTGAAGAAAATGCTTTCTCAAACCTTCATCAAGGACTGAGTCCAGCAGAGCCCTTTGCCCCCTGTTCTAAGGGGGAAAGAGAAAGAGAAAAGGAAGAGGAACCATGAGAGATAACAGCAGTATCATTGCGTCCCCAGTAAGGGTTGAGTGATCTACTTTGGAGGGCCACGGAAGGCCTGGCCAGCAGAAGCCAGATAGATGCCTGAGCAGGCTGGCAGAGGACCAGACACCCCTTTAAATCTGCTACTATGGCTAATCTCTAATCTGGAGATTTACTATATCTGTTCCCCTCTGCCCCTGTGCCTCTGTTTCTCTTTTTTCCTCTCTATTCCTACCTCCCTGCATCTATAAATGGAGCAATCTGTGAGTATTTCAAAAATGCATTTATCCCCAAAATGTGTTATTAAAGACTGTCTAATTCCCTGCACATCCCTCGGCTGACCAAGCCCCGCCCCCCACCCCTGCCAAGCAACACACATAAATGCACACACACACACACAAACACACACTCAACATTTTTTGCAGATGGTCGCATAATGCACAATCAGCCAAACAAGTCGGCTGATTTCAGGGAGGAATGTTGGACTCCCTCTCTCCCTTGGAGGGCATCCTTGGTGGACATGGCTTGCTAGAAGCCATTGCTGGCTCTGTGCAGCGAGCTAGCATTGGTCGCAACCAATCCTGAGTCTTCCCTTTACTGGACCAGCTTACAGGTTTGTCTGAGTAAGACAATGTAGTAGGATTGGAGCAAGAAAAAGGGAGTGTCTTGCTTATCTATCAGGTGATTAGGACATGCTAGAGCTCGTATCCTGATTTCAAAGGAAAGCTTTAAAATGATCCAAAATAAGGAAAAAAAAAACGAAACAGTGCAGTTTAAAAAATAATGTCTCTGTCACCATTGGTAATGTCACTAACTTATTTATAAATAAATTACTGTTACTTTTTTTTAAATATAAATAATGAACTAATCTTTTAGGAAAGCAGAATTCACTTTCACTTCCATCAGGCTTTTTTCCTTTTAATTTGACTATTTTTTCCTCTCTTTTATAGAAGTCATCCACTCTCTCGATTGGCTGCTAAACTAATGCTTTGTCAGCTGGAAGTTAGCATACACTCGAGTGTGCTGCATGTGAAGTATTCAAGTATGTGCAGCAGAAAACTGCAGACTAACTGGCTGCTGGGGCCGTTTCTATTTGATCTTTCCATATTGAGTAAAAATGTCCAAAGTGTAACATGGTTATTAATGGAAATACAATCCCACAGTAAGATTGTTTTACTCAGCAAATAGAATCCATGAAAGCCTTATCCAGTCAGACGTCTTGATAACACATTTTCTGTCTTTATTATGATTTCGCAGCGATGTATTTGAATTTGAAGAATGCATCCTTTGCAGCCGAAAAAAAGCACCTTTCCATAAGAAGCACTCAACTCATGACAGTTTTGAAACTTGCATGATAAAGACATGATGTGTCTTTATATTACGGAGGTCGACAAAGGATCTGCTATTTAACATGGAAATGTATGCAGTCCACTGTGTTTTCTATCAGGCTCAATTCTTGCAATTCTCCCCTTGTTTTGCCTTCCAGGTCCGGATTTGTTCAATTCATTGTCACCGACTCTCTGAATAGGATAGGTGAATGTTCACTGACACTAATGTGTCACGGGTCAAGAGAGGAAGGGTCCCACTTAATGTGCATCTTCTTCCCTGCTCTGCTCTTTGCTGCCACCAAAAAACAATGCTTCCCTCCTCCCTCATTCCTGCCTGCCCGTACTTAGGCCCTCGCAGCAATTATGCCCAATCACAGGACCTCAATAGGAAGCAACCAGGGCTTGTTTGTGCCTCTGCGGTCATTAAGAGGGGGGCGAAGAAAGGAATTAATGACTTAATTGAGGAGGAGAGAAAAGAGGGAAATCACACAGACTCTGGGAGCGGAGGGGAGAGTATGAATGGGGCGCCTGGAACGCTCCTGGAGCAGGGGATTGTGGGATTGCTGAAGTGTGTCAAGATTTTGGTCGTCCTCCAGAGCAGATGGCGGCTTGTCGTTCGCATACCATCTATTCTCCTCTTTGTCAACCCAGAACAGCTTCTTTTGTTCCTCCCCATTGCTTTGCTGCAAAAGTTCATGAGCGAAGGGAAGAAAAAAAAGAAAAAGAAACAACACAACAAAACTGAAACATTGGTCCAGTTTGCTCCAGATTAACAGTCTCAACGTCTCTCTCTCTCTCTCTCTCTCTCTCTCTCTATGCCTCCTAAGTTTTGACCAAATCAGAAAGGATGCTGTGTCTAAAGTGTTGCTGTGCCAGGCTTGGCACATTGCTATTCATTCCTCTCTAATGTGGCAGGGTCCCCTCACTGCCAAGCCTCCACTCCTGCTTCACAGACTCCTGATTACTGTGGATAAACACGCAGGAGGAGATCCCCCTCCTCTCCTCTAGCCACACCAACTGAGACTTGAGAGATACGCTACCTCCAGGAAATTCTGGCTCTCGCTATATCTCTTCTAGTCCAAGATTTCAAATCGATAAAGTAATCAGGAGGAAGCTGAAAAACAGCTTGCTGACTATTCAACACACCTCTGAAATGTTCCACTTTGGTAGTTGCATCAAAAAAGTTAAACAAGGATGCATGCAGCACGGTTAAACCCAAGGGTCCACAGAGCTGATGATGCTAAACCGTGGCGCCCGAACAGTTTCCTTTTTCTCTTTTTTTCTTTCATGTTCCTGATTCCTGGAAGCATTCCTTGTGACAACATCGAATGAAAAAACAACTGAAGCTTATTTGGAAAATAGCTAGCACCTTTGCGGGGCTGAATAATTAATGTATGCTAATGCTAAACAACGTATTAGTTATTCAAATGTGATCCTTTTAGACAACAGCACTGTTTACCCCCTATTACTCCCTCTGATCGTCCACTCCAAAAGGGCGGGACATAAGAGAAGAAAGAAGAGGAAGAGAGCCCAGATGAATGTATGTGACACTCGCAGACACCAGCCAACACAACAAAGAAACACAGTGAGATTAGCATGACAGAGAATACTAGCGCTTCAGACATTAATAAACAGCATGAACTATAGACACACACAACCCTCAGGGGCCCGATGCAATATTCATCTCCTCTACCTCCTCAAATCGTTCTCTTTTCACACCTCTCTGTCATTTTTTTGTTACATTTTCAACCCTCTCTCCAGCCTTTTCTGTTCTTCTACTCATCTCATCTCCCTCTCTTTCCCACCCCTCTGCTCTTTCTCAGTAGACGTCTGAAGGGCCCTTAAACCCAGAGGAGATGGGGACTGGTCTTACCCAGGGCAGGGGGCACTGTGTGGGCGTGGTTTGGATCTCTGTCTGGAGGATGGTTATGTGTCTGAATGTTGGAAGAAGGGCCTCCCATTGACAGATTAAGGACCAGGTTGGCTGTACTTGAAGACTATGGTTCTCTATCGCAGGAGGTGAGACTGGAGTGCCAGGTCACACATTAGCATGTGTTTTGTTTGCAGCTCTGCTGTCCCAGAGTCCGTTACTCAGTTGTATCATTAACAACCAGCCGCTCGAAGAGGAGTAGATCCACTGTCTTGTTTGCTGAGAGGTATTTGCACAGCCTGTTAGGCTTATGTAAAATATGTTAATCTTTCTAACACACATTTATACTACACAGACTTGGGAGTGTTTAATATTGATACCCCATACTCAGTAGACTTAAGAGTATCCTGCCTGTGTCTACATTTCTTGATATCTAGTACACCCAAAGTACTAGTTGTTCCATAACTAAAATAACCTTTTCAGGAGAGTTTTGATGATTGATGTTGCACAAGGTACTAATTTAAACAAAGTGTATTACCAACAGTTGATCATTTGGTTGGTCTCTGTTGGAGAAAACAGCTGTAGACGAGGCATGGAGGAAAAGCATGGAAGAAAATATAAATAGCTCTGGGGATGGGGTCAGAATCAAAACCTACTCAAGTCACCTAACAAGCCTATTTATTTTAAGTTTTGTACTCCGACACATGCTGTATTACACTGCACATTACATGTAGTGTTGGCTTCAGAAAGTTCTGCTGCAAGCTAAAATGAAGCCACTTTTGGAAAAATATCTGAGGGATAGAAGGTAGACTTTAAATATTTTAGGTACCACAAGCCGGCCTGTATTCTGTGAACTAGAGGGGGAAGAGCACACTATGTTCTCTTTAAGACATGATGGTCATTGAGAACTTCATTGATGTGAATAATGATTTTAGATAATATTTTAAAAGGAGCCACTTTAGAGAAGCTCATATTGTAGGGCAGCAGGTTGGAGCAGCTAAAGAGAGTCTTTAGGTACTTATTAAAACTGACTGACGATAGAGTATTTCAATAATCCAGCCTTGAAGTAAAAAATACATGAAAATCATCATCATCATCGCCATGTTAAGTTGAATGAGTTACAACAATGTGGTTCATTGTTAAGTACAACTAATGTTGTCTGCATAATAATAATAATAATAATAAAGATTTATGTTTATAGTATGTAAAGGTAGCATAAGGTGAACGATATCTGTTTGCAGACCAATCCTTGTGGAAGCCTTGTGTATTGGTTCCCAAGTTTATTTAAACTTTGCTGCCCTAAATAAGTGAGTATATGATATTAAAATTTAGCCATCTGACATCCAACATCTGATAATTCCTCAAATACTGAAAACAATTGCATGAATGAAACATACTGGGGAGACAGAGGTTGTGTGGAGCAGTCACAATATCTTAACATGGGTCCTTAAAACATATTTTTATGCCAGCTCCCGTCTGAGAGCTGCTTTCATGTGTGCATCGGCGGGGCTAAGAATCGCCTGAAGCAAGCTCCTCAAGTTAAATCAGTCTGGGAATGTCTTTGAACATCCCTGAAGCTACTCCTGCCTGCACAAAGGATCAATGCGTCTGTGAAAAAGGCAAACACAGTGGAGTCAGCCCCCCCCCCCCCCCCACCACCACCACCACCCCACCCTCCCACCTTCCTCCTCTTCGTCAAAGATGGGTTTTAATTAGACACAAATTAAGGTATTTCCACAGCCGCCATAAAACAAAAACCACATGATGGGAGAGCTGTGGCTGCACCATTACCAATAATCACACACTAACTTCACACATTGTCTCTCAGCAGCAACAAGGTCAAAGATGTGAAGCTGACCTGGTTTTGACACATATGTCACCTTTTAAACGCTGACAGCTATAGGCCCCTCCTCCCTCCCCTCTTTTGATAATGATATCAGTATTAAAGTCTTTTGTGTTTGATAAAAGGAGCTGCTATTTTTTGATACAGAACAATAATGTATAGCTATTACGGTATCACCTATGTGGACTGAATGACAAACAACACAACTTAGCATTGAAACACACACATTCTGTTGGTCTGTAATTGTGGGGTTTGATAGTGAAGTGGACGGATGCGTTTGGTCAAATGTCCTTGGATTTATTGTAACTGGGGAAACAATGAAGTCAATTTAGGGTGTAAATCATAGGCTTTCATCCAGAAAAAAAAGTCCTGGTTGTGTTCACCCTCTGATAAGTCTGTTCTCTCTCTAATTGTACAGTAGTATAATAATTAAGCTCATGACTTGGAGGTGTTTGCATGTGATTTAGAGAACATGTTTACCTCTGGCACTCTTAATGAGTGACTCGAAAGTCGGAAGGTCTAGATCACTTTTACTTTGATAATTATCCTGCTGTAAATTTTTCAACTGGGCCATGAACAGAAATCTCAAAGTTAAATGAAACATTACAAAATAAATATTTGTACGCGAAAGAGATGGACCAACTGATCAACTGTTGCAAATACACTATGTTCATAAAGTTATCATTTTACACTGCAATTAGTTCTACAAAGATGAAAAACTTTCGAACAAACTTTCTGTTGCCCTTGTTGCCTGCCAACTTCAATGACTCCAGCTGCGACTGCCAAAACACTGATTCACAATGTGACAGAGCTGGATGATGACAAAAAAGGCACATTCTTAACTCAAAACACTGTGCTGATGCTTGAGATAGTATTTCTCTCCTTTGTGGGATGGATGATAATAGGTGAAAACAAAGAAGCAGGGTGTAAAATGCTTCAGCTGAGCGTGATTACAGCTGTGGCCGTCATTAGGCAGCCTCTTTAATGTAATTGATGGAGTGGATTCTCATAACAGACCTCAATAGACTGGGCAGGGTCTCCTCGTTTATTTGGACTCATCTGCATTTGGTGTGTGTGTTTTTGCATGTGTGTTTATGTATTTATGTGTGTGTGTGTGTGTGTGTGTGTGTGTGTGTGTGTGTATGAGGTAGAGCCAGAGTGTGCAATAATTACAACTTCACACTCTTCAGACACTTAGAGAAAAGAGCAAAACAAAGCTCAGTAATCAGTGTGTGTGTGTGTGTGTGTGTGTGTGTGTGTGTGTGTGTGTGTGTGTGTGTGTGTGTGTGTGTGTGTGTGTGTGTGTGTGTGTGTGTGTGTGTGTGTGTGTGTGTGCGTGCGTGTGTGTGTGTGATACGTTCTAAGAGCAATTGTGCAAATGTGGTCTCAGTGTCTGCAAGTGTTTGCGAACACACAAAATTGTGAATGTGTGAGGCAACTGTGAACAAGTTAGTCCCATAAGTGTGTGTGTGTGTGTGTGTGTGTGTGTGTGTGTGTGTGTGTGTGTGTGAGAGAGAGAGAGAGAAAGAGAGAGAGAGAGAGAGACTGTTTGCATTTGCTCAAGGATCCTGACCCTTCAGAAATGACACGTTTTCTCTATCCACCCCATCCTTTCCCCACACATTAGGTGCTTACAAAAGACAGAGCACTAATGCATCATCTAATTGGCCTAGGCTCCTGCCTCTGCCTCTCCCTCCATCACTCTATTAGCTCAGTAATTACCCATATGCCTCAGCGAGGCGGGCGTCCAGATAATGGCCGCCTCAAGGGCCCTTGAGCGCGGCAGAGAGGGGCCGCAGTCTGTCGCCGCAGGAACACAGCAAGCTCTCCAAACTATCCCAGAACGGCACTGGGAAAAACACAATGGGAAAGGAGTTTGGCAACTTCATCCCAATCCACCTTTATCTCCCCATCCTCTACCAAAAAAAGAAAAGAAAAGTTACAGGTTGAGGGATTGGAAATGCAAAATTTGGCTTTTTAAATTAGCTGATATGTAATTGTGTGAGTGAGTAGACCTCAGACATGCTATTGCATTTCTTCAAAGGAAAGTCGAAATTCAACACCCTGGCCAAGTATCCTTGCAATCATATCAACATGGAATGATGTCTAATTTTTTTCCCACTGCTAGAGTCCTGCTATGTTGCTGGGTGTCATAGGCCTATGTCTTTATGTTCAAGTCTGACAGTCATGGTTATGATTTTAAGTTGTTTTAAGTGGGTGAAGTGTGAATTTGCTGACATTCAATCAAGAACAGCCCCTACTAGTACAATGTAAGGCTCTAACCTTGGTGTGGGTGTCTTGTTCCAGCTACGGCTCAGACAAGACTCACATGCCATTACCTCTGTCCTCCTCTCTATGATACTCATTCTTCCTTCCTTTCTAAATCTCTCAATTTTTTCATCCTTTTTAAAATGCAAATCATAATTCTTCAATCTACAATCTTTAGCCTCTTAATTGAAATCTCATAATCTGTGGCAGAATAGAACTGACTGCCCTCATCCCATCCCCTGATGACACTTCCAAAAAGAGTACAACAAAGAGCTTCTTAAATAATTCCCTTGCTCTCAGCATGATATAATATGGATTACAGAGCTCTCTCCCTCTTTCTCTCTCTCCACCTCCCACTCTTGCTCCCTCAAGCTGGGATATAGTCTCATCCCTCCATCCTACCTAAGGCAGATTTTGTGACACTCAAACTGACCAGGCAGCATTATCTGTTTTTTAAATCAGATAAATATATAAATAAAGCATCCTGCAGTAATGCTAATATATGCCCTAAGAGGGTCTAAGGCTTCAGATCTGTGGACTTAATCTGGGTTTTGGGTAGGTATCTTCCCTTGGCCGTTCAGAGATTTGTGAGATCACTGTCAGTCCTGGGCCGGCTGATTTATCTTTGCGTATTGTGTTAATCTGTTGGCATACAGATTGTGGTGGACTAAGGTTCAAGTGGGAAGGATTAGGGGAGATCTGAGCAAAGCTGGTGCAGGCAGCCTTCTCAAAAAACGCTTCATGCATTCGGGCCCCTCTGCGGGTTTTTTTGAACACTGACCAAAGGGACCACTGAAGCATCGTCTCTCTGCCTCTCTCTTTCTCGTACACACTCTCACACAAAGATACGCACAAATCGCCTTCACTCCACCCTCTCCATTCCAGATTATTCCCCTCTTAAAATCTCCCCTCAGACCAACCACTGCGAGTGCAGGACCCAAAATGCAAAAACCAGTGGCCATGCCCACTCCACAAATCCCAAAACCTTTTAGAGCTACTTGACAGAGAGAAATCCATCTGTAGGGGATATCTAGCGTCCATTACTTAGGGACTAATGTCTAGGTTTAACTCAGCAGTATTTATTTACATCACAGCATCTAAATAAAGCTTTTTTTGTGCACCAAACCCCACCGCAGTAAAACCTTATTAAGCTGAAGGCTGAACATGGACAAGGTTTTTAAGTTTGTTAATTGTTCGTTGTCAGTTCAATAACCCGGCACTTTGTGTCGGACTCTCCATGATTATCTCTGGAGAGTGATAAAATCACTTCAGGTAAATGAGTGATTGGACTGGAGGACTGCTGAAGTACAACTCAGCAGTCCTTTAGCAGCTTCTGTTTGCTAAATGGAGCCATGGAGTTGGAAGTATGAAGAGGCTGGAGGGGTCAGAGGGGTCTGCATGGACCAGCAATTGGACAACTCTCGGAGGGACGAGCAACCAATCACATCAATCATTCTCTACGAATCCTCGACCCGGAGATCCAGCAGGAGAGCCGAGATTTCATTTCCACCAATCACTTGGCTTCAATGAAAGCTAATTGAACAATTCTTATCTCTCGAATCATTTCATATGGTTTAAGTTCTCGGTGACAGAAATAACAGTGGTTGAGGTGCACTTGTCTTTGTGGAAATGTAAGAAAAAAATCCACTGATGATTGTTGAGTTGTCCTGGATAAATATATTGCTTGATTCTTAGGAATAATCCACTGACAAGCTGATTTAGCTCTTGTAAAAGTATGACACAAGTAAAAATGGGAGAAAAAAACAGATTTAAAAAAAAACCAAGCTATATAAAAGATGTCCTCAAAAAACTCAGTGTTGTTGTGTTTCAGATAGAGACTAATGAATCTACAAGACACCACAACAGGGAGATCGCCATTGCATCCGTGTAATTCAATCAACCAAATGTCTTCGTTTGTGCTCCATCTCACGATCCTGCTTCATTAGAGGCAACATCTTCTGGGTCTTTCTGCCTGCGTTGTTAAGGTTAATAGGTCTCTAATATGGTAATTGTTTGGTCAGGGAGAAAGGAGACCAAAAAAAATGTTAATTAAGGAGTGAATGTCCTTTTTTTTCTCCCCTCGCTTCGTTTGTACTCCAGCCCTTGAATTATCTTCCAGATGTCAAGACTTCCAGTGAAGTTGTTTTGTCATCTCTCCAATTAAAACCAGCTGACCGTCAGAAGAAGTTGCTGGCTAATTTCTTTTTTGCGTTTGTGATCCATGAGTGAGCAGTAAGGATGCTAATAAAGTCGGATTAGCAGCGGTGATAGGACTCCTTGATTGATCCTTGTCCGTTGTTGTTTTCCACAAATATAATTGGGTCTGGAGAATAATGTAGCTCCTTTATTTCATCACTACAGCATCCGTTAGCTCTCTTCATTTTTTTGTTACTAAATGTTCTATAATTACCAATTATTCCGTCCTACTTTCCTCTAATAACTATTTTTTTAAACAAGTAAAGGAAATGCATCAGGAGGAAAAATGATCAAGCCGAACAGAGAGGAGGGGGAATATGAAACAAATACTTAGAAGTCTGGCGGTGAAGTTACAAAGCAAGACAAAAGCTTGATTAGCAATAATGTCAAACGATTGAAGCAGGAGTATTCATAAAGGGAAAGATCTTATTAGCTGGAGAAAACAGAATGAGACGGATCATTTCTCGGCCCGCTAAAGCCTCAGGATTACTCAACCTTTCGTGGCAGAGGGGAACAATGTGGCTTTTTAAAAACCCATTTTGGAGAGAAGCATCTGGTTGACAATTATATGCCTGTAAGCTGTTTAATAGGTGGTTTGGAAGAGGTCTTTAAGATCCTGATTTGGGGCTAGTGATCTGGGCCACAGTGTTTGAGGCATCTCAGAATGTGTGTGTATGGGGTGTGTGTGTATGGGGGGTATGAAAAGGGTTTAGGAAAAGACATAAGACGGAGTGAAAAGAAATAGGGAGAGAGAGAGTTTTAAGCCTGCTAAGCAGATCAGTGTCTTTGTGTGCGGTCAACAGAGGCACTTGAAACTTTTCGCTCGCCGAAGTAGTCTAATTCTACCCTTTTTTATTCCTTTTTGGGGAAAAGACTGAAGAAGGGCATTTATGAAGTGCGGACAATCTTGTTTATTGTTTGTTCTGCACTTATCAAAAACTGGTGCTTGTTGCTGAAAATGTCACATATCAAGGGATAAGGGTGAATCTGAGGGATCAAGTACATCGGACCTATCAAACTGATGCCTAATGTCATTTTCTTTAAAGTGAGGCAATACTTAAATTAACAAATAAAATGTCAACTGTTTCTGACCCCTTCTGACTCCTTGGAGCAGGCTGTTTGTGTTTACAGATTGATTAAAAACGGGGGGGAAAAAAGAAACAGTCAATAATCTGTTTTCCCAAACGATTTTTAATCACCCTTTCAAATATTTGTGCCGTCGCTTTCGTGGAGTCGTGTCCTTTAGGATTTGAGATGGCCACAAACAACAGGAGGGGGGAAAAAGGCACAACCAGAAAAAAAAAAGATCAACAAACAGGCGAAGCATAGAGACAGAACAGTTTGAGGATGAACGCTGCTAATCCTGACCTCGGCTAAAGCTAATGCAAATGCATGTTTATCAAATATGTAATCGACATTAGTTAGAAAAACAAGGATCTGCCAGCACTCTGCTCTTTGTTCCGTGATTGTGGAAGAGGAGGATTAAGATGGGCTTTAGTGATGCTCAGATGAATGGAAGGAGAGAGGGATGGAGGGACGGCTGGATGCACTTATGCTCACTGTCAAGAAAATAAATTAACCTTTGCTACTGAATCTGTTTCTTTTTTTTTTTTTTTTCCCAGTTTGCACTTTTATCCACGTTGACAACTCTGGCTCCGGATTTTAATTTACATTTGCTCTTTTAATAAAGTTTTCTGTAGATGTTTAGTCACATTGATTATTTAATGTTATTGAAAATTATTTTCAGTTATGTTTTCCACATTGACATGTTGAGTAATTTCATGTATTTTTTCAATAATATGTCTGTTACATAGTATAAGCTATAGCCAGTTACATTTAGAATATATTCTTTCCAAAAGACACAAATCCAAACACCAGTATCTCTAAAACTCAGAAATAAAAAAGATAATGCAGTTTCAAGGAGAGATCTACTGTATATACAAAACAGACTATTTTAGACATTAGTGCCACTGTGTTTCTTTACCAGTGTTGGGCAAGCTACTTGTAAAACGTCGTGAGCTAAGCTACTAGTTACTCTAATTAAGCTACACTACACTAACGCTATCACCTACAGAAACGTAACAAGCTATACAGCAATACTGCAAAAGTAGCTTGCTACTTCTATGCTGTTTTAATTTATTACACTTATCTATTATTATTATTGTTGTTGTTGTTGTTGTTGTTGTTGTTGTTGTTGTGGTTGTGGTTGTTGTTGAACCAATTGTGGTCACTGTCTATGCTTTGTTTTGTATGTTTGGTTTCACTTCATCTACATTTGATTAATCTATGTGTGCTTTTATGACATTGTCTTTTTATTTTCTGTTGCCATCTCTTTGTTTTGCCTTTTTTAAACTGTGCTGCACTTTTCGTCGTTTGCTCTGGAATGGTGCTGTTAACTTTGCTTATTTATTTACTTACAACAATTTCAAGCAAATTACTTTGGAAAGCCTCTGAAATGTTACCTCATTGCCCCATAATGGAGGTAAGTTTTACAACTGTAATTTAATGAAAACATTTTGGTTTAACAAACAAGGCATTTATTTTGCTGAAATGTTTCTGTTACAGCCGATATAATGCTTGTGATTAAACAGTCAGTCCTTAAACTGGTAAATAAACAAAATAAACAAAATTCACAGTTAGCTACATACTAGTGGTGGCTCAATTTACCTCACTAGCTCCAACCATAGGAGATCCAACTCTATGATTTCATATGTATTGTGCATCTCTTACTGGAGATGATCACCTATAACATTAGCTTACTATTTTTATTTTATAAAGGTTTGTGTTTGATTAAGTAACATATCTGATTTTCTACATGAATAAAACTATAATACAATTAATATCACTTTACTGTCCTTGATTTTGTTGCTGTCAAGTTAGCTTCATTTCTTTTGCTAACCTAAAAGTTTGCAGATTCTTTGCCCATCAAGTATAATTTTCCGTTGAATAGTAAATGGACTTCATAAATGTGTGGGTTCTTCATTATAAAAACCTGTAACATCAGCATGACATGACTTAGTGACCACAATGTTTCTAGTCAGGAGGATACAATGTGTGAGTCAAAAATTAATTAGAGAAAATACTTTAAAGTTCTGTTTATCTGTCTATGATTCATGCGAGTAGTCTCAGTTAACTAAAAATGTTAACCACTGTGTTCAAATAAAACACATTTTCTGTAACATGCCACACATCGTGCTGTGGTATGAGGGAAGAGTTTGGTGTGTCGTGTTGCAGAGTAGTTTTTGTGGTTAAATGTACAGGATGATACAGGGGCACAACTCATTGCCAGTTTGTGCTTCCCCTGGGCACCAAGAGAAACAGAGGTAACCTATTTTCTTTGGCAAGGTTGAGCAGTCACACGCAGACTGTGTTTGTGTTGTTTTAATTGCATTGCTCCTTTAGGCTCTCTTACCTCGCTGTCTCCATCTCTCCTTTCATCACTTCATATCCCTGTTTTCTTTTTTCTCTCAGCCAACACTTTCTCCACACCCTATCATCTCCCATTCTTATATTTATGTGTCCTTCTCCCCTCTTTCCTTCCTTCTCTCTCGATCTCTCTCTCCATCCTTCCCCCGTATTAACGGTCACACAGGGATAAAGGAATGGTCTTGCTGTGCTGTGAGTTTGCCATCCCGGTTGTTAGTAAATGAGGTCATTAAAAGACACTCTGACTTAACCCAAGGCATTTTTTCATGCTGTATTTCTTTGCCATTTTCTTCTCAGAATAAATATAAACACTTTCGATGGAACTGATAGATGCAGGGATCGTCATTATATCACCCCAAAAAATGAGGGTATACCTTTCCAGATTCCTTTTACCTTCCTTAACATTAGATAACAGATAGAAAGGTAAATCCATTTCAATCAATAAATACTCTATTCTATACTCTAATATAAAAAACACTTTTCCCGTGCTGAAACACTTGGTTACATTCAGATGTTATCTCCTACTTAGCTCCGTCCTCTCCTGACCTCTTTCCCTCCCCTGGGTGTTTTGGTACATCTCACAGCAGGGTGGAACCTCCAGGCAAGCTTCAGGGCCTTTGGGTCCTCTCTCTGTGGCGTGAGGCCAGATCCCTGATGACACCTGTGAGCCTTGGCAGAGCTCCTGGTTTACAGTAGCTGTTAGCAGGCTTTTATGTCAAACAAAACACCAACACAATGTGTTCTCTCTCACTGTAACTCCACAACTCCCCACCCCTAATATGACTCCAGCCCACTTTCTCCTGCACTCAAAGTGTTTGCAGCTCTTTTTGCAATCATATGCTACTGTAAACATTGCCAGTGAATCAGTCTTTTCTCACCATGTCAACAAGCTTTAATTATTGTTGAATGTCAAGGATGTCTGCTGGGCCCACCTCATTTCTCTCAGAGCCAATCCCCATTTCTTGTGTTGTGTAACATTGTCCCCTATTGTCCAAGCACACTCATAAACATACTTCATACACAGCATCTCTGAAGTGTATTTCATTGTTCCTCAAGTGGGGAGACGAGTGTTGCTGCTCTCCAAATGGACATTGGCACATCTCCTGAAACAATACGGTACTACCACAACACATCACTCACATGCGTTTAAAAACACCGGACCTTGACCACTTACGGCTGGAAAGAAAATTACCTGAGCACAAAGCGGGAGCTCTTGTCTACACCCTAAAACACATCACAGCACTCTTGTCATTGCAAGTGGAGGGTCTATTATAAACAATTATTTTAGCCCTTCACGGACAGTTTGGTCTTTGTGATGCATTATGTTTTGAGCAAAGAAGTACAGGCAGTAATCAATGGAGGAGCCGTACGGTCAAGGAAAGGCTGCCGGGTGATCTAAACACATACAATCAGGGGTGGGAGGAAGGGAGGGAGGGGCTGGTAGATACTGATGTGTTGTTGATTGTATGCATAAAGGCTCAGTTTGGTGAGGAATACTCCTTGCCTCTTCAGTGGACAACCATGGGACCTTATTTCTTTAACAAAATGTACTGTAGTCAGTGGTTGGAGACAAATAAATATCAAGTATGCAAATGTAAAAGTTATTGTTATAAGCCAAGAAATTCCAGTTTATTGAA
Organism: Labrus bergylta; assembly: GCF_963930695.1. Classification (NCBI taxonomy): domain Eukaryota; kingdom Metazoa; phylum Chordata; class Actinopteri; order Labriformes; family Labridae; genus Labrus; species Labrus bergylta. Next base: position 13,526,850 of record NC_089209.1, on the reverse strand, counting down.
AAATGTAATGGCATACTGTAGAGTAGTGGCACCATCCAAGCTAGCCAGAGCTTCTCAAACATGGATGATAGTAAGTTTGGTGCTGGGATGTAGTCCAACAAGCATCGGATCAAGCTTGCTCTAGGAGCAGGGTTCGCTATAAAACATATAAGGTAAAATTACATACTGTAACATCTACATTTGCATTGATGGGTTGTGTTGTGCAAGCCGAGAGATTCAGTTAACTGAGCTGTCTCAAACTTAATGTGACTTTACTCACAGACAGGAGGCTCGGTTTAGGCTAACCTTGTCTGTCCTGCAGCCTGCCCCGCCATCTGATCCAATTCAACACCAGGTGGTGATCAGTTGAAAGCTCTGCTCCTCTCTTCACTCGAGTGGCCAAGACATGCTGCCATAGATATGATGTCACAACTATAAAGTTGATCATCAATCTTTGGCCTAGGATGTTCTAGTACCAGGTACAATTACGAACATCCTTATGCTAAATAAATGATATGGCCCAGCACAGAAGTCCATTAATAGAACATCACTGAGGTTCAGATCAGGCGGTCTGTTCTTCCCTATCATCCCCGTTCAGGTATTTCCACCCCTGCCCATGTTGACGTCCCCTACCAGAACTATGGAGTTCCCAGACAGAACCTCTTCCAGTGATGCCAAGAAGGCAGCATACTCCCAACTGCTCTTTGGTGAAGAGGCACAAACAACAGTCAGTGCCTAACTCCCTGCCACTTGCAGTCACAGAGAGGCAACCCTCTCATTCACCAGGGCGCTCAGCTGGGGGTTTGTAAGTATCCTACTCCTGCTAGACACCTCTCACCTTAGGGGAATGACAGCCAGAACTGTGTGCGGATGTGAGCCCAAAAATATTTAGTTGGTAGCACTCTACCTCCCGCTCCTTTCCTGCAAGAGAGGTGATGTTCCACGTGCCAAGACCAAGTCTACGCTTCCAGAGATCAACACCCCAAGACCTCCACCTTCCTTTGCTGCCTGGTCTCAACGCACCCGACCATCCTTTCTACGGGTTGAACCATACTGGCCCCCATGGCGGAAAATCCGGCCACAAGATCCTCACCGATCTCAGGGGTGGAGCTACATTCAGGTGAGGTTGCTGTGGTGCCGCTTCGTCAGGGTTTTTGAATTTATGTATGAAGTTATTTTCATTGTTTTGTGAGATGACTGTATTCAAATAACATGTACAAACTCCATGCAGTTAATCAGTCAAGGTATATGACTATGTGCAGACAAGGTATATTAATGTTACTATGGCTTTTAAAGGCCTAATTATAATGTAATGACATCATATTCTTACTCAATGGCATCCTCAATTTCCTGGTAATGTAGTGTTATCTTTCGCTGGTCGGTTTTCCACATACAGTATTGCTAATAATTCTATGTACATAACTTATTTTTTTAAATAAAAAAAGACACCAAGAAAAAGAGGAATTATATAGGGACATAGTTTTTTTTTGTCTTGGTAAACAAAGAAATTGGTGGCAATGGAAGAAACTACTCCAGAATAAACAGTTAAGTCATTGATAAAAAGGGCAACTTGTAATAGACATGTGTGAGGACGAGTGCATAAGGGCAGATTAGGAATATGAAAGAGAAGAAAGAACAGAGATAAGAGGGGAAAAAAAGCGAGAAAGAGAGGTGTGAGACGTGTGGGTGGACACTGGGCATGGTGGCAATGGGCACAGGGGCTTAATGAGAGGTGAGCCAGAGGAGAAACCGAGCAAGGACAGAGAGAAGGTAGCAGGGAGAGGGAGAGGTGAGAAGGAGGGAGTGAGTGATAGATGGTGCAGCAGGAGAGAGGTGGGGGTGCAGAGGAAGAGCGGGAGGACGGGACTTTGGAAAACAGAAGTAAACAAAAAGCTAAGAATAGAGTCCAGGTGTGAAAAGTGAAGGAACAGGTGAGGGAGACGGGGATGGAAAGGACGGGACAGAGGAGAACACAGAAGGAGGAGTGTGGCAGGGTCAGCAGGAGGTGTCCTTTTAGAAACAGCCTTGTAGAAGAGAAAACCAAAGAGAGGCTGTGGAATTTGTCTTTTATTTGTCTTTTCATTTCTCGGCTTTCATTAAACAGTCGTTTTAAACTATTTTTAACTTGGCAAATAACAAATTCAAGACTTCACAAATCGTTAAAGAGCCTGGTCATTAAGGCAAGCACGTCTCTAGATTTATGTAGAATTTGGTTTATAGTTATTTAAACAAAGAGCAGTTGAAGAAAACACTGATTTTGTATTATCAGAATGTATACCATAATAAAACATCAAAAACTTTGAAATATTTAGTTTTGCAGGTTTGATGACAGATTCGCAGAGGCAAGCAGGTGTTGGACTAGCTCAATGCTAATAAGTTAGCTAGCCACAAACATGTTTTTCACGATAGTAGCACAACAGCGCTAATTTTTCTCTGAACTGTTTCTTTTGTTTTTGACATTTTGTTCTTGCGTGGTTACATCATTTTATTTAATAATGAGTTTTTCTTGGGCTAAGTAGAGATAACAAACGTGTTTTCACATCCTTGGTTGCTTGTTGCAGTGTTCACTTTTCAAATTGTTAGCTTGGTCACAAAAAGGGAAATGGGTTCACAAAGTTTGTTGCAAATATACAATTTTTACCCTCTACTTCTGTCACGTTATAGTCTTAAAACAGTTCCCCTTTTCTTTAGCAGTTTTTCGCTAACTGAGATATGGTCAAATGTGGATATTGCAACACAGCTAATAAGCTAAGATAGCATACTCAATGTGAACTGACTGAACACTCTGTTACATCGATAATATACATTTACCAGGCCAATACTACTGCTTTAGTCACATTATAACATGACCGCTTAACACCTACAACATAATCATTTAAATAAAGACCTGTTAAGAATACTGATAATATGAACATGGGGACAATTAGGGAGAGGCGGTTTATAAACAAAGAAGCACACTTCTCACACAAAGGAAAATGGGAAAAGGACAAGCAGTAACTTGGCTCTGCCCCAACTTGTGAAGGAGTTTGGGACAGTACTGTGTCCCCCCCAACCCCCCCCCCTTCTACACTGACATCCCCTCCACCATCACCCCCCATAAAGGTGATGTATGACCAGGGGATGGATGTGCCCTTGTCAGAGCCCTGTGTCTGAAAATGCTGATGGATGGAGGGATGGAGAGGAAAAGGCGAAGAAGGAGAAGGAATGCAGGTGATGGGGAGATGACAATGATAAAGAATGGGTTCGCCACACTGCCACATCTCAGACAGCTGTTTAGCGACGGGGGCTAACACTCTAAGTGTGTGTGTGTGTGTGTGTGTCTGTGTGTGTGTGTGTTTGTGTGGAGGGTACAGGGGACACATACATGAACGTGGCAACAAGAAAACCTAAAAACCATGGCAATTCACAGGAGAGTGAGAATAAAGGCTGCAAAACAGAAATCAAAAGCGATTCTTCCTCATCATTTATTTGTGAACTATTCTCTAGTTTTTGTTTGTTGCTTGATGACTGTTGTTGGCTTGTTGCAGGAGAGAGGTAGCATCTCTTGTCTGTGTATCTTTTGTCCTTCAAGGTCTGGCTGTAGCCTCCAGGCAAGCCTCGGGCTCCAAGGCCTCCCTCTGTGTGGCAGGAAACCAGATCGGACTTAGACACACTCAGCTATGGCCCAGGGGCGTTCACTCCCTCCCGGAGAATGACACTCAAACTCCCCAGAGCCATATTTAAGAGCCACCCTAAGTGATTATGTGGGGTGACCAATGTATATGTGTGTTTTTCATGTCTGTTACTCTTAGACCACAGCCAGCAAGTTTTCAAGGGCCCTTTCAAATTAGAAACAAGGTGAGGATGGGGGTAAAGGGGGATCGTCAGACCTCCCTCTGAGCCTGGTGGGTTTCTGAGAAGGACTTTGGGAATATCAGAGATACATGTCACAGTTGAACACGGCAGAACATCACAGCAGCGGTCATAAATCACACAGCTTGCCTCGCTCATCATCCGCCAGTCACAGGTGACACTGTCTGGGTTTTACTTGACTACAAATCAGGAATAAAATACAATAACAAAGGAGTCTGGGATTAAACTGAGACATCGGGTTAACATTAAATAGACTAAGGGCTTGACTGGTCCTCTCAAAATTTGCCGTTGGGTCAATCAACTTTATGGCCGGTGTGATTTTGTCTTTCATCTTTTTTTGTTTTAATTGGACATGAAATGTGAATGTTTAAACTTTCCCTTGAATACGCAATGAAGCGTAAATTCAGAAGACTTTTTAATTAAGATGCTGAAAAATGTGTAAAGCCTGCACTTCCTGCAGCAGGTCTGGTACTGCAGTGCCCACTGTCATAAAGCCACAGGTGGAGACGTGTGTGGCCCCGACAGGTAGAGAGCAGAATGATCCGGTGATGTCAGGGAAGCATATGAAGCCTACGTCATTGATGATGAAGACACTATTGACAATGATGTTATTGAGGATGGTGTTGACTTTGACTCAAAAAGTCACGAGAAGCTGTCGTCGTTGATGAGGATGACCACCGTGTGCATTGCTCTGTGTACTGCCTGTCAGCACAATCGGCTCGTGGCTCTGCTTTCTCTGTGCGATTGTTGTACGACCAAAATTTCAAAAGTGCCAGATAATCATCCGACGGTTTGGAGCAGCTGAAATCGTACACTGTACACCTGGCTTAATGATAGTCTGGCCTAGCACTGAGAGAATAAGCGCCGTATGGTATCATCATATCCCGAACATTATTAAGCTGAAGATTCTTGGGAAAAGCTGTTTGAGCTGAGATCTGGTGATCATCCGTGTCCAAATGTATGCCAGGGTTCTGCATTCTAACCTTAGTTAAGTACATGTATGTCAGTATTTTCAACAAAATTAAGTTTGACTTCAACTATTGATACAGTAAAATGTTCCCTGTAAGTATATTTACTATTATCTATTATTATACTAATATCACAGCTGCATTATGTTGGGTTTTATTGCTCAAGATGTTTAAGGTTTGAACTGTGTCCTTGACATGAGTTTAGAATAAACAGTTCATGCTAAAGAAATAACCTCTGAGATTGAATGGGGTACAAAATAAAGTACTAAACTATAAAATGTTTATATAAGATAAGTAGCTAATCATGAATTATTTGAAATTATCTATTTTTTCCAGTGCATGTACTTAATCACGGTAATTGGTTATACTCTTGATTATTACATTTATTTTGAAATTAGACTGAATCTTAGCAGGATTTTTTAAATATTTGCTTACTTTATATATCCTTGTACTTAATACAATGTATTTGTAATCCATACTCACCTCTGACCACAAGGGAGTAAGTTTAACACAGTTAATAATACACACCATTATACAGTATGTATATGTCTATGTATGTATACTTCTCAGCTTTGTGAGTGACTGGTTTGAGCCAAAATTCCCAGTGCATCACTGCATAGACTTCTAGGTTTTGTTCTGTATTTGACATCTGACCTCTTCACAGAAAAGCCAAAATAGAGGCTTTACTAAGAATTCATAAAGATTTGTCAAACATAATTTGAAAAGGCTTCTGGTCAAAATTAGAAATAATTTGATTTGCATTGCTCTGATGAGTGTGTGAGGCAATACAGAGATAGCATGAACTTCTTATCTTCATATATATTTTTCTTAAAACTCTTAGCTTTAATTTTCTCTCTTCCTTACATTCTTTAGTTCGATCACTTCCTGTTCCCTGCAGTACAAGGGTCTCTCTAGGTTGGAAATACACAAATGCACATGAAAAAACATTTCTCAAGTCAATATTTTTGCCATACTGCTGTATAAAGGGTCAAGAATGAAATTAGTGCTTAATGTTTTGGGTATTCCACTATCTACATGTTGCCATGGTATTGGTTGCCAAGTGATTGTAATTGGACAGACCATCTAGATATTTCTTGTTTTCTTTTAGAGTAAGGGGCAGGCAAAATAAGATTTATTCTTCTCCCTTTTCCTTTCTCAACATGGATTGGGATAAAATTGTGAAAATCTACGTTCACAGAAAAAAACGCTGTGTGTTTTGACATGTGCGGAACAAATAAAAATGAATTGAAATAAAATCTCAGAGAGTATTCAAAACATTTCTGGAAGCAAAAAATGTACTAAGAAATCACTTTTGCCTGTGGTGTGTTAATGAAATTAGTAAAATTTCTACTAATAAGAAAAGCAAAGACAACTTATTGTAAAAAGTTACCTCTGTGGGAATAAAGGGAGGACATGGTGGTGCAGATCATAGAAGGAATGTGGCGGCGGAAATTAATTGAGGACCTGGTAAGCAGGATGTTTCAAGGGATATGTTGAAGAGAGGAGGGGCAGGGGAGAGGTCTGGCTTGGGACAGTAAACTGGAAGTGTGAGTGTGTATGTGTGCAATGTGTGTGTACAAAATGCACTTGTGACACAGAGCAATATTGACAAGCAGGGCTGATGCCCCTGAGAAAACCTTCAGAATTCAATCTCATTGATTCCCACAGAGGAGTGGAGGACGCTGCCTGTGGTCCATACCCTGAGTCATTACACACACACGCACACACACACACACATTTGCACACACAAATATACAAAACATAGAGGGGCACATTACTTGAATTGTCCCATTTCAGTCTCTTTTCATAAAGTATGCATTGTGCGAAATTCAGCAGGGATAAGCCAAGTTTTTAATTAAGAAAATATCTTGACGTAAACACTGCTACTGTTTTAGACAAGAGACAGAATTATCTAAGTTTCAAAGAATTTGCAAATCCAGCCCTGAGCCCAATGAGTTTTTTCTCTACTACGCGCCACTCCAAGTCATTTGGCTCCCACACTTAAGACTTTATTAATGCTTTTCTCTTTGTTTAAGTATGTTAATAGAGTTGATGCATCAACACAAGTGTAATTATACATGCATGTGTGCACACCATAAGAGTGAGAGAGAGACATGATGATGATGAGGAGGAGGTGGACGAGGAAGAGACATTGGGTGGGTGGGGGGGGGGGTTGGTTGGATGGGTGGGCACAGAGTCCATGTGTTGTATGACCTTGGTCACTGCTGAGGGGACCTAGTTTCTTGCCAAGCCAATCAATAAGCTAAACAGGCGGAGGATGGCTATTTGGAGCATGGGAAGCCAAACTCAAATACTGATAGGTTATCTGCCTGTCCCAGCACCACTTCTGTGCAAATATTGGACCAGCACATTTTTCACGGTGACTTGCATTTGGAAAAAAAAAAAGGAGAGGAGTGGGGTGGGGGGACTGTTGAGAACAGACATGGTTGAGCGGATATGTTGCAGAGGGCGAAACCTCCCTCCTCCCTCCATGTGTCTCTCAGAACCCCCCTCTTTTAACCATCCCCCCCAAAAAGCCTTCAGCCAACAAGTGCATCTCCTCTCTCTCTCTCTCTCTCTCTCGCTCGCTCTCTCTCTTGCGCTCTTTCTGTCTCTCTGTCTCTCTCTCTCTCTTGCTCTCTCTCTCTCTCTCTTGCTCTCTCTCTCTCTCTCTCTCTCTTGCTCTCTCTCTCTCTCTCTTTCTCTCGCTCTCTCTCTTGCTCTTGGGTCAAGTGTAAAAAGCAAAATGCACAGAAACTGAACAAAATGAACAGAAACAGACACTGGAAGATTCAAAACTTGAAACTGAAATCAAAAGTGAAAAGTATTATTTCTTACTCTTAGGCCATTAGTTTCTATCTTGCTGTTTCAAATTAAATTCTTATGGACTTATTTGTATTTTCTGCTATTTTATAGGCTACTTTTAAGAAGTTTTGAAAAGCTGCTATGATATTTTGTGATATCGCTCCACAGATAAACCTATACTAAAATGAACCGCTATTGTAGTCGTGGAAAAACTTGTTTTTAATATTCCCCCCATTGTTGTTGATAATGTATTTTCCAGAATTACAACTTTTCATCTGACAATGGTGTGATCCTTAGACTCAAAGTAGTGGAGACCCACTTATCCTCAAAGAAGATGTACTACAGATTTTTCATAATATTGCAACCCAAAAGTTGCCTTAATCCGCGGTAGAATATGACAGTAAAGATTTTGTTAAAAAAATGAAGCATGATTATATCTTTAAAATCTTTTGAAGGATTTGGTTTCTGAATAACTTCATATCTATGAATTTCTAATCAATGCCCCCCTGTTCATTCATTTAGTTCTGTCATACGAGAGCATGAAGTGGGTGTGCAAATTCATAGGTGTGTGATTGAAGCTTTTATTTATTTAATGAGTTAACTAAATAAGGTCTTCACTACAGAGGCACATTGCTTTGTATTTTTAGATAAATCTTACCCCTCTCTTTTAAACAAAATGAGAATAAATCTAAAGACAGTGTCATAGTAGTCCAGGTAAATACATAAAAATGTGAAATGAAGACGTGACAATAAACTAAGAGGGAATTCAAAGAAACATACTAAAACAAACAAGCAAGTTTTCTTGTGTCTGGGTGTGTGTTAGAAAGTGTAAGACAGGGACAATTGTGACTCTAAGTGATCTGTAGCTCATGGCAGCTGGATCTGATCAATAATGGATGTATGACACATGCCAACCACTGTATCCCAACCACTCTGGAGAGACACCAGACAGTCCAATGTGTGTGTTTCTGTGTATGTGTGAGAGCGAGTGTAAGTACAAATGTGTGGTAGCAACAGTGAGACCCCTTTGAGATGTTCAAAAGCTGAGAGGAAGCTGGGAGAAAGTAATAGAGAGGCAGATAAATGGGGGAAAGAGGGTGATCTAAGGGGAGCCAGCACAGTGCTTTTCCCATCAGGTGTAGAAGTCAAAGCCAGCTCGCGTTGAGACTGGAACAATGACTTCAAGAGCGGCGTGCAGCAAAACCACATTAATTATTAGAGAGGAGCGATCAAAGCACAACTGTGACATGAAATAAATGAATTAAAGCTGGAAAAAAATGCTGCCATCTGGACGAAGGGTTTCACATCCCAGAATCATCTCACTGCTCAGATGCCTGCCTTTGTGTTTTATCCTCATAATTTTCTGGATTTGCTCATCAGTTAAATACGTGCAATATGTTAGCTGAACTAGATGAAGCTAATGAATTGTTTGAAATAGTTTTCCTGCTTGTTGATTTCCTCGAAAGAACACATTTTATGTCATTCAAACAATCATCTATTTAGCTGTTGAATCTTATGAGGCATGCATTTTGTTGCCTTCTATTTTTTAAGTCAGACAATAATGTTGATGTTAATCACATGAACGTTGACTTCAGAGTTTAGGCTAGCTTAGCATAAACACTGGAAGCATGGCAATCCTGTATCTTGGCTAGATCCGTCCAAAGTAAAAACAAATAAAAAAATATGTCCAATCCTCTAAAGCTTAGTTATCAGGACACCAGTAAAGTAGTTATTTGTCATGTTAGCAAGTTCAGTAAAAGTTGTTTTAGCCCTCTAGCCCTTCTGCAGAATCTCCTGTTTTAGCATTTCAGGGACACAGGTTCTTGTCTCTACCTAAACAAACCTTCCAAACCTTGAAACCAAAGTGAATTCAAGACATTTGGAAGCTTTGCAGACTTATTGTCCTTGGCTATGGATAGCAAATAAATGGTCCACACTACCGAAACTAAGTTCAAAATGTTGGGTAATACATTTATTTACTGTCTCTCTGAAAGGTGCAGGAGGAGATTGATAGCAGTCTTAAGTCTATGTTGGAAGTACAGCTCAAAAGCTGTAAAAGTACAATGCGAGTATTTTCATGCAGTGGGAGTTTCATGCTTAAACAATCTCTTCTTTGTGAACAATAGCAGAGTTCAGTGACTTCATGGTCTTGTTGTGGCCATGAGGTTACTTGGCAACCTGTGGACATGCTGCATAGAAGTGCCCGACAGACAGAGGAACTGTTCATGTAATGAAAGGTAAACTAACTCCACCTAACATGAGAAGTCTGGTAGGTGTAGTTTCAAACTGTGGATAGAGCCTTGCTAAGTTCTTAGGTGCATACACAAAATAAAGCAAATTAACATCCAAAACACTATAATTGTTCAAACCGTTTAATGTATTACCATCCATACTTTGAAGTACTGGTGAAGGCCAAAGCTGAGCAGAGGCATGTGGTTACAGATTTTGCATGTTTGCTAACAGAGATGGCCCTGTTTTCTGTCTGTCTGTGGCTCTGGCTGGCTGAACTGGTGTGATGTTGTCTTCCTGTTTCTGCTCCTCCACTTGGGTCTGGCTGCCGTCCCTCCTCGTCTCTCTCTTTCCAACTATCTCACTCTCTCCTTATCTTGCTTGCTCTCTCTCCTCTCTCTCTCTCTCTCACTGACACTGGGCACTGCTCCCCTCCCTGACCATCTGGGCCTCTCCTCCATGAAAGTGTGTATGTGTTGGTGTTAGTGTTGGTGTGTGTGTGTGTGTGCATGCACACGCAGACAGGCATGTGTAGACGAGTGCTTGTGAGCAGTTTTTCCTCAAGAGGGCATATATGTGCATGTTTGTGTGTTTGTGTTTGGGTGTGCGTTTGTGTGTTTGTGTGTGTGTGTCAGTAGAAGGGTCTTCCTTCGCCAGGTGGACAGCTGCTACTTAGTAGCCTTACAGCTCAGCCAGCAAAGTCAGGGATGGTGAGCTGGTGGACTTAACCCTTTATAGTCCAAAACAATGTTGAACATGGACAACACACTGGAGAGAGAGAGAGAGAGAGAGAGAGAGAAAGTGTATGTAGTTTTCTTTGTGCAAGTGTCTCATTGACTCTGGTTTACTGTTTGTGTGATCTGTTTGGGTGTGTGGTTTCTTTAGTTGGGCATCCTGGGTATTTTGTTTTTTCAGTTTTTAGTCTCAAGCTGCTTTTTTAATATACCCTTTTGTTTATTGAAAAATCATAATAGAATAGATTTATGGTATCATTTACAGATCTGAATTTTTATTCAGACAAAGGAAATAATAAAACAAGTCCAAAACACATACAATCATGAGGGGAGTTCACTGAATGGCGAAAGAGTACTCAAGGTGCTTGCTTCAGAAAGTACAAGTAAACAGTGTCTATCTGGGTACCACATTTTATTTACTTCATATAGGCTGTCATCTTACTGGCAGATGAGCCCCTTAAAGAGTATTTCTTCACTATAATGACAGAACAGGAAATGAATCAGTCAGATTAGAGCTCTTCCTCTGTAACAGGAGGTATGTCTAAAGCTGTTATCATGCCCTCCTGAACATTAATACATCATTTTAGAAGGACTGCCCCTAAAATCCTCCTGATCTGTTTGTTCACACATGCTCCTCACTGCGGTAGACTATCCTGGTCGGTCGGGGAGGGGGGCGGGGGGGGCTCCTAAGGCAAGTCATGACGTAAAAAGAATGACTTGGACGCAGCATACGAAGCAACAGTCCACTAGTCAACGCTATAATGACTATAATTGCTTCTATATCAATGTGTAATTCGACAGAATGACAATATCAACGAAAGAGCGAAGAAGAACATACTGGGGAACAGAAAACATGATGCAGCAGTTAAATAATGTGCAAGGAGATCGTAACAGTCATGTGCATACAACCTACGGTCGTGCACCGATCTCAGGGAATAAACGGCTCTGTCCCCTCCCACTCGATTGAGGTAAATTATCCTCATAATATCCTGATGCTTCACTCGGACGTTCTGCCAATAAAGAAATACTATATGGGTTGGCAGGAGAAACTCCAGATAAAGTCTGAGTAAAAAATGTAACCCTCAAAATGTAGATTACAGAAATAAGTTAGGCCTCTTTCTCCCACAAAGTAAAATAATATCCATTTTTGAACGATGCTTGTTGCAGTTGGGACTAGATGGGATGGGATCATAAAGTTTTAGATGTTGTCTAAATTGCTTCCAAATTTTAAGGAGGGGATTTAATGTAGGCCTACATTTCAAAACGACAAATTCTCCAAAACAGGACAAATTACAGTGCTGCAGTAGTAACCTAAAACTCAGTATCTCAGAAAGTGTTCTAGCCTTACTGTACAGTAAGTCAAAAGTAATCTGAGTAACATTAACTAAGGATATATTTAGGAATAAACAAGACAATCTGCTGCTGCTGCTGCTGCTGCTGCTGCGTGTGATGTACACTCCCACCATCACCGGTTGGCTGTGTATGTGTGTATACAATGTGCACAATCTACATCTGTGTGTTTGTGAGCCTGGCAGTCAGATTTAATACTCTTATCCGTCCCGGCGGTCCTGTCTTTGTCTGGTCCTTAAATGGAGGTTTAGTCTATGCAGTGCAGGCCGAGCTGGATGAGCTTAATCAAACCATTAGAGTCCTGAGCCCTGAGGAGCATCTCACCACCTCCTACTGAGATCTGCTTTAAGACACGGTGGCAACAGCAAACACTCAAACCTCTGGATTAGATCGGCTCTCAGCGACTTAGTGGGGTCCCTCTCGCTCTTTCTCTCTCTGGGCTCTCTAACTGGCTTTATCTGTCTGTGGGGCTGAAAGCATACAGAATCAATCAATCAATCAATCGTCATTTTTACAGCATCAAATCAAAATAAACATGAATAAACACAGTTCAAATCTATTCTCTGTGGTATGTCATTTGAAGAAAACTAACTTTAATCCAGCATGAGTAAGCACTTGGTGAAAGCAGCAAGGAGCATTTCATTTGAACAGGCTGAAACCTCCAGCAGCAGTAGGCTCATGGTTGAACAGCCGTCTGCAGCAACTGGATAAAGAAGACTTTTTGTAAATGCTAGCAAGCAAATATAAATACAAATTACATCACAGGCATACAGAGAGAGATTGAAGTAAATAACAATCTTGCTTAAAAAAAAAAAAAAAAGCTCAAAATCTTTAAACCACTCAGTAAAAAACTAGGTTAGGTTCTTCCCCCAAAAAAACTTTAACTTGTAAACTTGAATTAGAAAACTTGACTTGAGTAAATAAGTGACCTCTATGTATCCCCCCCAAAAAATAAACTCCCATGTCCTTGAATATACAAAATTCCCACTTCACAAATATTTGGAACTTGTTAACAGCAATCACATAGAGAGTCCTGCACAAAGTGATCCTCTGTACCCATGTTTTCCATGGGCTCTTTCCTTAATTGATTTCACAAGCGACAACTGAGGATTGTCTTTCAGAAATGTTCCTCTATGGCTAGTGTGCAAATGACAAGCAGTAACAATGCCAGTTTTGTCCCTGGCCCCCTTTCTTGGCTGCTTGTGTTTCACTGTTCTTGCTTTGATAAGGGCTATCAGAACGCATTCTTCTTCGGCCCCAGAGGATGATGGGTATTAGTGTTTTCTGAAGGGTCTGGGTCCACTTCCTTCTGTCCAAGGGAGACAAGCATATGAAAATACTTCCCCTCAGTCCAGCTACTGCGCCATGTTTAAAAGATTAGAAACAGAGGCTTAATTTGAAGGGGGAGCTTTGGAAATATCAAGAAGAGACCATCATCCCTTGTGTTTAGTTTGTAGGAAGTGGATAGAGATATCCCCCATTGTAAATCTTTCACTGTGACATTTGTTCGGGAAAAAAAGGGAGAGGGGGAAAGAAAGAAATGGGACATATTCTAAAGCCTTTCTGTGTTACAGGAATTAAACAAACGCAAAAAAGGGATAAAATCGGCTTAGACTGTTGAGACAAGTACATCTAAGAGAATGCACAAAAGGAGGGGTGTAAAAGACGGATTCTTCCCTGCTAAAAACTTATCAAGCACCGGCTTTGTGCTCAATCCATTTAAGTGAGTCCCTAACACGCCCCTATTGTATGCCTTTAATGGTCGAAAAGTGACTTGTGCAGGGCTATCGCCTCTTCATGGGGATTATGGCTAAGTGCTTAAGTTGTAGTGAAACCCGGATTTACTGATGGCAAAGAGAAAAGGGCCAGGGAGGGAGGGCAGTAAAAAGGACCCTTACCAAGGATTTGTGTCAGGATTGCACTGTTCCCCTCGTCTGTCGGTGGCAGAGTCGAGGGAGGACAACTGGTGCTCACATGCAAGGCGAAACACACACAACAATGCTTTGCACAACATCCTTTTACTGTTCATATCTGTGTTTTCCTTGTGATCCTTCTCTCTCTCTCCCTCTCTCTCTCTCTCTCTCTCCCTCTGACCCCCTCTCTTTCCCTGATGCTCCCTCTCACTTTCAGCCTGTGTTTTAATTAATTTCTAGCTGTGCTGCCGTATGAGTCCTGGCCAAGGAAGTGTCTGCTCCTGCAATTTCGGCCCGCTTCTCCTGCGGCTGCCAGAAAATGACTCAATGCTCCTTCAGTTTCAGGAAGGAGAGGTACACAAGGCCAGCAAAAGAAAGAAGAACAAGAGGGGCAGAGAAATAATCTGTTTTCATTGATTGTGCTCCATGATCTCTGTCCTCAGTGCGATGTCCACCAAATGTCTTAATCTGCAATTTAACTTGAGTTTCAATCATTCTTAACATCTATCATAAGAAACGTATGTCTTATATAACTTATAGACAAATATTCATTCATCTCCAATGAGTTGAGGGCCTTGTGAAGGCGACGGCGTGATCACATCTAAATACAAACGTACTTAAAGCTATATGGCACACTTGTTGCCTAAAATGGTGAGTTTTACTCCATTAGAGTGGCTCTTTATAGCTAGAATCATTGTACACGTTTTAATTTGGGAATTGGGACGGTATTATGATCATTCCTGGTAACTTTCTGACCTTCTCGTCCTCTTCACACAGTAATTGCCCAGGTGTGCAGCAGTGGAAGTTTGCCACTCAACTGAAATCACTTCTGTCCTAAAAAAACAACCGTTTTTTTTTTTCACTTTACTTAAAAGCCCCTGTGAGGAACTGTTGGTTTGTGTTGAAAGGTTACCCCTTTCCCATTTTGTACATGCACAAGTATGTTTTCTGATGAAAATATCTAATCATGTTACCAATAAATGAAAATGAACAAACATACTACTCACATGTGAACCTTTTTCTAAGACAAATGAAACAAAGGCTGTTTCTCCAGCTATTCAGTGGAATAAGTTATCAACATACAAATACAAACTCTGTTGAAATTATTTATCCTGTAACCAATGGTTTAATTTGCTTAGTATGTCATGTGGAGACATCAGTGTTGGTTTCAATGTGTCTCATAACCTGGTACTGTAAGAACCAGTTTAAACACCCTGCCTTGACTTTGCCTGCACATGATCAGAGATCTTTCAAAGCAAAATCTTGTTTACTTTCCAACCTTCAAACACATAAAAAAACATAAAATCTCCTGGAGAGATGACTAAAAAACCTGCTTACATGTGTTGGACCATAGGCTTACTTTTAGTTGCTACAGGGCTGGTCAAGTTCCTCACACACTGAAAACAAATTTTATCATGAAGAAATCTGACAACATCTAAACTTTGTAGGTGTCAAGCAGGTGAGGCTAACATCCTTACAAAGGTTCATCCAGAACCACAGAAGACATTCAAAAGCTGTTTTCACAGGCTGGGTATTACTCCTCATTATCAGTAAAGTGAGACTGCCGAAATCTGTGGAGTGCCCTTTTTTTTTAAATCAATTGGATAATGGGATTCTAAGATGGGTACAGTGTGTTATGTACATTTTCAATACAGGAAGTGGATGCTTGTCATCTTCCAGTGTTAAAAGCACCGTCACCTTCAGACGTGAGGGATATGAGACACGTTCATTTGAAAGAGAAAGGTCCTGATGACACCGCTGATGAACAAGTCGCTGAGAGAACGCTTCTACTTGAGCATTGTGTGTTTGCGTGTATGTGTATCGTGAGCTAACAGACTGCATGAAGGTAAACTCGGGAGCACCTGCCCCTATTGTCATGCTCTCTCCCACCCACTGTCACACACCTTTCCCCTGAGCACACAACACCCAATACTGAGCAAAGATGAAGAAAGGGCCCAGCCCTGCAGAAGGCAAAGGCTGCCCATTCAAATAAAAACATGCTTTTCTTTCACTAAGCCTTGATATGTTCCTCAAAGCTACAGAGGCCAATTGTCTGTGTGTACCTTTGTTGTCTCGTGTTTAAGCAGGCCGACGATGATAATGATGATGATTATGATGGTAATGATGACAGTGGCTTAAGGAGAAGCAGCTGCTAAGGGGTTGGGAGAGACGCAAACAATCGGCATGTTTACTCAAGAAAAGGTACGCTTTGGATGTTCAAAGTGATGCTGCTGAATGGCGACTCTCTTGCGTGTGTGTGTGTGTGTGTGTGTTGTGGAGGAGGAAAGCCTTGAGGCCCATCTCACACAGTCTGCAATTAATACTTCAGGTTTCTGCTTGAGTGTACTGGAACTTTCTGTTTGTCATTTAATTTGGAGCTTAACGTGCATATCATATTTAAGACATTCAGTGAGTAAAAAAAGACAAGGGGATTCAAAAACTAAATACTTATCTGTAACTCATCGATTTAGTTTATTTTCAGATGAGTTGCTAGGTTACACACACAGAATTTGTGTCTTTTTATGTGTTTGCAAAACAGTAAGTGAGATGAGCTCAGTTGAGGTTTTTTTTAGATTCTTCTTTAAAGAGCAATCATTTGTTTTGGTCCTTTGTGATAGTGGAACAAGCTGTAAGCAATCTCACGTTCACACAGCGGATTTAAATCCAATATCTATCCCCATCAAGCGCTGTTTTGTCCTCTAGATGGAAACATCTTATTTAGCTGAGGCTTAATGACCCATTTTGTTGATGTCACAAGTTAGTTGCAAAAAAAAACAGGTACAAAATCAAAATATTAGTCCCTTCTTTGACTGAAAACGAGATTGTGAAAAAAAAAAAAAACAATGGTCTGAAAGCCAATAAAATGCTCTAAAATGCAGCTGTTGTGCAAAATCTTCATGCAACATCTGTCACATCACATGTATTTAAGCTTTAACAAAAGCCTCCATAGCTGCATACATTTTTATTTTTATTTTAGGTTTTGGGCTTTTGCCTTTATTTGGATATGACTGTAAAGTGATAGACTGTAAAGAAATTTGGGGAGAGAGAAAGTTGGGGATGACATTAACCAAACAGTGTCAGGATCTGGAGTTGAGGCTGAGAGAACTGGAGCCTCTGTACATGGGATCCGTGCTCTACTCACTGAGCTAAACCAGTGGCCAACAAAGTCTCATTCTGACAGTAACTAGTAAGTATATCATAGTAACTTATTCATCAAATCTTCATTACTTTTTAATAGTGAAATCATTTTAAAAAACACAAACTCACTTTACATTGTCGCTATAGATCTAATTAAGAGATGTGTGTTTTCCAGCAGCCTCTAAATGTGAGAGCATTTTCTACATTTGTGTTTGCGTGAATTGGCCTTCCATCTTCCTGAGTGATTCTAGGATTTGCAGTTCTCACTGTGGCGACAGTGATATTTTCGCCCTACTTAAGCTCCAGATGCTGAGAGGCTCCTTGTGCTGGCACTGCTGCAAGAGGGCCAAAGAGGTTAATGCACCAAGGGAGGGAGACGCAACCAGCTGTTGGCCTTCTAATGTTTAAAACCGCCTCCCGTCCATCTATCCTATTCTTCCTCCCTCCCTCCTCCTCCCCTCAAAGGAAGAGAGCCCAGGCAATAAAAAGCGCTTGAATGGTGAAACATCTGCTGGGAACATTTCAGTGTGGCCAAGAGCATCTTAAGTCCTCTGGAACCACAATATGAGGAGACATTTTCTGGGCACGGGGGCATCATGGGCTTAGAAAGAGATAAGAGGAGATAATGGCAGGGTTGAGGACTTGGGGCCTGCAAATGCACAATCAGGAGATCCGCACAGAGATGGGGAGGGACAAGAGGGATAGAAGGAGGGTCTAAGAGGCCAGAGGAAAGTGGTTTTGGTAAACAATGCTTCAGCATTAGCATGATAATCTCAAACATGCTTTTATTTCGATTAAGATGTAGGTTACACTGGGGGAGGAGTCTGTGCTGTGCAAGTGTCTATATGGTGAACTTATTGCAGGAGTAGCTCTGCCTCTTTGTGTGCATGTGTGGTCGCAAGATGCCTTCCAGAAAGAAATACAAAATGTAAAATCATTTAAAATTGCAGTTTTAATCAATTTTTTTTTTTTTTTTTTACATTTATAGGCTACAAAAGTCAAATAAAACCATGCAAATAAAAATTATCATCAGTGTTTTACTTTTTTGTTCTTGTTGCAACATGACCCCGAGGTCATTTCCACAGATTAGTGACATCAGCTGCAGCAGGTCAGTTTACACGGCAAGTGTCGTAAATATCAAGAGGAATTATCCAGTAAGGATTTACATGTGTTATTGATGACAAGCTTCAACATCTCCAATTACATTTTATGAATGATCATGTTGTAGTTGTGGCCCCAGTTGCCTTATTTTTATTTTTTTGTTAGCTCCTACTGTGTTTAAAGACACCATGCTGTAATTGGTGCCAGACATTTTAAGAAATAGTGCTGTTAAAAACAGGATTTTACTACTTGTAATACAAAACAGATTTTATTAATTCTCCAAAATCCTGCTGTTTTAGTTCATGTCAGCAGAGAGATAACGTGTCAACTTTTTATTTCATGTACTATGATTTAGGCACTTTCTTGGTCTTTTAACTTGATCACATGTGAAATATTCGAGCTCATATGTTTGAAAATGTGAAACATGTAGTTCAGAAATGAGAAACATGTGGTTTTTCAAACATTTTGTTCATGTGATATTTGAAGCCAATGGCAGGTTCCTAAATGTATCATGGATTACATAAATACATGCAACTTCACATATAGAGATCATGAGATTTGATGTCTTCTTGAATTGTATTGTAATCTAAGTCACGGCAAATAGAAAGTTAAATGAAAGAAAAATGTCACACATATGCATGCACTGCTGTTGCATATCTGCATCACATGCTCTTGTCATGTACTGTGAAAGTGAGAAGTAGCAACAGCTGAGTTCAGGGTCTCAGTAGCAAGATGGGAGTATGTGTCCTTAAGTGTATCTTTACGTGTAACGGCTTTTGTCTGATAGTGATTATATTTGTGCTCTACACATGTGCCGTCGTGGCGCTTGTGTGTGTGTGTGTGTGTGTGTGTGCGTGTGTGTGTGCGTGTGTGGACTAATGTGATTCATTTATATGGTACATGAATGTATAAGTGGCGTGAAAATATGTGTGTCTGTCAGTGCAGGCGCCACTCGCCCTGATAAAAGCCCTTTGACACTCAGCTGTTTAACGGCTCAAACCGACTTTGCTTAGAGGATTAATCACACTCTCACACACTCACACATACAGTACACACAGCTTCAGTGACCTCAACGACACCTCCAACACATCCCTCCCCAGTTTAACAAGCAGTAACTTGTGAGTATGCACATGTGTTTGTATGAGCAAACCAAAGCATTTACACACATCTCAAGCAGACCTGCTGAGGGCGTCCTACACCGTCCGGCCCCTCTCCTCTGCATTTTCACACTGTGGGGACAGGTGCTTCTGCCAACGAGACAAAAGAGCTCCTTCAGAGCTAGCAGCAGCAGCACGGCATAAGGAGAGAGAAGTAGAGGAGGCATTTGTAACTGTGAGTGCATGAGAGTGACACACAAAAAAAGAGACTTTGAATCTATTCTGCGCCTCAAGTTTTGGCCACATTCAAAGGTGAGAATAAGTGGTGTCAAAGAAAGCAAGACAGGAGTTTGAGATGGGTAGGAAACTTGAGTGCTGATGAGAAAAGAAGAGGTATGAATGATGTGGCGCAACACCCAGATCACAACCCTCTCAGGTCAAAAAAAAGTATTAAACGACCTGGTGGAAGTTTCCAGGGTGGTCTTTGATGCCACCAGTTTGCAATGTGACTCCTAACAAACACAAAGACAACACATAAGGGCCGTTCTGTTTTTGCACCAGGCTAACAATACAAGTCCTAGCTGCCACAGTGGATTCTATGGCCCCGATTCAACATGTTCGGTGGTTTCTGGCAGTGTATTTTTAGTGACAGTGTATGTTTCCTGGGTGAGATCAGTAACAAATAAAAATTTCCCATCTGCCTGTGGCTTGTTTCAGAATGAAGTTCACCTTGCCCCACAGCACCAACACCTCTCCCACTGACATCATTCTTAGAAAGCAGTGCTCATGCGCGTGTGAGAGTGTGTGGTCAAAATATCCTTAATAAATCAGGCCCAGAACAAAGATAGATACATTGTGTTATATTCATTACTTTGGTGAATTGTTTAACATTAGATGGAAAGCTTGTAGAGTATTATCGCTATTTTGGCAGATTGTTTTTATAAAACAACTGCTGCTAAGATCTTGTGAATATGGAAACAGTCATTTCGTGATCGATATCAAGAGAACTTGATAGAATTGAGCTAAATGCAGTGGCTTGATTTTGAATGGCCGGGAAGTTATTTTTCATTTTTGAATCATTAAGGTTTCTAAGATGTTTTTGACCTGCTGTACACTAAACACAATACTCTCTGTGTTTTGCTCAGAGTGTATTAGAATTGTTATTAGAATAACTAGAGGTGTAGCAAATTACTCCTGTCTGTATGATTCTGTACAGGACTTAACAAAGGGTATAGATTTAACCATAACCCAATAAGTCACCTCAAATGCCACATCAAACACTGTGTGGTATGTTGCTAATGTAAGAGTCTATGTTGGTAATCAACTTTGGTTCTGATACGATTCCTACTTTTTTAGTCATCTGTCATGTATGGCATCCACTGTGAAATCTGGCCCATCTTGTGTATGCGTCTGTGTGTGTCAGTGTGCGTGTGTGTGTGTGTGTGTGTGTGTGTGTGTGTGTGTGTGTGTCTGTGTGTGTGTGTGTGTGTGTGTGTGTGTTCAAGGGAAGGTACCACAGTGTGTGAACTTGGCATGTCACTGGGGCCAGGTGCAGGGCTGGGTTGTAATCACGAGTATGAGTCCTGGTCAGGATAAACAGGGTCTCTTTCTCAACTCCCCAGGGACCACCATTTCCTGGTACTCTTGTGTAATGGGAGGAACACGACATCACAACAGCAGAGGAGATCAAAGAGTGGTCGTTTGCTGAGTCAGGGTCAAGAAAAACCATTGACTGACTCGAAAACATGCGTGACTGACGGAGGTAGATCAAATAAATTGGGAACGAATCCAAAGAGAAATCATGCAGGGCTGGTGTCCCAAGTGTCATTACTTATATATACTAGCTGTTACACATTTATAATTTCATTTTACATTTTTAAAGTAACATAGCATGATAACGAACATTAGTGAAAAATGTTTGCAAGGTAGCGAGAATCCCGATGGACTGCAGACGTAAATTAGCTCCAAGCTAACTCTGGTACAATGCATCAAATGGCAACATTTATGTTTAATATTGTACATGTTACCTTTACAAATAAAACAGTTAATAATAATAATGCTAACTAAAATCCTAATATGAAGGTACCATATACAGACAGAAATATATAATATTCCACAAGAATACAAAATATGTTAAAACCTTTTTAAGTGACATAATCCTATTCCAAATGTTTAAATCTGTCATGTGCCACATATACTGAGTTTTTTTATTCCCACAAAGCATCATATTTTGGTGTGTTACTTGTGAAACAATTGAAAAACTGTAAGATACAATCTGACGCAGTCTCTGATGTGTCTGACCTTTTTTCAATCCTCTCTCTAACCTAGGAGCAAAAAAAAAATCTTTATTTTTCTCTCCAGAATTCCCCGTTCAGTCTGTGATAACCTGCTATCTGCTATCTATCCCAAGCCCCCCTTCCCTCTTTCTGGGGCAGGAAGTGGAGCAGCTCAGACATACTGTACGGTCCCTCGCGTCTGGGCCGGAACCAGGATGTGTTGCTAGGCGCA
Source organism: Labrus bergylta (assembly GCF_963930695.1). Lineage (NCBI taxonomy): Eukaryota > Metazoa > Chordata > Actinopteri > Labriformes > Labridae > Labrus > Labrus bergylta. Next base: position 13,505,176 of record NC_089209.1, on the reverse strand, counting down.
GGGATGATTGTGTCAGCACTTGCTGGCCGCTTCGTTTCCTTACAGGTGATCTCCTGAATGGACAATGACAGATATACGTTTCCTGCTATTTTTCACTCCTGCAGGAGGAGGGGGGGGGGGGGTCAGAAAAACACCGGACTATGTGACCATAGGGCCACCTCTGCTAGCAAATTAGCATGCCTCCAAAAGTTAGCGGAGACAAAGACACATTCAAGACCTCATGGTGACCCTGGGACCTCCCACTGAAGGTTGAGTCCGTGTTGGCTACACATGTGGGGGATTTGAGGTGGATGATGAGGAAATATTGAGGAAGCCACTCTTGTTTTCTGACGCGTTAGATGAACTTTGATGAGCAGAAAGGTCGAGGAGGATGAGAGGGTGATGGCGCGGCAGAGGGTGTACAGGGAGGGAGGGGGGGCGGGGGGGGGCGGGCAATGGCGTGTGGCAGGATAGCTGAGGTCGTTCTTTTGATTTATGATTTTTCAACTTTGTCTAACTCTGCAGAGTATATGGACAACACAGTAGGGGGGGACAGGGGATGGGAAGTGAAGGAGGGATGTGGCGGGCCATTGAAGTGGAGGGGTGGTCACGCTCTTTTGATTTATGACGGGGGTGATTAATGCCCAAGGATATTACCCCTTGGAAAATGTGCTGGCCCCTTGACTGAAGTTGTGTTTTGCTACATGTCTGACAGGCAGGAGCGATTTGGCCTCCTTTTGTTTATTGACGACAATGTTAAAAGGGGTCATGTGTTGTTCACAAGCCAGGAAGTTTCTTTTTGATTGATATAAAATGAGTTAAAACCAGGTGGGATTTCTTTTTTTTTACTATTTTAATAATTAACTCAAAGACGACTTCAATGTCTATGTAGCAGCAGTGGTTAAATGTGTCATTCGGGCTGTGGTTGGATCAGCAATAAGTAACTTAAGTTAAAAAAAAAGCCCTAAAATGATATCAGATGTGCTGAGAAGCTGTTTCTTAGGATTAGCAGAAGTCATTCGAATTGCATTAAATTGCCAACACAAAGCTAAATATAAATCGTTTTCTATATATAAACAGCTTCCTGTCATTCAGAGTCCCTAAACACTGCAGCTTTAGCGCTAGACACTCAGTCTGGAAATACATACAATGCCACAGATGTGGGAATTTTTTTTGTAAGACTTCAAGTTCAATGTGGCAGCAAAGTCGACACAAGTCATTATGTGTTTCACTATCGATGACTAGTGTTTTTTTTTTTTTTTAAATATAGATTGAGACATTTTAATGCTGTATGATCATTTAGACACTTTGTTGTTTACTTGAGCCCCCGCTTACACAGAACGAGGTGACAGGAAACACTAAGGGTCAGCCATCCAGTTTTTAGAAGACATAAATCACATGAAGTTCACCGGTTCCTCTCCTCTTCAAAGGCCTTTGTTTTACAGCCTCGGCACAGAGGTTATCAGCAGGGCAGCGGCAATACTGTGTATAGTAGACCCACTTACACCCCCTGATAAGATGCATTGAGAGGCTTCAGCTCTCACTTCAGGCTGTCAATAAAACAAGGGAATCTGTGTGTTTTTACAGCCTTTGAATTATGTCACATCGATGTGACGGCAGCACCATTTTTCGATGCAGACTTGTCTGCCAATGTAAACCTTTGCAAGGATTGTTTGTGTTCCTGTCTGTGGGTTTCTACAACTGACCCTGTCTGGGTGATTAAATGACTCCATGCTGCAGATTTCAGCGCCACCATCCCTGGCTGGATCAGAAGGTTATACACACACACAGGCGAGTACAGTAGATATTGATGTCGTCAATAAAAGTGTCTTGGAGTTATGTCAGCCGACTAGACGCTCCAAGGTTAAGCGGTGTTAAGCACTCCTCCTTCTCCTTGTTAGACATCGTTTGTCTCCGTGTCAATCACAACATATGTCAGCCGCTTTATGTTCGCTTGTTCGCTTGCAATGACAACTTTTCTGCATGCCCTCCTCCCCTCTACAATGCATACATCTAATAATCGTAGGTCACCCTCACGGTGCTGCGTGTGTTGAACCAAGGAGTGGGGGCATCGGCTATCGCTAATCACTAACACTGATGCTAACAGTACTGCTGTGGAAGCAGTAGCCTTGCAGCCGTGTGATCTCCAGCTAACCTTGCCCACGGGCCTCTTTTGTCTGCACGCCGCACACGGCTGGCTCCATCCTCTCTCTGTTATTGAGCGGGTTTAAAGGGGGGGGGGGGCTTAATCAATGGCGAATTGCTGGCACTGTTCTCAGGACAGTGACCGAAGCCCAGTCTGTTGCCCCCCTTTGCCTCCCTTCCACCAAATCACCCTGTTTCTTTCTCCTGCCTCCCTCGACCAGTCCTCCACCCCTCAGCCAGCGCCGCCATCCCCCCCACAACCCTCCTGTCTGATTGACACTTGAAAGGTGGCCGAGGACGGGGCCGGAGGCGATGTTCCACGCTCTGGAACCCTCCGTGCAGGGGAACAGCTGGTGACATCTGCAGAGAGGCCCACAAACGGCAGTTGAAAGCGTGCAATCGCGCCCCCTCCTTCTCTTCTTCCCTTGTCTCCCTCACTCTCTCCTTTTCTGTCTCCCCTCCTCTCACCCCTCTGCTCGTTCGTTCTCTTTCATTCTTTCTACTCCTGTCTCCCCCCTCTCACTCTCTTTGCCTCAGATGTCCCCTCTATCTCCTAAGAGCTGGCCCTTTTGTCTAAAACAGCGATACAGGCACCAAAACGCCTTTGAAAAGCATGCTTTAAACTTGAAGAGCGTACGCTGCAGCATGTGTGTCTGAGCAAAACTAAAGAGGGGGGACAGAAAGAAAAAAGGGAAAAAAGAGGGGGGGGGGCGGCAAGTAAACGCCTGTATGTTGTACAACAGCCAAACAGAAACACTTTACTCTCTTTTAAATACACTCCCTCCAGTCATTTCATTTATTTATCTGTCTGCTTCTTCACTGAGAGTTCGCCTAGTGTCTCTGTGTTTGATCTTCTTACATGGAAAACTATCAGTCATATTGATATCCACGTGCACACGCCCAGTTAAAAGCTGCCTTTTAAGAGGCCCCATTGTCCCTGTTCAATGGCATTACCCCGGCTCAGCCCGCAGTGAGTGCTTGGGAAGCGGAAGGGGGTATCGACTCCCGTTAAAAGAATCCAAACGCGTTCACTGACGAGACACAAATCGCCCACAGGAATGTCAAACTTCCGACCCGTTCCCCCCTCCCTCCCTCCCTCCCTCCCTCCCCCCCCTCCCTCTCCATCTTTCTCTCTCATCCCTGCATTTTCTCTGTCCTAGAGTCAAAGGCTAAATCTTTGTTATCTCTCCTCTAGTGATTGTTTTTTTTGTGTCTTAAATCGAGTTTTTTTGTGATTTGAAATTACTGCAAAGTTTTCATGACACAAAACTCCTTCAACATGGCTGTCATTTGTATCGACCGGTGTGATGTATCCATTCATTTTCCATTTAATTTGCTCAAAAGAATCCTACTAAAGTTGACCAGCTTTCACACACCTGGCCACACCCCACACTTCCTGCATCCTCCTCCCCTTCCCTCAATCTCCACCTCCTCTCCTTCCCTAAGAATGTAAAGGGGAGGTCAAAAGGCCGGCGTGCTGCAGGTATTAATATTTCAGAGCTGTGTGAATCCCTCCTTTCAGGTAGCCGGCCTCGCTGACTGAAGGTATCTTCAGGACCCAGGGGCCGGCTGACGGACGAGCACAAAGCGCCCGTCAAGTTCTGAGCAGTGCTGTGGCTCACACTGTCCGTGTTTTTTTGTGGATGTGTGTTAGTGTGTGTATGTGTGTAAGCGGAAGGCTGGGGCAGCTCCCCTGCGGTCTCCTTTGTTGGGCTAACCTGCTGTTTGAATGGAGCAGGAGCTGTGAGTGACAGAGGAAAGTGTAGCGGGCGGTAAAGTGAGATTTTGACCTCTCAATCGCCGTTGAGGATGAGCAGGGGGAGTGAGGGAGTGTGTGTGAATGTGTGAAAGGTGTGTCGAGCCTTTAAGCTAGATTGTTGGTCAAGGAAGCAGGCCCAGGAAGTGTGGCTTTCTTTGAAAGCATGCTTGTGTTTGTATGTAAACTTGACTCGAGCGTTCAAAAAGCGAATGTTTCCTCTCAGATGAAGTAACGGTGCACCCAGCTAGCTAACTTAGTCGCTCAGTAACATGAAACAAGATTCCCCCCAATGATAATATTCAGTTTCAGCTCTGCCAGCGTGTCCTGTCTGCCCCTGTCCTGAGCCCCTCCAAGACAAAGGGGGAAGGAGCCCGGTGGGGGAACAGTAGCTTCTTGTTATTATGACACGCGGTAACATGAACTCCTTGGAAGACTTCTCCTGTCATCCCGGCCTGAGGTCCTCTTTATTCCACCGGCAGGGGAAGTGGAGGTCACGACCTCCTGGACAGATTATGTTGGAACATGCCGCGTTGTGTTGAAACTGACTTGAATAAGTTTATTGGCTAAGCTGCTGACGGCCCTTTGTGCTGACTCCCTCAGGATGCTGAATACAGATTAGTCCAAGGATTGACTATTCATATCAGATTGTGCTCAGCCAGAGTTTCTCTCTCATATCGCTCTTCTCACTGTCTTAACTTATCTAGAGAAAATCAGCTGCAGAACAAACAGAGGAAGACACCATAGCACATTTATATGATTCATTTTTTTATTTTCTCTTTTTCTAAGGTACAGAAGCTTTTTTTTCCTCCTTTTTCTTATTTATGAGCTATAATTGTGATGTGTGTTTGATTTGATTCACTGGAATCACAAATGCATACAAATTGTATAAGTAACAGACTCTGTCAAGAAGTTATACTATTAATTTAGTATGAATAATATTTCATAACTCATTTTTTATTGAACTAAAGTCTCACTTTTGTAGTTATGTTTAACTGCAAAAGCACATTTTCCAGCCAAGGTGCTATAAGAATTAGCAGCAGCACTTTTAAGAATTGCTAACACCTTGCACCTGAAACACAAACAAACACTCACTGTAACCATCTCTATCTTCTCTTTCATACATCCTTTTTATTTTGGAATAAACCTTGAAGCATTCCATTTCAAATTATTTCATGCTAAATGCTAAATTGTCTTAAACTAAATGAGATTTGTTTTTAACTAATAATTTGGTCGTGTAAGGTGAAAAAAACATCAAGCATGCATTTTCTCACTAAATTGTGTATCATCCTATTCTTTCCCCTCACACAGGTCAGTCTGCGATTTAAAAGATGTCATTGTCACCTGGCCGCTGACAGAGACCTGCTATTTTTAAAGTCTTGTTTGTTGCACTATTAATATTCTCACTCTGCAGTCCATGGCAGGGTTCAAAGGCACACGCCACGGTGCAGGAGATGACAAGTCTGCTGTGGCACTGGGCGAGCCAAAAGAGTGACAGCGACGCGGCCGCTCGCTCTTGTTAACGAAATAAATAAATGTGCTCTGAAAAGCCAATAAGCGGCAGGCAGGAAGCAGAGCCAAGGATCGCTGCGTCAAAAACAACAGCTCCAACCATTAATCTCTCTAACTCTCTTAGCCCCCCTTCTCACTTTCTCTCTCTTTCTATCACTTTCTCTCTCTCTCTCTCTCTCTCTCTCTCTCTCTCTCTCTCTCTCCTCTGAGAGAATTACCGCCATAGATGTATAATTCACGGCGGTTTGGCTTTAGAAGGCAGCGGTTCTGTTGGAAAACACAGTGACAGCCAAGTTAGTGCACCCTCTCATTCAACTCAGCCACCTGTTCACAGGGGAGGGGGCAAAGAGAGACGCTTGATTTATATTTCATCTTTCCTCGCAGTCTAATGACTTTGTTGCGCTGCCGGGGCTGGAAATCGTCTCATGTATTAAAGATGACAACTTAAAGGAATCCTAAAGCCCTGACATGATTGAGCACTTACACCGACACTTTTGCTGTTAGTTGAGATTGCTTGTGTCAAGTTTAACTTGTCAGCTTCCTATTCCCAAGACTGACTCTTCATTTCAGGTCCAATCAGTGTCGTCAAGTTTTAAAGAATGGCAAAACTTTGTACATTTGCGTGTATTCAACTCCGATGATGAACATTTCAGCAGCCTTTCCAAACGCTCTCCTTCTTAAAGTTTCATTTTGAATGATGGAGAATACACTGTGTTTTTTTTGTGTGTGTACCTGCGCCTGTGCAGCTGTACACACGGCGGCCCGTGTCAGCGCCATCTATTAGCATGCCGTGATTTTTGGAGGTGAGGAGGAATAACAAGTTAGAGCTTTGGCAGACGAATGCTCTCGCCCATCTGCGCTGCCCCTGCATCAGTCTCAGGGTTTTCCTCGCCGATGATGAGGGCTGTCAGGGGCTTTTTAACCTCCTAACTGCTGCTCCCCACCGGCCCTAATCACACATTAATGACATCAGTAGGACCCCAGGGCTGGCCGCGTTGCTGCCTGCGCAGACAGAGTACTGATGAAGAGGGCAATTACGGAGCAGCAAATAGCATAACCTCCACTGATCTGTACAGGGGTTATGGGCTATTAGTGCGCTATTACGCTCAAAAGATACAGCAGAGGCTTAAGGAAGGATCTGGTACTGGGAGTAATTGGGGTGTCGTGTGTGTGTGTGTGTGTGTGTGTGTGTGTGTGTGTGTGTGTGTGTGTGTGTGTGTGTGTGTGTGTGTGTGTGTGTGTGTGTGTGTGTGTGTGTGTGTGTGTGTATGTCTTTGCAAGGGTGTGTGTGTTTGAAAGAATAGTGGAGAAGGTTATATAATTATTACTAACAAGCAGTTTTCAGTCAATTTGTCCATCTTTTTTAAATTCCTCCTGGATCTGTGGCCAAAATATCACCTTAGCCAAAAAAGCGTGTGATTATTTATTGATATGCACAAGAACTATCGCTGTGTAGCACCTCTGAATGGGAGAACTATTCATATTTCATCAAAATGTCTTTGATTTCAGACACACTACACACTTGCCCCTTCACACACACACACACACACACACACACACACACACTCACGCTGCGCTCTCAGCCCTGTCCGTTTCCTTGCTCGGAGATGAGTGAGAGTGTTTGTATGAAATATTAACAGGCCATTTGCTCCTCTGCTCCTCTGTTCGAGAGCTGGATGTTGGCTCTGTGTCTCTGGTCCCTCTTTGAGGCCATCTGTTGGGTACGGGCACCAGGGAGGTTTTTTTTCCGGGAGGGGTCCCTGTCACCCATGCAGGCCAGCCCAGAAAGTAGCACCGCCCTGGGGATCGATACATCCAACCTGCTGGGTGACGGAGCATCAAAGCTCCCCAACCTGCCAGATCACTGTACATGCTACGAGGGCCACTGATATGTAAACGCTGCTGCTTACCATCAGGCCCTCGGGGATCCGCCACAGTCTTTGTGCCACTTCTGAGGGGCTATATTCACTGCAATTTATGTGCTATTTATGTTAACCTTTGTAGAAAGGCAGTTTGGTCACAGATCACTTGACAAAATGCCCAGGATCCCTTTGGAGAGACTTTCTTCTTTTTTAAAGGCTGCTTCCGGTGTTTAATAAGTGCTAAAAAGATGGCGTTTTAAGGTCTCACAATTCTGGTAAAAAATAAAGATCTTCTTGAAAAAAAAAAATCTTATAAATCAATACTTAATTTTTATCTTCCATTGTAATAATGGCAAGCTTCAAGACATCCCTCAGAGCAGATAAATAAATAATTAACAGTGTAAAAAACACTAATACTATCAGCTTTTTATATACAACTGGCATTACACTTTTTCCTAATCACAGAGGCGTGTCAATAATTACTGCCACTGCTTCTTGTACAGCACAGTTATTGTAGCATTTCACTTTCCTCTTATGACATCAATCAATTTAGACAAGTATATACAATCTGTCTAAGTGTGTGTGTGTGTGTGTGTGTGTGTGTGTGTGTGTGTGTTTGTGTGTTTGTTGACATTTGATGTCCTTGTTTTGGGTAATGGATTTGTCCCTGGCACAGAAAGAGGGGCTGGGCCAGAGGCAGTCTTATGAGGCCCCTGGGTTAAGGAGGCTGCATTAGCCCACTGCTAACTGATTACTGATCAGACAGCTGGTGCACACACACACACATGCACACACACGTACACACACATGCACACACACACACACACACACACACACACACACACACACACACACACACACACACATGCATGAACATGCCTGTGTGCATGCATTTGTGCAAACACACACATACATGTATGTGCACATTCACTCACAACTGATCTATTAACATAATTAAATTCTCTTGAAATTAAAATGCACTGACGTAAACGTTCAGCAGAACAATCAAAAGAGGTTGTATGAGGGTTTAAGATGCTCAGTTGTTTCTACCTCTGACAGTTATGCTTGTAAAATATATTTTTTTATGTTTTTAATACTGATTCACTTTTTCTAACTGATACTAAATGCATTGCATGACCTAAATAAGCCCGATATGAAAGCCCTACAAGAGGATATAGCAAAGGGAAGATTAGATTTGTAATATAAAGAGATGGATTAGCATTAGCATGGGGATATCATTATTACACTTATCTGCATTCCAGACCAAACCTGGCTTTTTTCTCAGGAATAATAGACACACACACACACACACACACACACACACACACACACACACACACACACACACACACACACACACACACACACACACACATACACACACACACACACACACACACACACACACACATACAGACGTACAAAGGGCACCAGAACTTGTACACACACACTCCCTCTCAGCCATACAATCCACGTCTTGGCCCTTCTCTGGTTGGTTGGTATGTGCCAGGACACTGGTGCCATGACTGTGACCATGTGTGACGCTGGCAGCACCTGGGGCCTCACAATAAAAATACAGCCATCATCAGAGGTCTTATTCACAGACCAGCACACCGTTGCCTTTCAAACACAGGAGCACCCGCTGTCATCTTTAGACTTCCATCAGATAATTCAAACAGCACCTGATCTGTGTTACAATGAGAGTGAAATACCAAAATCAACTAATTCTATGTCTAGAAAAGTAGGATTTAATGTGTGACTTTGCTTAAACAAAATGTACACAGTAGGTGTTTTAAGGCTTTAAGACTGAGGATAAAAAAAAAAAAAATTATCCATAAAGACTGTATCCAGTTTCTGCACACAGTGAACTACATTAAAGAGGCTGGAAGCACTAAAGCCACAAATGGCTCATGGAAGTGTGACACGTTGGAGAAGAATAGATTTGATAGTGTGTTAATGGACAGTTTTAGTGTCGAATTACACCCCATGGGAGCAGCTATACTGTGAAGTGTATTCTCACAATAAGGGTTAAAGGATCTCTCTCTCGCTCAAGCACACACACACACACACACACACAATCACACACACATTTTGTTGCGAAATTTTTAGAATGCAGTTTTTAAAATTTGGATTGTTTGTAGTTTTTAGAGTGATTAAAATGTGTGTGTGTCCAGGATTACTAAAATGGGGGGTTGGGGGGGGGGGGGGGGTGCAAATACTTAAAATGTTGGTCTGCATATGTATGTGTGTTTGTGAATGAGAGAGTGATAGTGTGATAGTTAAATAAGGCAGATTGAAGTGTTAACAACATTATTCCATATTTCCTCCTGTGAAATAAAGCATTGTTTCCTCTGTTGCCATCACGAAGGGAATGCCATAATCCCAGATTAAAAAGGGATGGGTTAGCTGAAACACAATGAGCCTTTTGTGTTTTTGTGTTTACGTGTGTGTGTGTGTGTGTATGTGAATGTGTATGTGTATGTAGAGCGTTATTGTTTACTGTACAGCTTAAACACCTGTGTGAGGGGGAGACATGTTCTCATGCATGCACTTGCAATGTGCAGATCACTATTCACCACCAACGGCATCCTCAAAGGTGGACCACTGCTCACAACACAAAAAAAGAGGCCTACTATTGGATTGATATAATATTACTTTTTGTGATAGGGGGGAGATGAAAATTGTCATGTTTTCCCACCAATTCAAATTTGGTCACAACTTGATTATTCCCACAATAATAGCCTTACAAAACTCTCATAGATGTCAAAAATGTGATCAGGTTCAGCATTATTTATTATTACCTTTCGCATTTTTATATAATGGAGATTTTACCTAACCAGGTCCACATGGGGTCTCCCAGGCCATGAGCAGGGGCTTAGGCCCCCACTAAAACTGTCATAGTTCTGGGTCAGTCATGCATGAGAATACATGGGTCACTGAATGGGCTGGAAAAAAGCAGCTCACAAGTTGCTCACTGCGACAGATGTCCCCTGGAAGATTTCTCCACCTCAACCCCCTCCTCCCAGCCCTCTCCACCTCCATCATCCAGCCCTCCATGCTTCTAAGCTGGGAGAGAGCAGCGAGAGGTGATCCCTGCCTGCTTAACCTACTTCCCAAGACCTTGCTCTTAAATGATGTGTATTTGTGTGTGTGTGTGTGTGTGTGTGTGTGTGTGTGTGTGTGTGTGTGTGTGTGTGTGTGTGTGTGTGTGTGTGTGCGTGTGTTTTTATTCACCGTAATCAACTATCAACATTGTCCAAACACCTGCATTTGTGCCTGTGAATACCACACTTAGACATCATGAGATCTTCCATGCTTACATATCTCTATCTCACAGATAGTATGAAAGAATTAGAATGTTATAATAACACTTTGTTTTCAGCGATTGCAGGAATGTCAATATTAAAATTTGTGGATTAAACAAAAACTTAAATGCAAATACTTCTCTCAGTTTTGGATGGCTCTGTAAGACTTCACAATAAGGGAAATAACATGTTCAGTCGTTACCCAGAAATGAAGTGTCGAAATTATTTGTTAATAAACAGTTAAACAGAAAACTAGTTAGGAACTAATAGGAAGCAACTTACATTTTGCTGAATCATGACTATTTTCCTAATCTTTCCTTTTGAAGAACTTTACAGCAGATAATGATGAATTACAGTTGAATATGAATTTATATCTGGGAATTGATCATAGTTGTTATTTGCTCAAATGGTCATTTTTGATTAAATCCAGACCTTCCAATAAATGGCTAAAAGATTGTGATAGCTCTTTAATTCCAAATAACTTTCTCATGGTTGAGTGTGATACAAGAAGTCTCTCCCCTGTCCACAATCAACCTCATTAGATACTGTATGAATATTTGGTTGAATATGAATTGCCAAGTCAGAAAACAGAAAATGAATGACTGGACAACGTCTAATGTGTTTGGATTTTCTGTCAACCCAATGTTTGGTATTGGTTTTAATCAAGCACTTTGTTTTGACATCAAATTGATTATAAATTCAAACCACAATTTAACACCTGACAAATGCTGATAATGGATCTGATGATGACTTGATGTCTACCCAACATTGGAATTAGTTGTCTCAACTTAAGTCCGGTTTTGACACAAACCTGATCTTGAGTTTTGACTTCTGATAGATGTTGGGTTTCAATGTCAACAAAACAGTGTTTTTTGCAGTCAGTTTTTCTTCTATGTTATTATTTAATATAATGACACTAATAAAGAATTGCATTATTTCAAACAGGACAGATAAGACCTCAAACTGAATAAATGCAATACCCACAAGCTGTTTTTCGTCCATTAGACTTTTTTCTATCAGCAATATTTACTAAGATTGTGATGTATATCATTAATAATTTGTGCTCCATTTGCCCTGCAGCATGTAGACAGTAAAGATAGGGAAAAATACATAAAAATGTATAATAATTAAAGTGATGACATTTTCTTAGAGTCTTGTAAGCACTTAAACAGATTGTAACTTAAAAAAGAAATCTTCTAAGTGCGTTTCAGAACCTTTTTTCGTTAACCATTTGAGTCCGGAAAGTCGAACACTGCGTTCTCTGCACACAGCGTTGGATTAGGGAGCGCTCAGCAACAAACTCTTCCATGTCATCTACAGTGAGATATAGATCAATCTATCAGATGCAGGCAGGCAGCCATTAGGTATAGACACATTAACAGAGGGAGGCTGCAGCAAAGGGAGGAGGGAGTCTCTTAAATAAAGAGAAATTAAACAGATGAAGGGATGGTGTCTTTAAATACCGCTCAACCATGGTACGACCTCCCTCATCCTTTAATGTAATGAGAAGAGGCGGAATAAAAGGCTTGGCCCTAGGATAAAAGGTGATGGCGTTTTTTTATTCTTCCCTTTTTTTTTACTGAGCGGTGAAAGCCTTATCCTAATGTAGATTAGATGTTAAATCTGACAGAAGGATGAAGCATTGGTTAGAGGCTGTTCACCTTGTTTCACTTGGTCGCCTGGCCGAGGTTTTAACGAGAGACACGTTGTATCATGTTCTGATGAACAGAAGACAAAAAAAGGGCTGCCCATGTGCAATATACCGGTACTTCAAAAGGTGTTTTATGTGTCATTTCTGGACACCGGTTAAAAATAAATGTTCTGGTTGGTATATGCCAAAATGAGGGAAAGAGTCCCTCTGAAACACACTCTGAAGCGTATCACAATGTCTGTTCATCTTCACTGCACTGAATTTGAGGATAAATATCATTTGTTGGTCAAGCAGGTCATTAGTGAGTGACAGAGAAGAAAAAAATCTGTGTGTGTTTGTGTGTGTGTGTGTGTGTGTGTGTGTGTGTGTGTGTGTGTGTGTGTGTGTGTGTGTGTGTGTGTGTGTGTGTGCGTGTGCATTTCCTCTGTAATAATAATCCCTACGAAATCCAGATTCCTCAATCCGGTAGCTCAAGCTGACACTTTAAATAAAATCATTCTAATCCCACATGGTAAGAGAAATGAAAATGAGGAGATTAACATGGAGGGGGTTAGGAAGGGGGAGTTGGGGGGGGGGGGGGGGTTGTCCTCCTCCCGCGCCCTGTCTATCACTCTCGCCCCTCTCTCCCTGTCTCTACCTTTACTCCTGTTGCTTCCTCCATTGAGAAGAGTGACACTAGTTTTTACTGCATGTTAGGAGTTTATAATCTTCAATTTTCTGTATGGGGAATGTTTGTACACGGAAATAGTGTCGACTGAAATATGTGAGTGAGTGTATAACACTAACAGGACCACTTATCCAATTAAATGATGGGGAATGATCCCCCTTTTGTCTCATTTGCCTTACCCACAAACAATTAAAAAAACGCACTCCCTGTTTCAGTCACTTCTATAAATTAGATAATAAGTTAGGTTTGAATGTGTTGGGATTTTAAAGCGGTTTGCATTCAGTCTAAACACTCGCCTACTTTCCAACTCCTTTACGCAAAGAAGGATACAACACACTTGTTGCAGGTCAGAAACTACCAGACAGATCTTTATTAAGACTTCTTGTGGAGGACCATGCATCATTTTAACTTCTGTTTGCATTATCAGGCTATATTGTTGGATAATAGGATAATGCTTCTTGCAGCATCAGACTTTCTTATGTGTGTTCCCAGGGCTCAGCCATAATTCACCAACAAAACCAAGAAAATACCACCGGTGTAAAATCATGTCCTTCATTGTTTAAAGGAAGAAGATAGGCCGGCACACTTACAACGTTTTCGACCAGAGGTCTTCTTCAGGTGATAATTGTTAAACCTGAAGAAGACCTCTGGTTGAAACGTTGTGATCAATTCAAACTTTTTGTGGCATTTGAGTAAGTGTGCGGGCCTATCTTCTTCAGGCCTAAGTCTGCTGATTTTGCACTGCCCTATATGTGATGTGCGTATAATTCTACAATTCTACAATTCACATAGCAGACGCTAAGTGAACTGTAAAATAACTTTTACCTTTTTCTTCATTGTTGAAATGACAAATGACAATGTTTAAATGACAATACTTAAAACAATTCTATTGCATATAAAAGTACCCTGTTAAACAACTGAAGGAAGAGGACACAAATATTTCACAAACATTCATTGTTTAATGAATCTGTAAATCAGTTTTTACTCCGTGCTGCCTTTTCTACTGTTGGTGTTTGACAAATACAAGTTGGCATTTACGCCCCATTACCCAGAAAAAGCAGAGCAGAAGGTCTTCAGTTTGGTTAGTGAACACTTCACAATCCTTGTTTTTACTGCTTAATCCTGCCCTTGTCCTCATCCTTCCTGCTTCCTCCTCTTTTTATCTCCGCATCTCTACCTCTCTGTCAACCTTCCTCCGCTCTCTCTCAGGCTCTGTCACCTCACCTATTCTCAGCTTTTCATTTAGAATACAACATTCCCTCCATGCTGTATTCCTCCCCTCGCTTTTTTGTTAACCCTCACCCACACACACTTTATCTCCATATGATTCATTTACCCTCTCTCTATCTCTCCAACTGTCCTCACAATCTCTCCCTCCATCCGCCCCCTCCATGTCCACCTCTTAAGCACATCCTTTTTTCTCCTTTTCTCCTCCATCTCCCTTCCTTTTAAAGGATAATCTTCAGTTAAGTGGACAGCACTTCGCTCACTCTCGCTCCCTCTTAAGTGAGCATCTGATAATCTCAGGATTCTCTGTTGAACCCACACAGAGGGAGGACGGATCAGAAAGCCCGGAATGGAAGGCCTAAACTGGGTCAAGAAAAGGCCAGTGCCTGGGTCTACTGGGAGCTGATGGGAGCGGATTGGGATTGAGAAACGACTGATGCCAAAAAAAATTGGAGAGAGATAATCAGAACAGATGGACATCATCACTCTTTCCTTCTATATTTCTCACTTCAAGGCTGCAAGGCCTCGACTTTCAGCTAGATAGAAAGAATTAGAAAAAAGTAAAAAAAGAATATTTAAAATGCAAATAAAAGAACATCAAATAACTAAACTAGGGATATGATGTAATTTTATTCTGTCTGTAAACAATAAAAGCTGGTTGAAAAATGGAAAGATGCATCCATGTTGAAGGGGTCGCTTAAAGGACATGACACTGGATGCACACACTCAAGTTGGCACACACACACACAGATTTTGCTGATTGTACAAGATTGGATGAACCTCCTTACATGAGAGAAAAGAAGCCCTTAGTCAGGTTACACACACATCCACACGCATACTTGTTTTTTCTTTCTTCCGCTGTCCTCTTCACGGGTCAGCGGGTGAATAAAGCCGCTGTCACTTTCCTTTGGGAGGCGTCAGTGACAGGCGGTCTGACCACGATAAACTTCCGCACAGGAAGAGGAGATTCCTGCAAGGAAAAGGCCAGGAGGATCAGGAACGGCCCTGGGCATCACTTGTCCTATGGCTAAGCTAAAGACACTAACAACAGCACCAGCGTGTGTATTCATGTGTGTGTATTCTGTACAGTGGAAAGCTTGGGTAGGGGTTGACCAATACTACAAATACAGCGTAACTCAAATGTAGGATTTTCACATAAATAACAAAACAAATATTCTAAGCTGATCCAATTTTAAAACAGTACTGTAAGATTTGAAGTACTTAAAGCAACCTTCCATCTGTTTGTAACTGAGTACTGGTTTACTTCAGGGTTAAAAGAAGACATCTGTGACACCACCCAGGGTCTTTGTAGATCAGTTAATAAAATGACACATTCACCCTATGGATAACTTTTTATTGAAGAGGTTCTTTTTGGGTCTATTTTAGTGACAGGAGACATGGATGAAGTAAAGGAGAGCAAGAGATGATGAAATGCAGCAAAGGTCACCCCATATACAGGGCCTGTAAAACAGCACCTGTGAAGAACTTTTGTCTTTTAGTTAGAAATAGGCACCACTTTTAGGTGCCACAGTAAATTAACAAATGTTTCTATTCTTACACTTTCTTTTTGATTTTGCAGTCCAGTTCAGAGTAAATCAGAAAGGCTGAAAAAAAAAAAGTGATACCCAAACACACTGGGGCTGCTCTTTGGCTCTGCTGTACTTTGAACTATGTGCTAGCATGCTTAAAGTGACATGTTGATATCAAGCAGGTATTATATTTCTTTTTCACCCTCTATGGTTATTGTGTTGGCATGTAAATAGTTGGGATTCCCACAAAAGCATAAATAAGAACTTAGATCTGATGATGGTGCTGGATCTAAGGTGGAGTTAACTTTTACTGAAGGAAATGTGTATCCATCTGGAAGTGGTGTTTTGCTTTTTTTGTCAACCTCATTGTAGCAACAGATGGAAAGGCAAAAGATCACCTAAAAATTAAGACAAGGTGGAAGTGCAAAATCCTGCAGTTCGCCGAGTGTCCTCTTGATGCTGGGTCCAGGAGCCCCGAAAGTCACATACACACCACAACCAAAAAAAAGCCGGTTTGTACAGCATAAATAAACATGTTTAAAGCCTGGTACAAACAACAAAATAGGTCTGATTAGTTATTGTCATCATGGGCAAACACTGAACGGGGGTTGAATTTTTTCATTTGGATCCGATTTTTAGAACAATCCGTGTTATCCATAGTTAGGCGCGTAGCTGACATGATTGACAGGTGGGCGCGGTGTAACGGTTTGTCAAGAGGCTCAAAATCCACCTCAGCTCTGCCTGTTAGGTGACTGAAAGTTAGGGAGAGACAACATTTACAGCATAGCGGCTGCTGCCAATGAGCCTCCAGAACCCCCTCGCTGAGGTCAATCAGGCTTTGTCAATTCATATTTACAGTCCATGTCTGAGACAAAGAAATGATTGTACTTTATTTTTTTATTTTTAACAGCTATCCAATTACTCTACATACAGCTGAGTTTATTTAGTTTGGACCATTAAGAATACTAAGTTCACTTTTTTCTTCAGGTACTTCCCAAGCTGTGTAAAACAAAAGTGGCACATGGAGTCCATCTCAGGAGGGGGTATTACTTAGAGCAGAGATTCATGCACACACACACACACACACACACACACACACAGACACACACACACACACACACACACACACACACACACAGACACACACACACACACGCGCACACACACACACACACAGTGAAAGACGCTGATCATGAGTGTATAGAGGAGAGGAGATTACTACACGGTCTCTTCTAGGAACTGCCCAGTGAGCCTTTGTGTCTGTTGGCTAAAGTCTGCTCCATGTGTGTGTGTCTGTGTCTGAGAGGGTGTACATTTGCCTGTGTGTACGTGTGTGTGTGTGTGTGTGTGTGTGTGTGTGTGTGTGTGTGTGTGTGTAACAGTGAGATCTTTTATCTCTATAACAATGACGCCACAAATAGGCACATGCCTCGCTATTCTTGTCCTCTCAAGGCTCCTCTGGTGCTGTGGTGGGTGTACCCAGGCATACGAGGTGTTAGAGAGATTTGGAACTGAATTTGTGTGTGTGTCGTGTACACTCACACTCATGTTCGTGTGTCATTGTGATTGTACAACAATTGTTTTGTAACTAAAGGAGCAGTTTTGTTCAAAAATTACTTTTCCGTCTCCTTTCTCCTACAAAATGAGTTTTCAAAATTAAAACACACTGTTGCATATCAGTGGATTTATTGGCAAATTCTGCAGGCTTTCACTTAGAAATTAAATTTTAGAGGAGGTGATTATTTGTGCAGGTGCATGCCAAGCAACACACCAGAGGTTTTATATTTTCCAGAGTATGTTTTGTTTGTTCGAAAAACTTAAAGTAAAATGCCAAGAACCATGCTGGGGTGTGTTTGCTTAGCTTCTCACTCTATGGCAATAAAAATCAGAGGAAATATTAATCAGATAAGTCAACACTCCACACATTCTTTCAGCTGGCTGGTAAAGCATTTTTACTGGCAGTAAAGGCCTCTTCTTTTCTGTCCAGAAACATTATAAGTCCTCCTGAGGGGGTCATGATGGTCTTTCTCAGCCAACTTGGACACACCCTGAGGTAAAAGTAGCAGTGAGACCTAATTAGCCCAAAGCACCTGAACCAAGCCGGCACACGACAGGATGAGGGTGTCAGCACCCTCCCGTTAAACACATTCTTCCTCCTGTTGTTTTTCTCTTATTTCTTCCACTCACCCCACTCTTATAACAGGAAGTCATTGGGATGGGGGGGGGGGGGGGGGTGTTAAATGAAGATGAGGAGGGGGTTTTGTGTCATTCCATACAAGCAGAGACGTCCATTGCAACACATAAAATTCCTAAAGATAGAGAAATTAGAGTGAGGTGGAGGAACAATGGCAGAGATGGGATGAGATATGAGATGGAGGAAGGGAGGAGGAGAAGGAGGAGATGAGGGCACAGGGGTGGGGTGGGGGGGGGTGGTCCTCTCTAGGGTCGTGCTCGGAGGGCGTCAGGCAGCACGAGAGGCAGGATGTTATGGTTTATTCAGCCCAGGAGTGGGGGCGATGTGGACAAGGTGTGCCTTGCCCTCAGCACCAGCCTCAGCGTGATTTATAGCAGCGCTGGCAGACGCAGCCGTCCACGGGGAAGTCTTTGAAATTGCCAGGAGTGATTTGCATGAATTTAGGCCTGTGAATACACACTGAATGTACTTAAGTGCACACTGACTCAATGTTGTATATTCATGTGTGTGTATAAGTTCATGTATGTGAGTATAGGCCTTGTTGTTAACCTGTCGGTGAAGAATGATCATGCATGCCCCAACAGAGGATAGATGAAGAGGCCACTCTGATTAATTACAAGCCACATACATACATTGCACTGTACCCAACATGAAATATAAGAACAATACTCTGACAAAGCGCAATGATTCCACGGAAAATATAGAGTACAGGAAGAAGAAAAAACACAATCTCTTAAAGTAGAAATAGTGATACAAGGCCGTAAAATTAAGCAATGTTCTGTCCTCATTATAAGTGGTGTATATATATTTAGACAGTCAGACACTTTCCTAACATCAAGCCTCTGAATACAGCTGTAAGCTTGTCCACAGGTTTATTGACATGTCAAGGAAAGTGTGAAACTAAAGCATACAAAAGGTGTAACAATTACATTTTGATTTAACCTTTGATAAAATGGGTTCTCTTATTTATTTGAGTTTTTTTTATTATTAAAAGTATTTCAGCAGCTTGCAGTGTGGTAATGAGCTAAAGGCATCTAAAGCCCTTTTTACAATCCAAGTGAAAAAGAGCACAACAAAGCTCCGCCGTCACGACACCTTTGAGCTAGACATTCCCAAACACTCACCAAACACAGACAAAAACCACGGTTTCGCCCAGCTGGCACTGCCTCTGTTACTTTCTCCGATACCGACTGACAACAGAAAAACTTTGACCCACCTTTGGTGGAGGCGTTAGCTGATGATGTTGTCTGAGGCTGACGAGATGAAAGAGGTTAATCAAACTGTGAAGACTGGGTTTACCGGATGATGGCTGATGATGTGATCTGAGGCTGACGGGATGAAGAAGGTGATGTAAGTGCAAAGACTTTGCAGTGATGGGGAGGTGCACGTAGCAGCAATATGAGGGGCTAACAATGAGGGAGTGGAGCAGTACTATTGGATAGATGTGACCAGGTGATGTTAAGAGCTGAGTGAGCTTGCGTTGAGGAGTGCAGGCAACATGGTATGAGAATGAACATTCAAACCAGCATGCAGAATAATGTCTTCCTAACGGAACATTAGCTATAGAGTACAATACTTACTAACCATGCACTACAGGAGGCATGAGACGTTTATGCAGATGATAGTGGATGATAGATGCAATTTCACCCTACCACATTAACATGCTCATTCTTCCTGATTACTGGTCATATGACATCACTACCTGTAACTTACTTCCTGTTGTTCTTTAAGTCAATGATTATCAACCAGTCTAGCCTGAGGACCCACCATCAACTGCTTTGTTCGAAATTGCAACCCGAATTTCTGATATTTTTCAACCAGTCAGATTTATTTGATGAAAAATATGCAGTTTGGACCTCAGACGATACAAAACATAACATCAGAACAGAGAGAACAAAACAAACATGTTCAAAAAGCCCGCCCTTTCAAATATGCACTTTTGAAAACATCTTGATAATTAGAGGAGGACTGCTCCGGATATTCTTCTGACCTGACTGTTCAAATATGCACTTCACAACAGGAGACTATCCCTGTCAGACAGTAGTGGGGACTGGGGGGGTCTCTTGAGGTCAGACCAGACGTAAAAAAAAAAAAAAAAAGACAAAGTAACAGAGCCATCTAAACAATACTATGACGACAATATATTCGCCTTTATATCAATGCTATGTGGAGTTTAACGGAATCCACTATCCACAAAAGAGCGGAGAACAACATACTGATGAACAGGAAACGTAATGCAGCCGTGTAATTACGTACACAGGGATCGTAGCAGTGGCATGCATACACTCTGTGCACCGTGCAGCAGTCATAAACAGCACTACCCCCCTCCCATTTGCTCACGGGGAATTCTCCTGAGAATATCCTGCTGCACTCTCACATCAGCTCACTCGGACTTGCTACCCCAGCAATCATTTAAGTGAATGAAAAAAGTGTTTGACAATAAATTTTACTAAAAGTCTGACTCAAAAATATGAACCAACTGATCTTAGATTAAGTAATTGGAAGTCGCCCCTTTAAGTTTTAAATAAGTGATGTTAATTTTGACGATGAAATGGCTATTTTAAACAGCTCTTTGGAATAACTGATTCAAATGAGGTCCAAATATCTGTAATAACGACTCCAGTGCCACTCATGTGCAGTTGGTGGCACTGATGCAGCTCTTAGCATAATTGCTATCCAACAACAAGTACACTAAAAGATGAAGAATCTTCTCCCCTTTTTTATGTTTACAACGTGAGCCTTATGTTCAACCAAGACGAATGTCAATCCCCACCACTGAAAGAGAGAACAAAAAATAGCTTTTAGAAAGGAAGGCAGCCATAAAACCCATCCCCTTACAAAGAACTGTTAATGCCAAGTTAGACATTTGATACACAAATGAGTTTACTGAGCAAACAAACAACTTTGATAATTATGTTAAAGCATCAAACTTTTGGTTTGTGACAGTTTTTAGCGCCCTCTGTAGACAAAGTGGTATGTCCTGTCTCTTTGTCAATCTTGTCCTGTGCAAGCTAAGGCAATGTTTTCTGCTGAAAAACAAACACTTCTTTATTTTTACAGTCAAACATAATAATCTCTTCCAATCTCTGTGGGTGAAAAATGTAAACAAAGGCGCTATCTTCAATGTGTTAAAGCTCACTTTGTTTGACACCCACCTAAAAGAAGATAATAGCATTAAAAACAGATTCTTATATAAACTAAGAATGTGTTTATTAATGGTCTAGTTTGCATTTTTAGGCCAAAAAAGAGGGATCCATATTAATTGCAGTAAGTTTCATAAAGAGTAAAGAAATAAAGCCCTCACAGGAGCTTTAAGTTCATTTGTCAAATGTTGAGTCAGACCAACAAAAAAGCTAGTACCTTTGCATTGTTATTTTCATTAGTCTTGGCACAAGAGTCTTTTTTCTCTGAAATAATAACCTGTTACTGTTGCGTAACTTGTTGAAGCCATTTTGTGCTTTTTTTGTTTAAAGTGTAAGATATTGATACTCTCCTGCGCATTCGCTCAATTCATCATTTCAAGTCATCAGACTTCAAGAAAGAATTTTTTTTTTTCTAAGTGATCTGAAAATAGGAAAATAACACGTACAGGGTAGTGGAGTAAAAAACTACAATTTTCTCTCTAGAATTAGAATCTCGCAAATACTTTATTAATCCCCAGGGGGAAATTTGGTTGTTTCAGTTGTTCTTACTCACAATACAGCTGGAGAAGTATAGAAATAGAAATATGAATCAAATATGAAATGTAAATAAGAAATAATGCAATAATTACAACAAGAGCAAGTGTTGAAGAAATAGAGCTATGTACAAAGCGCATATTATCGAAGAAATAAATATTTTTATGGAAAGTGCAGCTCATTAAAGAAAGTAGTTATGAACAAGAAGCACAAAGTATTGAAGAAGTTCAGCTATACAGAAAGCGCAGAGAGTTGAAGAAAATAAAGCAATACATAAAAAAGTGCATAATTAAATGGTAAGATATTATAAGAGTATTGCACAGTAGCCTCAGTAAAGCACATACTGTTATTGGATAGATTTTTAAATAGATAATAAATATGAATAATGGAGGAGTTTACAGTTGTTTGTGTGAAATCGTTCAGGGTCAGAAAGAGTGTTTGACACTCAGAGGGAGGAGTTGTAAAGTTTGATGGTCACAGACAGGAATGACTTCCTGTGGCATTCTGTGGTGCATCATGGGGGAATCAGTCGTGAGCTGAATGTGCTCCCGTGTCTGACCAGCACATCGTGAAGTGAGTGGTGTAGCAGCATTTATATCAATACTTTGTTTTCCGATAATGGAAATGTATAAAGACATTATCTTTGAAAGATTAACAGATATTATTTTCATGAGCTAAGAAGCTCATAGCTAACTCTGGTACAGCTAAGTGGCTTTGTCCCTGACAAAAATAAAATAGATAAATACAAAAACAAAAACCAACACCAACCTGACATGTTTGTCTCTCTCTCTGTGTCTGTGTGTCTTTAAAGGCCCACTATACCAGTGTTACCCTCCTCCTGACCTCCCTGAGTCTGTGAACCTCCTCTGGTGTGAGATGTCACTGTGAGGTCAAGAGAGGTCACCAGAGAAAGGCAACTGTAGTGTAGAGGGGCCTGCTGGATGCCAGGTCCAAACACAACCCCACTGACTGGGAGGGGTGGGGCGGGGTCAAAAGTTACACAGATACATAAACCAGACAAGAGAGTGTCAACAGGTACAAGACGTGTGAATGTCCGCTGCTGTAACAGGAGAGTGGTGTTGCAGAGAGCTAAACTTATAATGTGTGTGGTGAGAGAGGCACTCTGAAGCTACTTAAGCCTTGTAAATGTCACTTCATACCCTATAGATGCCTCTCTTTATGGTATTTGGGGAAGTGCAGAAAGGTTGAAGCACAGATAACTGATCACTAATTACACTTAATTGTTTCAGTAAGTTATAAGCTTGGAGTGAGAGAGAGAGAGTGTGAGAGAGAGAGAGAGAGAGAGGAGAGGGAGAGGGAGAGAGAGAGAGAGTGAGTGAGTGAGAGAGAGAGAGAGTGTGTGTGTGTTTAACAACTATACAGTAATAGAAGCTATTAAAAACTCATTAACCTGTGTTTTATTTCAAGTGGCCTGCCCCTGTCCATCAAACCTCTAATGTATTTTCCGTGAGGCTTTTGTTTCTCCTTCAGGTTCAATTTAGCTCCTCTTTGATTTTTACAACTCGCCTCTGTTATTGTAGGATATCTTCTCCCTTTCCTTGTAATTTCATTTAATGCCAAGGAGTGAGTCTAGTACAATACCCCCCCCGCCGGGGAGGACAACTTACCCTAACGCCGACAAATCAGAAAACAGACCGCTGCTTATCTGCCACAGCCTGTTTCTTTTCTCTTTTTTTCCTCATTTCCAGTATAGACACACTGGAAGATCAAACCATGGGTCATGTTAACTGCGAAATTCGTGCCAATGTTTTTTTAGGGGCGAAAAAAAGATGTAGCCATAACCTGAACCAATAAACGCATCCTCAAATTATGCAGGCTTTCCATAAATGTAACTATATGCAAAATTAAAAAAAACGGTCACTCTATCAAAGTAGCCTACACAGAGGGAGCAGCGAGAGAAGAAGAATGGATCAAAAGTTGATGCACGTCAAATTAATGCAAACGAGCCAACTTGGATTTATGTCTGTGCAGCCCATCGATAAGGCACATTTTTGTCAAAGAATAATTGCCATCATAAGACTCGAAAGACGCAGCAACATTACAGCCGTATCAAAGTTGTCACTTTATTGAACGGAGTTTGGCGTGGATTTAACCTCGCCTTGACACGCACTCAAAGCACCCGGAGGACCAGCTGTGACCGCGGCCTTGCAGTGAGTAAAATAGGCGAAGTTGCCGCCAGAAGTAAACATGCTAAAGTCCTTTCGTGTTTACAAAGTAAAGTCCTCTGCTCCGTGTTGACAGGTGAGAGTCCATGGGACGAAGTTGGTCCCCTCGCGCTGGAGCTGCCAGCACCACACTGTGTAACCCCAAGAAATGGTGAGTGTGTCAGACAGAGGCAGAGATAAAGAGGGAGAGTTGCTGAGGGGGCTCTTTGACTTTGAGCGCATAAGCCCTTATTTCATGGTGCCATTGTTTGTTTAAAGGACGACAGGCTTAATACAGTTCCAGGCGATTTCCCGGCATGTCTCTCCGCACAAGCACCTCCAAGGCGCCCTCTCTATGTGTGTGTGTGTGTGTGTGTGTGTGGGGGGGGGGGGGGGGGGGGGGGGGGGCTGCTTGTGCGCGTGCTGACGTGTGCGCGCGCGATCCCTTTTATTCCTGATGACTTTCGTCTAACTCATAAGCAGCGATTATTTTAGACGCGTTTTACTTTCAAGGTTGTTCACGAGACTCTTTAAATTAAGTGTCTGACTTTTTTAGAATCAACTGCATCATTTCTGCTATCCGTTCGAGGATTTTACACATGGACAAGAATCACGAGGTTAAGACAATCTGGTGGGTTTTAATGAGTTTGACTGTAGCCATATTGCCATCAGCCACACCACCTTCATTTTAAGTGCCTATTATTTCC